>NW_004955436.1:1076811-1103678 GCF_000276665.1 Chinchilla lanigera | reverse complement strand
TCTCTCTGTCTCTCTCTGCAGGCTCTACCTAGACTGGCCCTGAGCTCCAGCCTTAGCCTCCTGGGTAGTGGGGGTGGCAGGTGCATCCAAATCTCAACATCTGTGACGGAAGGTCTGTGACGGAAGACACAATGCTGGCATGTGAAATTTCACCAGTTTTGACACAAGGTAAGTCATTTCAAAATAAATCTTTCAAACAGAGGTTGGCTTCCAGAAACTTTATATTTTGCCTTTGAAAATACCTTTATAACAAAGTAAAATTCTTTCTTGAAGACGTTCCTTCATATCTTCCAGTGTATGAAGACTTAGTCTGGAAGCATTCATTGGAAATATATTTGGAATTTCAGTGTACAACATACACTACATATACAGAAGATAAGGTACACAATGCACAGGTATCATGAAGAAAGTTCACAATCTCCCATTTGCCTCCCACAGCTCCTAAGCCCCTCTCCCCTTTCCTAAAAATGATCCTATGTTGTCGGGAGACAGCTGAACTCCAATCCATGACAAAGCACTAAAGAAGAGGATGCAGGGGTTGCAGAGGAAAAGCAGAGGGTCTAGGAGGAAAGGGGTCCAAACAGGACAAAGTGGAACTTTACAAGTGAGCTGAGAACAAGGCGTCCTCCACCTCCATACCCTTCACAGGGCCCGCGTAGCCCTGGATTCCTTTGGCTCCTCTTGGTCATTATTTTGGCTGTTTACGTGTGTGTCTGAGTCACTCTGAAACTGAACTCTGTATTTGTCAGCCTTCAAAATGCTAGACACAATATTCAGTGTTCACAAGGTGTAGGAGAAAAGGTTTAATCTGTCTCACATTAGAAGGGGTTCAGCCTATGGTCGGCTGGCTCTGAGGCAGAAACATCATGGTGAAAAATGTGTGGGAAAGCAAAGCTGCTCGGTTCATGGCAGTCAGGAAGCACAGCCAGAGATGAACCGTGGATGGGACCCAAGGCCACGTCTCCACGACCCACCCGCGCCCCCCCCAGCACCTTTTCCTCTGCTTAGTGTTTCTCAATCCAGTGATGTGGACATACCAGGGTTAGTGTTCATACCCACAAAGTCCAAACTCCATGGCAAGGTATGACGCCCCTGTACCATCTCCGGCCACTTACTGCCCAAGTTTCTGGTGCTCATCTGAAACCTTCCTCAAATGCCTCTTTGTGTCTAGACATCTTTGCACACTCAGACCTAGGTTCTGAGATAGCCCTTTCCCGTGTCACAAAGTCCTGCTCATCTCCTGAAACTACTCAAGCAGAAGTAGTCTTCCTCCATAGTGCTGCCAATCAACACTCTTCATTTCTCCCTGTTTTCAGCCTCCATCGTGCTTATTAGCAATGACCTCTCATAGGAATGAGCTCCCAGGTGACGGTGCAGCCATGGTTCTTTGTCACTAAATGATGGGGTTCTGAAGGGCAAAGACAGTGCTTACCTTCATCTTCCATGCTTAGCGTAGGGCCTGCTACACAGAAAACTGTCACCAGGACCTGACTTTCAGTGAGTGACTGGCTGGAAATATAGAAAAGGGAGAGCACACTGGAGCGGTCATGGAAGACTCATGGGTGGTATGAGATCTGAGTTTCACTTCTAAAAATGGAGTAGGAGCGGGGCAGGAAGGAACGAGGCAGAGCATGTCCCACTTGGGAACGACCATGGGAACAAGGGCACAAGAAGTTATGGGAAGATGACATTTTTTCAAAAATAAGGTCAGTTTGACTGTAGCAAATAACCACGAATAAACTCAAGTCCTCATTATACTTAACAAGTCCCAATGACTCAAGTGTGAGGATTTCTCTAAGCTCCGCCCTTCCTCACGCAGCCTTCTGCCTGCTCTGCCATCCTTCTGTCTTCCTCGCACATCAAGCCTGCGGCTGTTTCAGGGTCTCTGTCCATCACCAACCCCATCCCTTGCCAGGTGCTGTAAGGGTACTTAACACTAAGTTAGAATAAGAGCCAGCCGGGGCTCCAGGGCTGCAACCGGTTAACGTGTGGTACTAAGCCTTTTCCCAACGCCTCTGTCGCACAACACCCTGCTTTCCTCCTTCAGACTGGACCTCACTCTTTGGAATTTTTACCTATTTGTGTACTTGGCTTTTTGTTAACATCTCTTCCAACACCCACCCCAACACTACACCTGCAGTATCTACATTATTGCCTGGCACACTGGAGGCATTCAGGAAGTGTTATTCAAATAACTAACACGTTAAATGAGGTCAATAATCAAAGCTGACAGGGGATAAGTGCCTGTCACTTACGTAATCAGGGAGAGAGGGTCGGTGTGCTGTTTATATTCTACATGGAAGCAACATTACCAAAGATATGTATATTTAAAAGATCGCTAAATACAAATGCAAAATCTCTTATAATGGGGAGATTCTGGCAAAGGGCCCTGAGATATTCCCAAATATCTGACCTTTTTATAAATCTCACATTTTAATTAATTTGCTAAAAAATGTATTTCAATAACCAATTTGATTACTTCCACCACTATAACCAGCATCAAGTCTTGCAAATTTGAGATTAATTATACTATTTATTGTTTTTAAATTTAGTTAATATTCTTGGAAAAACAGAGCATCTCAATTTAAATTCTACTCATGCTTCTTATAACACTTTCTAAAATCAGAAATAGCAACAATTAAATCTAATTTTTGCCCCTGGACCAAAATAAATGAAATTTAAATTAGACCTACCTGTTAAATTCAATGCAACAAATATCTACTCACAGACTTGCTCGGGTACTCTCCTTTATAAAATGTCCAATTTTTATGTTTGGGGTTGTAACATGGACTATGGACAATGGACTATGTCCAGACTTCAGGACATATGAGAGCTACATGATATGTAGCATGGTAAGCTTAGATTTATAACTTCTAATATCACCCAACCCTGAATTTCTAACATTCTATCTTGTGTAGACTCTTGAGTAATTTATTTGACTACAGAAACATATTTCCATAATAACAAAAGATATTTAAACACTTTCAGAAACATGTTGTACTCCTGCTACCCTATCACTGTTTTGTTCTTCACAGAAGCAACTTCCTAGTTTATTAATCTGAGGGTCCTAGATAATTCCCAGTTCTTCGATGGCAATGTAATTTCCTACAGTCCACCCCTCCCCACTGACAACCTATAACTTCTAGAAAAGCAACACAGTGACAATTCTACCTGAGACCCTGAACAACAGCAAGAGCAGGCAGTTGAGAAGCAGCCACAGTTGGAGAAGCATTTTGCATCATTCCTGGGCCCTGAGTGTGGGCTCCAGTTACAGAGCAGATGTGGGTGTCAGCCACTGAAATGACAGAAATTTTGCCCTCTTTGTGGCTGGAAGTACAGGGAAGTAGAGCCCGCACCACAGAGGAGGGGAGAAAATCCCCAAGGTCAGAAGACGGAAGGAAAACCCGGAGAGTCTACACAGGCCTCGGCCGTGTAGAGCAGCACACGGGGCAGGCAGACAGAAGGAGCAGCACAGCGGAGCAGAGCCTGAGCTGCTGTCGGCCATGGCCGCCGGGAGGCAGGACGCTGTGCCAGGTTTACCTTGTACTGACTGAAGTGGGTTAACCACCTACAGAACCAAATGTTCCTCAGTGACTCACAGCAGACGCTAATGTCTACATAGTCTGCAACACTCATAACTTACTATCAACAGGTACTTGACACAAAGAAGTAGGAGTGCCTGAGGCAGTCGGAGGAAGAGACCACCACTGCAAGCCTCCTCAAGAGGACAGCTGGTGTTAAAATTGTCAAGGACCTTAAAGAAGCTGCTACAATTCTCTACCAGAAGAAAAGGAAAACAAACTTGAATTTTAGAAGAAAAAAAGGAACCACCAGAGAAATATGAGCCATAAAAAACAATACATTGGATCTTCTTATTTGAAAAAATACAGTACCTGAAATTTTAAAAAACAACTAGATGGACATGAACTCCATGGATATTTTTCTAAAGATTTTGTTCTACAGCAGAAAAACTACAGCCCTCAGGCCAAACCCAGGCAAGACTTTTCTGTACCTTCTGCAAAGGTTCTACATCTGCAAAGGGCCTGGAACAACAAAAACAAACAAAAAACAAGGAGCAATAATGACCACGTGCAGCTCACAAAGCCTTAAGTATTTATTGCCGGCTCTGCACAAAAAGTTTCTCCATGTCGGAGGAGCGAGTTTGTGATGAGAAGTCATTGGATTGCTCCCCTGTCAGGAGGAGCGGGTCAGAAACTCAGACCCCACCACCTGCGGGTCCTTGTCCTCCCACGCAGCGCCCCCTGATGGATCCCTGCCCGTAATGCCTGCGTGGGGAGCTCCAGCTCCCACGGTGGCCATGGCGACGGACTGATGAATGGGGAGCCAGCTCAGGCTCCTGCAGAGGCCTAAAGGCTTACTCTGTGACTAAGTCCACATCGCCAGGACGGCTCTGCCCGGCGCTGTGCCAGCGACGAGGTGACCCGAATGGCCACGCATCGTCCTGCCCTGGGTGCTGGGATTCTTTGGCCATGAGATTTCTAACACAGAACCCACAGCACACATCAGGCCAAAAGATGAGCCGCTCGAGCTAATGCATGAGAAGCAAATATATGACTGTGACCTTACACCTTCCTCAGTTCACGATGTCTTAGAGCTCTTAAGCTTTTCACATTGACTTCTTAAATCTCATATTTAAAGTAAAAACTAACACTGTTGAACATTAACAAAAGATAAGGCCAAAGAGGTTTTATTCATACATCCAAAAATAACTTCCTATTTAAAGTTAATATAAAAAAAATCTCCAAATCCAAAGGAGGATGTGTATCTTAATGTCTTAAAAGGATTAGCTACATTTACTTAGCCACTGACAATTATTTGGTTTCTAAATCCAGCAAGTGTGAGAAAGACTATAAAAAGAAGTCAAGGGCAGTGTGAATGCCAGCAAAAAAAGCGTCGTTCAACAAAATGCAAATGGCGATATTTTTCTGGACAGGTATTTGGAATAGGTTACTTCGTGGAACAGAAAACCTGGTGGAGCGAGGACTCGCCCTGGGGAAAGTGTGGTGTTTGTAGGGCCATACTGTGGCCAGACAATCAGCAGAACCAGGACTTCAGGAAGGACGTCAGCCGAAGTAAAGCAGACCAAGACTCGAGCCTCACGTGTAGCCTCAGTTCCCAAGATAGGTAGACAGTTTGAGAAGGTAAGAATGGCCCAGGGAAGACTGGCCGGGAAACTCGAGCGTATAGTTAAAGGAAAGGACTTTAAACTGCCTAAGGTATAGATCTAAGGGAGGCGGGACAAGAGAGAGGGTTGACTCAGGAAGAAGTTGAATATGACCTCGAAAGCCATTAGCATTTCCATGCAATAGGAGAGCATGCCAATTTCAGCCAGGAAAAAGGGTAGCTGGATGGTACCAAATGCTTCAACAACAACCAGTGCCATGCTCACAGTCACTTACTTTACTACCCGGAATCACGGTGACAATCACATTAGGCCGGAAGGGAAGCAGCCTGCACTGTACATCAACCGTTTCAGATTTGATTCCTATTGCTACTTCTACCTCCAACAAGGGGGAGAAGAGAGACAGGGAAGCACACAGCTCTGGGGAATGGGTGTGAAGCCCAGGCCCCTGTGCCCACGCACCTGCACTCGACAGACACTGCGGTGCCACTCGCAAGAGCCCGCTGTACGTCAGTGAGCGGTCTGCTCAACGAGTACATCTCCGCCTCATTTTAGGTCCCTACATCTGCAGCCCCGCCCTGCCCTCATTCTTTTCTTATATCCTCTTCTATTTTCTCTGCTAAAGAAAATCAGTGATCGGCTGGGGTGGGGCTCAGTGGTAGGAATGTGCTTGGCTACATGAGGCCCTGGCACCGCACAAGAATCAGTGATGCCAGACATCGCAACTTACAGTATGAACAGAAAGCTGTTATTTGGTGCGTTCGAAGATGCACAACCCATGACAGAATACCGTCTCGGTCTACTGGGTGAGCCTAAGCACTGATGCCAACATAGCCCGACATGTTTCACACACAGACTTCCTGTTGGACAGCTGTGTGTATAAGAAATCCAACCATGCTCTGGAAATTTTTCCTGGGATGTTCAAGTCGTGCAGACTCTGGCTGCTGGACTCACCCCCTGCCCTAGCAGGACCTCCCGCAGTCCAGGTAAGCAGGTGGAATCCAGAACACCCTTCTCCACAGGGCTGGGTGAGGGCTCCGCTAAAATCAATCACCTGCAGATTAGCTAAGATCCATGAGCTCCTCCCGGCCTTGGGGTAATATTGCACACTGAGAAGTTCTAAGAGTGAACGGGCACATTCTGATCAAACCTATCTCCAAAAGGTAGCTTTTCTCTTCTCATTTCATCTTATTAGAAAGTAAAGTCCTGTACCCATCACAGGAGCAGGGTGCTCTGGTGTGGGAAGCCCACGTGAGCAGCTGTTCGTGTGGGGACAGAGGCCTGGGCAGTGCCTGCGCTTTCCATTCTGTTCTGCTGGGAACCTAAACTTCCCTAATGTCTAAAATTTATTAATTAAATAATAAGTCATTTCTGAGGACTTGAGTGCCTTGTATATGACAAAAAATTACTGTCACTTAAAGGACCCTTTTCAGGAGTGACCGGGATGTGGAGCAGCTCTCTGCCCTTCAAGATAAGAGACTGCTTCTTAAAATGAGCTCTGAAGAGAACTCCCATGGAGGGCAGCTGTGCATCACCACCAGCACCCATTTTACAATCCCAGTTGGGAGAATCCCATGCGGAGCAGGCTCCGCCAAGTCCACGTTTGTGTTTGGTGTGCAGCCTGCCAACGGGACGAGTGGGCTTCCATCCCGGCCTGGCCCAAGACCTGCACACCCTTCCTCTGCTCGCCCTCAGACAGCTCACAGTGCTCTCCACAGTGCTCTCCTGGGCCGGACAGCCTCAGCCAATCTGTGCTATGTTCTGCTTCTCCCGCATCACACACAGTCCTGCTCCGCTCTCCTGGGTAGAGCAGAACTGAGCTTCCGGCTGCCCCTCCCAGGGCAATGGAGCATCAGCCACGTTCACTGCTGGAGCAGTGGAGATGCTGGCTGCTGTTCCCGATGTGACACAAGGCCAGCGCCCTCTCCTTCCCGTGCTGCCTGGGGTGCCCGCTGTCAGGGCACCGCTCCAGTGGCCTGAGTCGCACGACTCCGCGCCATCCCCTTTGATCAGCCCTGCAGCCTGCTGTCCTCTCCCACACACCAGGAGGCTGCTGTCAGCTGCGCACTCCCAGCTGGGGATGGGCCTCCCCGCTCCTCTGGTCCTTCCTCCTCCATCTTCCCCAGCACGCTTCCGGCGGGCTTTTCCAATGCTGCTCTCCTTGTCTAAGATATTCACTCTGCATCCATGATGCCCATCACATGTGCAGGACAAGCTACCAACCTGGTTGAAGGTCTGCCCTTCCCCGGGGACGGTCCCTCTAGGAAGGCACTCCAGAGCAGGAAGAATGGATATGCAAAGCCCAGGGAGTTGGAAACGCTCCTGCGTTTATAGAGCCTCTCCCAAAGGCAAGGCAGCTGAGTAGTGAAGAAAAAAACACTTAAGGCTCTTTCAGTAAAGAAACCCTTTTTAAAACTCTGTCACACTTTTGTAAACAGGATGTTTAATCTTGTAGCTGTCGGAACACACAGTGGAGTCACACTGATAAGTGAGTGCCCCTGCCTCCTTTCTCAGGCATTTATTCTTTTCCTCACTGTCCTTCAAGGTCACCAGTGACACTTCTTCTATGCAAAGAGTGTTCTGTCTGTTCTGGGTCCTTCTCCTGCTGACCCCTGCTGTCCTCAGGATCACAGTCCTCCCAAAAGCCTCACCGTCTGTCTGCATACCACCTCTTCTGTCCCCCAGGCCAGTTCTCTGGACAGTCTTTCTTGGTTTCCTTCCATTTGTTTCTTATCTGCCTTTTACTTTTAATTTTTTACTAGATGCATGTGATGGCTTGTACCTCAATGTCCACCCAAAGCCTTATGTGCTTGCAGGTGGGGCTTGTGAGGGCTGGCTGGGTCCTGGGTGTATCAGGCTGGGAGTAAGGGTGCGTGGTACTAAGTTAGTCCCCTGATTGGTTTAGCATAGTTCTGGCTGTGGACATTGGGAAGGCCCACCTGGGTGTGGGTGGCACCACCCAAACTGCTGGCAGTCCAGAGGGGACAGAAGGGAAAGGGAGGCTTGCTTCACTGCTGCTGCCTCCCGCCTGCCCTTCCATGGACTGTTTCTCCTCTGTCCCGCCTCCCTGCCTTGGAGCCAGCCGACTATGGACTGACACCTCTACAAACTGTGGGCCAAAATAAACCTTTCCTTGTTTGACTTTGGGAGTCAGCTTTTTCTATCAGCAATGAGAAAAACTAAGACAACGCACCTTCAAGAAAAAAATCCTTCCTCCTTTTTCTTCTTTTATATTTCTCTGCTTGAAACAATTGTTCCTTTACTTTCAACTCCCACTTCTGTAACCATCCCCATGACGAACTCAGACTCAGTACTGTACTTCCAGAGAGTTGCGGAGAGTCCACTGCTGTCCCTGTACAACACCAGCACTGTAAAAGCAGTACAGTCAGCATCTTAGCGAGATCTCATCCCAGACCCCTCCATGTCCCACTGAGCATCACGCTTTGCCAGCCCACAAGACCTAGAATGCGCGGATCACCTCTGGAGCCTGGCACGCCCCTCTGCACCTTCCCACCCACACCACCTGGTATCACTCCAGGTGAACCTGTCTCTGGCGCTGCTGTGCTCTCCTGCCCCTCCCAGCTCCCCATGGGCTATAGCAGTCAGCACATTCAGCCCGCTTGCTGCCCTTGCTCGGAACCAGCGCTGCATTCTCTCCTTGCCCTGTGTGTCCAGGCCTGATCTCATCCCTCACTTCCTGTGTGCTCCTCTCTGCTAATTGGTCATCTCCGAGTCCCCCAGTTCCCCCCATGACCTCGCTAATCCCTCCACACTCACTTTCACTGATCCTGGGCTTTGGAGAAGGCTGAGGAGGAAGTTGGGGCAACGTTCTAAAGGATGACATCATGACAAGGAGAAAGAGGAGCGACTCCGCCCGAGCAGTTTGCCTGCACAGACGGTTCGGCCAGCTCTGCTGCGTGCGCACAGCATGCAGCTGGCCAGGTACGAAGACAACAGAAACTGCAGATGTGTTCTGGATTCTGCAACTGAATATGAAGTATAGGAAATGAAAAAATTTGAAAGTAGAACTGCTCCATACTAAACAAAATTAATTCAAAATGGACCACAAGCCTACATGGAACTCTAAAACCTAAAAGTGTACAATTTCCTTCTACGAAATCACTAGAGCTCTGCTCCAGGGTGACATTAAAGCACATTCACTTGCTATGTAAAATGAAAAATTGCTCAACTCTGTAACTACCTCAGACATACCAGATTTGTGTCTATAAAATGGGCATAATCTCACTGAAGTAGTTTTCCTTTTTTTTTTTAGTTATCTTAGTAAGGGTCTTGCTATGTGGTCCATGCTGGCCTTGAACTCATTGTGATCCTCCTGCCTCAGCCTCCTGAGTGCTGGGGTTACAGGTGTGTGCTACCACACCTGGCTCCCTCACTGAGTTTTGCAAGGGAAGGGAAATTAATGATCATAAATATAGATGTCTAACAATATTAACTACAGTAAGAAATTTCTAGTGTACCACTGTCGTAGACCTACATTTTATAAATTTATCCCAATTTTAAAGGATGTCATTTTTGTTCAAGGTAAATTTGTACAATAATATTTATAATATTTACAATATATAATATAATATATATAATATTTATAATGTATTTGTTAAATTTCTAAAATTCCATTACCATATCTGATTTTAGGAAGATTATCTTCTCTCAAGACATAACAAGCTGGGCGTGGCGGCCCACACCTATAATCCCAGCACTCAGACGGCTGAAGCAGGAGGATCACTGCAAGTTCAAGACCAGCCTAGGCTACATAGTGAGTTCAAGGCCAGTCTGAACTATGTAGTGAAACCCTGTCTCCAAAAAACCATACCAAACCAAACCAAAAGAAATAACAGATATAAATTTTTTATATTTTCAAAAAAAAGTACAACTTCTAGAAGAATGCAGGAGAACATTCTTATAATCACTCGAGTGGGGCAGAGAAGTCTCAGGATATAAAAAGTGTGAGCCATAAATAAACAAATACAAGCTAGATGTCATCAAATAGACAACCCTTGCTCTTTAGAAAAACTATTAAGAGAATGAAAAAGACAAATAGACTAGGATGAAAAACACAACTGCAAAGCATGTATCTGGTAATGTGTTTGCATCTAGAACACATGAGGAACTCTAAAACCTAGTCAATAGGAAGATAAAGCAATTTTTAAAAAGGTGAGGGGACACAAGAGACTTGGTAGCACTTTTACAGACAGAAAGATGCTCTGTAAGAACATCGCAGAGGCGCAGGGCCAGCCTGCAATGGGGCACCTCCACACACTGAGGAGGATGAAGTGGGAAGGAAACCCGGCCAGGCCCAGGGCGAGCGAGAACACAGAGGAACCCTGCACAGTTCCAGCGGGAGCCCCGAGGGCCCCAGCACTGTGGACGCAGTGTGACAACGTCTTACACTACGCAAACATCTGCCATGGGGTACAGCAACCCCACCGCAAGGTAACCAGCAAGGGAAGAAACTGTATGTCCTCGTGAGGGCCCGTGCGTGAGTGCTGCAGACAGCTGCTTTCACACAAGGGCGCCAGCGGAAACTAACCACACACAGCCCGAGAACCAAAGCAAATTTCCCCACAAGCTCAACACTGAACCTAACCATTTAATACGATTCTGTTCTCGTCCACGACCAGAATCATGGAGAAAATTAAGTTCGTGAGCTGAGAAATACAAACTTACACTGCAAATCTGCAACAGCTCTGGGGTTGTCAGAGTCTCTTAACAAAATGAGAAATTAAACAGAGCATCAGGAGTGATGTCACTGTCTTATCAACACATTCTGGAGCCAAATGACTTTGTTCTCTTTAACTAATCAGTCACAGATTCACTCTAATCTGTCAGTGCATAGCTACCCCTCTAAGGTAATGACACTACCTATAAATCCACACCAGAGGAAACGAGTGCTCCACTCTGTGAGCTCCCCTTGCCTACGCCCACAGTGGCCTTTCTTCCCCACCTGTAGTCCTGCTCGGTGTGTCCCCCGACAGGCTGTGCCGCCCTCCACCTCTCACAGCCTCCAAGTCCTTTCTGTCCTTGAAGGTCTAGTTTATAAGTGGAAAAGTTCAGGATCCGTTGGAGTATCTTCAGCATGAAAATGCGCACTACCTCGAAGAACTCCCACAGCCTTGACCTGCATGGCCTGAGTCCTAATTTCTGTGTTGCAGGTGCTCGTATGTGGGTAATGTCCAGCCTCCCTGGACTAGTTAAAAGGGAAGTAGAAACCATGAGAGTTTCTTAACTGCCAAGTGGATGGGATTAAGAGACTCCCACAGAGCTGGATAGACCATGGATTGTTACACTCATCAGTGGATTAATCCACTGATGTTCACAGCTGAATGTGCTGCTAGGAAGTGGAGGCCCCAACTCTCCCTAGCTCTGTCACCTGCTCTGCTTTCCAGCCACCATGCAGTGAGCAGCTTTGCTCCACCTGCCCTTCCGCCATGATGTTCCTGCCTTGGAGCAGCTAACCATGGACCGAAAACCCAGAAACCGCGAGCCAAATAACCGTCTCCTCCTTTCCGTGGTGAGTGTCAGGTGTTTTGTACCAGGGACGGGAAAGTAACTAATAAAGCTCTGGAAGAAAAAAAGGACAATAGAGAAACCCAAGAGAATCTGAATGCAGTATTGAGTTCAATTAATAAAAAGGACTCATTATTGGTTCATGAATTGAAGCATATAATACAAACACATATAGGCCGTTAATAATAAGGGAATCCACATGGGAAATACATGAGGACTCTATACTATCTCTCCAACTGTCATGCAAAGCTAAAACTATCTAAAATACAAATTATATTTAAGAAGTAAACCAATTTTAAATATTAAAACATTATCCCAAAGTGTCACATGTTGTTTTAAAAGTATTACTTTTCTCTCATTGCTAAGACAAAATGCCCAACACCTAAGGAAGGTTTATCTAGCTCACAGTTTGTAGAAGCTTTAGTCCATATCAGCTGACTCTAAGGCAGGTGGCACACGGCAGAGGGCAACAGTTCATGGTGGTGGAAAATAACAAAAGCAACAAGAGCAAAAGGGGAGAGCAAGTATCTTTTCCTCCCTTATACTGTATGCAGGCTACCTGCCCTAGGGAAGATGTAGCACTCACATCACTAATCCCAGCAATAGACAATGAACCAACCATATTCAGCTGCCTCTGAAAAGCTTACCCTCCTTGACCACATGAGGCTTTGGGGGGACATGCAAACTCAAATCATGACACATATTAAAACTTTTCTGGGTGATAAAGATTTAAGTGATATCAAGACCCTCACCCTGTAAGGGAACATACTCCTGGACATGAATTAATCTACATTAGGAGCTGAGGACAACAATTCTCAACATAAATAAACTTCGTATTTTCAAAATTTGTTATATAATTGTTGGTTTTAATATATATATTTAAATAATTGTTTCACCTCTGCATGTGATTTTCTTTACCTTAGGTTCACAGAGAAGTTATGCATTTTACATTGAAAGCCACTGAAAAGTGTATGGCTTTACTTACAGACATTCACTTTGTGAATTTTATCTAAAATAAAATAGCAATGAAGACTTGAAGTGATGATGGATTGTCTTCTGCACTTCCCCCTTCCAAATGAAGAGCCACTACATTTTAGGGGAAAAAAAGCTTTCATGTTCCTAACTTCCACAACATTCTTCCAAAATAAATTTGAAAGTAAGTTGACACTTTAAGATGTTAGAGATTTTCTACTGCTAAAATTAGAAGCTTTTCTTCTCATCTCAATGGGCTTCTCTGCATGAATTATAAATGCTCTGGAGGAAGTGTGGTAGAAGAACCGGGAGAGGAGTTCTCATTTGCTTAATATGCTCTTTGGAGATGGAGACAGGAGCTCGTGGGGTGCTGAGAGAGCAGCTCTCTAAGTCTCACAGCTCCTCCCTGTTGAGCTAGCTGATCTGTGAGGAATCACAACCCTGGCCTCAGTTTTCTCCTCTGTGAGATGAAGAGGCTGATCACAGTCACTCACGCTGGGCTTCATTGCAGCTATCAATCCAAAGTCTGCATGCAGGAGGTGCGGTGAGCCTCACCCTCAGGCATCCACACTGCAGCCTCTGTGAGTGGCGCAGGGCGAGCGGCCCTACCCTGGAAAGGGAGCTGCAGAAGCTGCAGAGGACGGGCCAGGCGGCCCAGCTCCCTCCAACAACACATGAAACAGGTTCTTCTTCCCTGATTCTGGGAGAGACTTCAACAGGGAGAGCGCAGCTTCCCTCCCCACAACAGAGAAAGTGAAAAGGAAGAAAGCAGCCACACCTATAGGAAGCTGGAGGCTTCTAGGATCCCTGTCCCCAAAACCTTCACGTGGGCAGGCGGGGAGCCCGGGCTGTCCAAGCAGACGCCACAGAGACCAGGGCACTCACGCTCTCACCCACCCCACAGAGGAAGGGCACGGGCAGCTCTCAGCCCTCGCTCACCCAGCCCCTCGCCTGCACCGCTCCAGAATTAGACCCTTTCCATTTCCTTGGTTATTTATACGGGGACAAAGAGGGGAGCAGAGAAACTGTGTGCACAGAGAAACAGCTGAACTCGGAACTCCGTGGCTGGGTCCCCAGGGGCTCACACTCAGAAGTGCCTCTTGGACTCCTTCATTAATTAAAAACTTCTATTAGTATGTTTCGGATCCATAAGAATCACGCTCACCTTGGGGACCTGGCACGCATACGCACTCTTCTCAACCCTCTGCCGTCCTCTCCCCTCTTCCAGCATTGCCAGGACCCTGCTGGCTCCATGGAGGCTGCCTCCCTCCTCCCTAGCCTCAGTCTTTTACTTTGCTCTTTAAATTATGTATAGTTTGGGTTTCCCACCTAAGGTAAACTATGTAGTATTTAACTTTCTATGTCTGAATTAGTTCACTTAACACTGTGTCAAGGTGTACCCATTTTCAAATTTATCCTTTTCATGGCAGAGAAGTACTGTTGTAAATATATGCCACGTTTTCTTTGTCTGTTCACCTGCTGATAGGCATGTAGGCTGCTGCAAGATTTATTATGAATTGTGTTGCTATAAACATGACAGTGCATGTTTACCACTGAAATATGAAGTGTACCACTGAATATGATGCTTTTCACTCTTTTAGGAAGACATCCAGAAAGGGAATAACTAGCCAAATGGAATTTCTATTTATAATTTTTTGACGATTCCTCATACTGATTTCCATTCCTTCCCATCAACAATGCAGAAGGGCTCCTTTACCCCCACAGCCTGGCCAGCAATAGTTATTATTTGATTTCTTGGTGGTAGCCATCCTTTCTGGAGTAAGATGGACACTCAGTGTTGTTTTAATTTGCAGTTCTCTAACGGCCAGAGATGGTGAACTTTTTATGTATTTATTGGTCATTTGTACTCCTTCTTCTGAAAAGTGTCTATTTATTTCAACGGCCCATTTTCTGATTAGGTATTTTATTTTGGGAAGTCACTTTTTTTAGTTGTTTATACATTCTAGATATGAGTCCTCTACCTGAGGAATACCTGGCCAAAACTTTCCTATTCTGTAGGTTTTCTCTTTACTCTGTTGGTGATTTCCTTCTGTGCAGAAACTTCTAAATTTGATATAATCCCATTTGTTAATTCTTGGTGTTATTTCTTACATAATTGGTGTTCTATTCAGAAAGTCCTTGTCTATGGCTATGTCTTCAAAAGTTTTACCTATTTTAACTGCCACTAGATTCAGTGCTTCTGTTTTTAACATTTAGATCTTTGTTCCATTTTGATTTTAGTCTAGTAGCTGGTGAGAGACAGGGCTCCAGATGCATTCTTGTGCATGTAGAGAGCCAGTTTTCCCAGCAACATTTATTAAAGAAGCTATCTTTCCTTCACCGTATGTTTTTGGCCTCTTTGCCAGAGATCAGCTGGTGGAATGTGCCTGGGTTGTTTCGGCTTCCTCTGTTATGTTCCACTGATCCACATGTCTGCGTTTGTCCCAGTACCATGCCATTTTTATCACTGTAGCTTTGTAATATAACTTTAAATCTGTTATTTTAAATCCTGCTTTGTTCTCATTGCTCAAGATTGCTTTGGCTATTCTGGACCTTTTCTGATACCATATAAATTTTAGGATTTTTTTCCTAGTTCTGTGAAGAATCCTGTTGATATTTTGACTAGAAATGGATTCAATCTATAGTTCAGTCTTGAAAGTATAGCCAATTTGATTATGTTAGTTTTGCCTATCCAGGGGCAAAGGATGTTTTTCCACTTTCTGTGCCACTGAGGTATACCCCAACCTCAAAGCTTAGTTTTTGTCTTATTTTGTTCTGTTCTCAAGTAAAGCACCAAATAAAAAGGTTCTCCTTGCTCACCAGTTCCCACATCAGTGTCGTATCTAGCACAGAGCGGGAAGCTGAGCTGTCGTGGAGCGTTGTTCCCCTCAGCCTCCATGCTCAGTCCTTCCGAGTCCCCTCCACTGCTGCATCGATTTGTCTGTCACCCCACTCCCAGTGCCGTCCCCTTCTCCAAATCTGGGTCTCCAAATGAGTCACAGCGGCAATCTCAGGGCTTTGTCGTGAGTTCAGAGCCTAGTCTTGTGCCCCTCAAGCATTTCTAAGATAGCATTCAGATTAATCTTCCCCACAAACTTCCTTTTATTTCTCTTCACACAAGTCTGCACCAATTTCCTGTTTCCATTTCATCAAGTCAGCATATTTCATTTTCACAGCTCCCCTCGTAAGCCCTCTCCTCAAGCTTATGCAAACCCATGACATGTGATCAAAATATATGGCAAGAATTTAAATTTAAAATCTCTATTATTTTAGTGAAGTCACATTGCCATTAACCCCCTCAAAAAACTCCCCTAACTTTGAACACACTTATCCCATTGCTCTTGCCACTTTCTGAAGCAATTCTGAAAGTCCTTTCTCGTGAGTGTCACTGTAATATACAACTAAAAATACTGTGAATACTGCTGCCGAGTACCATCCAACAGAAAAGCAGGTTCGTAATAACATTACCATGTATCTCCATCCACTGTATTTACCCAATCTGGCACTGTGCAACTTCTGGCTCTTCCTCAAAGTCAAAATGACCATGAAAGGCCAATGTTTTGAATGGATTCAGGACATTCAGTGAAGCAGCCACAACAGCACAACGAAAGACACTTGGGAAAAGGACTCCAGAGCTGCTGCAGAGAGTAGCAGGAAGGATGGGATGAGTGTTCAAAGTGAGGCGAGCATTGCCAGGGGCATTTCTGGCAGTGTGTCTTTTACCATAATAAATTTTTTATGCATTCAACATATTTGTTGATCACACCTCATATCTTCCCATGTGCTTTGTGTACACCATCTTCACCATGCCAGTCCAATACTCTCAGCAACATGGGAAGTGCTCAGTCACACCCTCTCCACAACTAGTGGAGAGCTGAGTGGGGTAATGGGTCAGACTCTCCCTCATCTATACTTTGCTGTTTCCTAATCCTCCCCTGGAACCCACTCAGGTGCTGTCCTCCCCTTCCTGGACCTGAGTTAAGGACAAAATGTTAATCCACACTCCGCTCGCAGTAGCTGTTTGAAGCCAGAGAAGTCACTTCAGTTTCTTCACCCGCATTCAAAGGGCACTGACCTTACCATAGCAATAGTGGGAAATTTGCTATTTCTCCACATTCTCTAGTCCAGATCGAGCACTGTCTTCCGGGGCTGGAGTCTTGCCACCCCAGTCAAGTGCTTGTGTTCATTTCCATGTGAGCATTTTGCTTCACTTGCTGATGATTGGGCCCCTTTTGAACAGGGACAACAGGCCGTGTCTTGCTTAGGTAACTTCTGACGTTGGGTACATAATTAGTAGTCAGCCTAACATGCAAGCCAGTTGGTCCCATGCAAATATTACATAGCCCTTAGGTGTCTTAAGAGGGACTGGAGTTCGGGGATGTTCAGCATGATGAGCACATTATCATATATCCCAATAATGCCTCTGGGAATGAGGCAGAAAGAGACACGTTGTAAGGACTCGTTATTGCTAGCATGTCTGTCTTCACTGTGTCTTCAACTCTGCCAGGGGCCAACCTCTGATGCTGTTTCAAAGTGGTGGCATTTATCCAACACTTTTAAAAGCATTTCTCGGTGGGAGAAAAAACATAGTGAATTAGTTCCACCATGATAAAGGGTACAACACAAATAAGATGAGTGTTTGTTAAAAATGACTCTTCACTGAAGACAAATAGCAACTTAATTGAAGAAGATCACCACAATCCAAGTATTACATAAAAACAGACCTATAATTTTCCCACCAGCATTGCCCAAGGGGTTCAACCTGAAATAAAGTTAAAATGGAGGAGGTTAAAGTCACTTCGGATGATTATTAGTCTATGTATTATACAAGCTCAAACAGAAACCGTCACGTATTGGGAATAGTCATTTAAGGGTTATTCGTGCTTAAAAAGTAAAACAGCATGGATTTTTAGAATCTTTTTTCTCTCTTCCCTCTCCTCCAATGCTGAGGTACCCACAGGAGTGTTTCATTACGTTGTGGGGACCATGATGATGCTAATGGAATCCATCTTTGCAAAGAGAAGCAGTTGGACTTGCTTCAAGCATCAGTTTCTCTGACTGTCTCATCACACTTTATTCACATTTATACAGAAGACGCATTCACGTGGCCACACACAGACACGCTTCATTTCACTCTGAAAATATCAAGAGAAAATTTATTCACATACTATGTAACATGTGTATACACATATAGACAAAAAGATGTACTGACAATACGAAACACAACTGACAATGTAAAAGAGAAAATATATGATATATTCTAACATATGTATTCTAATATCTAAACTATTATCTGTTCAAATCCAGTGCTGGGAAGCACAAAAACTTAGTTATTTAACATTATGGAAGGGGCTGGGGATTTAGCTCTGTGGCATAGCACCTGCCTGGCAAGCATGAGGTCATGAGTTCAATTCCCGGTACAAGAAAAAAAAAAAAATTATGGAAACTATAGCAACTCCCCTGGTCTTGCTTGAACTGACCCATTCAACTTAAAATGCCAAAACTGCTTCACAGGATTATTTAAACAGTCTGCTGCGACAGTCCTAGCAAACACGACTCCCATAGAGTGACCTCTCTGTCAGGGCATGTGACTCAGGGTGTCCTCAAAGCTCCCAAGTTGAGAGAATCAATGAAAGCCGATCAATGCAGGATGCCAGAGTGACCTAAAACACAAACCTGGGAAGTGCGGAGCCTCTTGGACAGGGCTCCCGGCCGGCTCAGGGTTAGGCAGCGTGGAGCTGGGGATGAGACTGCCCTGCACAGTGTGGTTCGTGGTGGTTCAGTATTTAAGGGCTCCTATACACACTTCCGTGGAGCCCTCCTGAGCATACAACTCTTGGCTGACACAGAAAGGTGCGTTTAAATACCCCCATCCAAGCAGAATGGAGCTAATAACAAGGAAAATAACAACAGCAGTGACAAAGACGGGGATCATGTGCCAACCTGCAAAGTGCTTTGGACCTACAGAAAGGAGTCGGTCATCACGGTTACCACAACCCTGCAGTAATAGGGTAGGAAATGCCATTAGGTAGGACTCCTGATGGCCACTTTTAAATGATAAAAGAGATGTTCACAGAAATGGCGAGGATTCCGCAGCTACTAAGTGCTAGAGAAAAACTGTCCTTAGGTTACATGTCTAATCCCCCCTCCACTTAGAGAAGCCAGGTCCCAGTGATGACCACTTACCCTGTAACTAGTAATGCGCCACTCTGGGCTAATGCTAGAGGCCTGGGAAAGTGAAGTGCAAAGTAATGATAAGTCCCATTGACTTCTCTATGTATTTTTAATAATTTGATCTTATACCAACTTGTCATTAACTGTTCCACAGACAGGACTTACTGCGGCACAGGCCCTCTCCTATTACGACTATCTTAGAAAACAAAATTAAAAGGGAACTTAACTGGGAGCACTTTGCTTAATGAGCAGAGCTTACATAAGTGGGCAGAAACAACACCCTGGAGCTATTTTATATGAGAGCCACAAAAGAGCTGCACCGATGAATGACAGAAACATAATGAGCACGGTTCCCGCAGCCGGGACCAGTTGCTATTATTTAGAAGAGCACTCTCTGCTTGAAGTTGAGCGTTTGCTACCCACTAAATGCCCCTCAGGAGAGGCTGAGGAACAGGGGCCCAGAGCACGTGATCCTGCTGGGAGTTCAGAGATTTTCATTAGGTGGGAGCACAGCCCAAACTAAACACTGTTCAGAAGGCCCCCTCGGAAAGCAACATTCCACCTTGGCTTCCCAGGACGCTGCAATCAAACAAAACAGAGTTGAACAAGTTGGCTGCGCTTTCCCAGGGGGAATTCAACACCAAGGCAGAGGCCCAAGGCCTAGGGTGGGTCTACTCTACCCTCACCCCACAGCCCACCACAGGCTGGCAACTGCAGGCCCAACCTGGGCCCTGGAGGCAACTCGAAGACCCCGGTCACCTGGGGCCGGGGTGTCCTCCCCTACGCTGGTTCCTGAAGCACCTGTCCTTCCCAGAAATATTCCAGGGTGGGAGACAGATCCTGTCCCTGGAGAACCCATCTGGTAGTCATCTTCTCACTCTGTGGAAACCCGAGAGTCGCCCTGCAATCGCACCCCAGGAAGAGGTGGGGGTCAGGGGATGCTTTTGCTGCTGCTGTGGGAGGGTGGAAGTTTTCAGGGAGTATTGTCGAGGGAGAGAAACGACGTCTTGGAGTCTTTTCCTTTTGGAAATATTAATTGGAAGTTATGCCTTTTAATCTCAAAAGTGCTGCCACAAGCCTTTAAAACCACTCTTGGATGAGAAGAAGCCAGGGCAGCAGCAAGGAATCCAGAGCTGATGAATTCAAGCACTGAGCAAACAGTGACTCAGATGCGGGGCAGACACTGACCCACACCCACTGTCACCCAGCAGCATCTTCTACAAAACACACGCTCCCGGGCAGGCAGTGTTTGCTGTTCCCCCTAAAATACTGATTTAAGAAACGATTCCACTCAGTTTATAAGGACCAGGACATAAATCATGGTACCTTCCCTCCCACTCTTGTTGATGAACTAGGTTAAAAAAAATAATGTTAAGTATATAAAGTGCTTACAAAATTTTTTAAGTTGGTATTTTTAAGGGAAACAGTTTATAAAGTGAATGTTTCTCTTTTTGTATTCAGCACGAAACAATAAATATTCCACATACTGTTTATCCTTAGGATCAACACACACACACACACACACACACACACACACACACACAGTTGCACACAGAAGGATGCCAGTGCTGTGAGAACAATGGTTCAAGACACAAGACCGGGATGTCCACTTGATCAATTCCTGAGGCTGACTTAATAACATTCCATAGGAGGAAATATTAATTCTCAAGTGAAAGAAAAATTCTTATAAGGTATGATCAAAATATACAGCAAGTACTTAGATTTTTTAAATGTATTAGCATAAAAGACACATTACAATTAAACAAAGTACTCCCTTCCATTCAAACACTCTTATCCCATTGCTCTTGTCACTTTCTGAAGCAGTTCTGGAAGTGCTCATTCACGAGTGTCTTTACAAAATGTGATCAAAACTATGGTGAATCCTGCTGGTGAGTGCATCCAACAGGAAGGCAGGCTCCTGTGAATTTTGTGGTGTGTCCTCATCCACTTTATTCACCAGGTATAGCACTAAGCAACTTCTGGCTCTTCCCCAAAGTCAAAATGACCATGAAAAGTAACCATTTTGAATGGACTACGGGCACTGAGGCAGCCAAGACAGCACAACTACAGACGCTCACAAAAGAAGGCTTCCAGAACTGCTTCAGAAAGTGGCAAGAATAATGGGATAAGTGTGTTCAAAGTGTGGGGCAGGGGGTTCTGAGGAGGACTCACGGCATGTGTCTTTACTGCAATGAATTTTTATTGTTCAGTCACACCTCATTCAACATGGACAGACTGATCCAAACATGGAGACGTGGGAAGAAACCAGGGAAGTTCTGAATTCCCTGAGAGCAAAACTCATCTGAGCAGGAAAGCTGGAGAAATGTAGCACGCTTTGGAAATCAATACATCTCAAAAAGTCTACGTCATATTCACATTTGATGGGATTTTTAAATGATAAAATCACACCCAGGAAATTACATTAACTTTGTTAGTTATCTTCAAGGTGGCATACGTAGACTCCTTCAGCACATGACTGGGCTTCTTAGCTGCTCAAAGCTCTATCAGCAGCATGAGCTTGTTCTGAGAAGTAATAAAGTCTGGGGTGCACTTCGTGGTCCTCACCCTCAGGGCGACTAGGAAGGTGGGGGGGCCTCTTAAAGGAATTTAGAAGAGGTGTGAGCTTTCTGGTTGCAAAACAAAGACTCTTCACATCAGTTAGTCCTTGCAGGTTGAGGTCAGATAAAAGAAAACACTCGTAGTTAGGCAACTGTTCAGAGAACATTAAGAATGATGGAAAGGCCGAGGGGAGCTCAGCTTGACCCCATGGAGAGCTCCTCCCAAACCACTCCGGCTGCAGCAAGGACACCTACCCCCGGATCCCAGAGCCTGCATGCTCTGCCCCCTCCTGGTTTTGAGAAAAGCAGGTGACTGCACTGAGCGGGTGAGTTTTCAGTGCCACGTCCTGACCATGCGCCATCAGGAAGCACTGCTGCTGTTCCCACCGCACAGGAGAAGACAGGACTCTGGCCACGCCACATGGGCAACAGACGACAACAACCCTGGTCACGAACAGTGACCCACACCCGCGCGTGGCTCCACGCCGCTTCCCTTCATGAGCACCACTGGATCCACCCTGCCGTGCTTTCCAAGTCTGCGCTGTGAATCCCTCTGATCTCAGCTCAGATGACATGTGGCACAGTGCGAGGCACACAGTGGGTAAAAAATTCACTGTCTGTGCACATGATCCACAGCGTGGCCTGAAATTCTGTAGTGAGTGGAGAAGTAAACTAAGGTCATTAAGTTTTGCTTTGTCCACAAGCATGATGGGTTTTCCTCAGAGACAACGAAGGAGCTCTAACTACAACGTAATAAAACAATCAAGTCAGTCACCTTCATGAAAAACCAGCACAGAGTGGCTGTAAGACATCACAGATCAAAAGCTGATCGCGTGCAGTATTCCGTTCCCAGCAGCCACCTGGTCCGATCCTCTGCTCCGTGTCCCCGAGCCGTGGCAGGTACCAGTGAGAAGCATATACCTTACAGACATCGTCACCCAGAAGCTGATTCCACAAATACGCTTTCCTGGGGCTCTTCTTCGTCTGCTGAACTGAGCACACCGTTCCCTGCTCAGAGTAGGGAGGTGTCTCCTCCACAGGAGCCAGGCTCAGCAGAAGCAGTGAGC
The DNA here is from genome assembly GCF_000276665.1 of Chinchilla lanigera. Lineage (NCBI taxonomy): Eukaryota > Metazoa > Chordata > Mammalia > Rodentia > Chinchillidae > Chinchilla > Chinchilla lanigera. Next base: position 1,081,239 of record NW_004955436.1, on the reverse strand, counting down.
TCTCACCCCAGCTGACCTTGTCACTTGCGCACTGCAGATCCGTGTCCAGAGGCTGCTGCCCAGGCCTGAAGCTCCCCCAGGAATGTCGTATACACAAAATGCTGGCACCTGGACCAGATTCAAACTCCCCACATGGGCACTGGGGTGAGCTCATCGGATCGGGCTGAAAACCAGCCTTTGTTCCTGCGTCACGTCCCGCCATGGCAGGAGACGGCTTCCTACAATCACGTCCATTCATGAGGCCGGAGCACTGGGGCGCACGCTGAACAACTCTTCATTGAGGTACAGAAAGCAGGGAAATAGCTGCCGTGTTTCTGCAGTGATGCTATTAATATTTAAGGGCTGTTCTCTGGGGTGTCGGACGAGCCCAGCTCAAAGAGGGCCCTGACCTATTTCCATGATTACCGCTGCAACAATGAACAAATTGCTCAAAGAAAAAGAAAAGATCACATCTACCCAAATTTCAAGTCACCGCCAGAGAAGGCTGGTGATGGCAAGAGACAGCACTTGTGAAACTCACAGCAATTGCTGGTGGTGACAGAAAGGAGTCTCTGTGCAAGCGGCGCGCTGACGGCTGTCTCGGTGGCCCGGTTTCCACGCTGATGGCTGAACAGCGGACGGAGGCGCTTGGTAACAACACCTGCACCATGACACGGGCCTCTCCCCTTCTCACAGAGCTTGGAGGAGCAAATGGGAGAAGCCACCCCCCCTGCAGGTGGCAGCAGGAGCGGGGAGGAGGTGTGCAATGGCTCAGCAGGGCCCATGGCCACGGCCTGCGGTGGGTTGCCAGGCAGGGAGGGACTCGTGATGGGGACAGCAGCCCTGAGCCCACCTGCCCCACAGCGCGGAGCCACAGGTCTTTTCTCCCACGTGTGCAGTTTATTCTTTCTCTAGGTTATCATCCTGTGTGCTGTTAGGGGACAGCTCCAGCTTCATAAGGAAGAGAACAATTGCTAAACTCACTAGAGGCTTACAAACACACAGCTCCAGCCGGATAACCAGTGACTCCACACCTCCTCCCACTGCTGCACTTCCTGCTCCCGCAACTCGGCCACGGTCCACATGATACCAGGCGCAGGGCTTCCCTGTTCTTTTCCTTCCAGGTTTCATTTTCTTAGAGGTTCATGGATGCCACTAACTCTGCTGTTAGAAATGTTAAAAATATTAACATTGTTCTTTTTAAATTGTATAATATATGTGAAGTGTTTCGTCTAAGGGTTCCAAGCACTGTTTCTTCTTCCTGTTGGCCTGTGAGTCGTAGAGGTAAATATACCCACGTCCTCGGCCCTCGGCCAGTTTCTGTCCTGGTATCAGAGTTTTTAGCCGTCACTCTGCTGACACTGTGGGCAGAGCAAACCAGCAAACCTGGTCGTGCCAGGCTGTCCTGTGCACTGTCCCTGTGGCTACCACAGATGCCAGTGGCTGTCCCTCCTCCTCCAGATACGGCCACAGGTGGCCCAGGAGCAAGACACCCCCTGGGAGAGACAGTGGCACCCCATTCTTCAGGCTGTGAGTCGGAAAGTGAGGAGCTTTGCGTTGTCACACGCCTTGTTCCAGAGGAGGGTGGAGCTAGGGGTCAGCAAGCAGAGAGGGGACTTCCTTTAACGTGTACACACTCCGCATCAGTCTCAAGAGAACCGCTGTGAGGAACACAAGGTTGACTACAGGCTTTGCGTTTCCTGGAGGAGAAACACCCTCCCCGCAAATAATAAATGAAAGCATGGAAGAACAATGTGCTTTATACAGCACGAACAGGCCACTCTGTGCTGGCTGTCTTTGCCATGTGAAGTCAAGCCATCAGTTTTGGCATCACCTTGACTGAGGTGGTCTAAAGAGGAACAGCACTGCATTCTTCAAATATAATGTTTACTTCTGTTTGGGCCAGGGACTCAGCTCAGTGGCATAGCACCTGCCTGGCAAGTGTGAGGTCCTGAGTTCGATTCCCAGTACCCTCTCCCCCAAATTTTTTTAAACATCTACTTCTGTTTTCTCTGATGTTTGTCTTAGTGCAGGATGTGTATTAGGTCTGGAAATATATTCAAGAGTTTTTCACAAACTTGCAGTATGTTAATATCAAAGGAATCACAGTCATCTCTTACCGAGGAAGCTGATGTAAAATTAAGTGGCATTACTGTTCTGAAATAATACAAACTAAAAAGAGTTCTTCAACAGAGTGCTTGCATAAAACATGGATAAAATTGGATTCATACCCAGGCCCAGGAGAGGGAACCCTTCTTGGATCATAAGGGAAGATTTCTTATCTCAAGTTTTGGAATTGGCATTCTGCACACTAAACTTCTTGTGCTACCACAATGAAATTTAATCAAGAAGGACTGTCTGGTCAACTCACACCTAGAAAAGTACACTGTAGTTTCAAAAGGACCAAACAACATGAGCATCACATACACACATGGATTCCACCTGCAGGGTTCAACCCAAGAGAGGCGCAGGTCCCCTGTCATCACTTCCGGGCATGCAAACTCCCTGCGCATACACAAAACAACAGAATTCATCTAGAAGCCAGGTGCCAGCTCTTGAAAAATTTACGGTAGAATAGAAGTCTAAGAGAAATATCTAAAAATATAGCTGAGCCAATTTGAACTCACAATCTTTGAAGCAAATGAGAATAAAATGTATATTACGGAACCAGGCTTGTCATTTTGAAAGTAGTTTTACAGAAAAGACAGTGATAAAGAGAAGAGGACACAGCGAAGGAGGAGAATGGCGGGTGCGGTGCCCTGCGGTGGAGGGACAGCCTTCGGGACAGGGGCACTCTTCCCACCTCGCTCTCATGGCTCTGAGACTAAGCGAACCCCCGGCACATTGGCGTGGGACACAGAACGCCGAGGCCAGGCAGTGCTGAGTCCTACTGTATACAGATGTCAGTCTCTCAGAGTGTTTGCACTCAGATTCCTTCAGATGTAAACGTGGGAGACAGTGTGACAAGCGGGACCGGTGGGCACTTGGGGCCCCTCACTAATGTGACTCTGCCTGCACCCAGCCCCAGATGTCCCTGACTCCGTGGGTTACTGCCCTCCCCCCGTCTGCACCACATCCTGAGGGCCAGTGTCAGAGGATAAAGGGCGAGGACATCGTGGGATCCGATTTCCTGACCAGTCTGACCAGTCCCACTGCTCCTGTCCCCAGCGCAGCAGCCAGGACTCTGCTCGCTGCCACAGCCACGGCCAACCACAGCACCCAGCACCGGCCTGGCACTCAGTGGGCATTCGCGCAGTGAATGAATAATTCTCCAGGACCGACGTGGCATTCCCCGCCACGTGAGTTTGCGACCACACCCAGAGAAAACGGTAACGCACACCACGGCCGCGGGTGCAGGGACAACACGTGCGTCAAAGACATCAGAGGTCTCACCTCCCCACGTGTGCGCCAGTAACTGCGACAGTACCCTGGACACCCTCACCCGCTGCTTCAGTTCACAGCAACAGAAAGGGAAACACCAGCAGAAGGGCCAGGCCCCGAGGAAGAGTACAAGGCCACCGCCCCAAGGGCATCTGGGCAGCGGGGCCAGGCATTAAAGATGCCGTCCCACGCCACAGACACAGGCTGCTGCCACCGAAGCGGCCGCTGACCATCTGCCAGGTCCAGCCTGCTCTGTCAGCAGCACCAAATGCAAGTTTGGATTCTGTTCCTCTAAGTAACTTCCAGAAAGGCTCCTCTGCCTCCTCAGAACCCTGAGCTAAATCTGCACTCTGCAGCTCTTTCAGCAAGGACCTCACACAGCTCTGCACGGCGCCCCCCGTCCACCGCCCATGAGTGACACTTGCTGAATACTCCATGGCGGACTTAAGGGAATCTCCTCACACTTCAGACTCCGCTTTGTGTTTAAATGTCAGACTTGCAAACAATTTAGATATCGGCCCCGACACAGTGTGTGTGTGGACACTCATAATTTATGGATGCGAGGTGACATGCGCCCAGAGGCGCACGATTGAGGGCCTGACCCCAACACTGCAATGCTCAGAGAGAAGCCTAGGGAGATGGCGGAGTCAGGAGGATGCCGACGCGCCAGCAGGTGGACCCACCGTGAGTCCATGCGGGATGGGCTCTGAGAAGGGCCGGGTGGGGAGGCAGGTCGCGTGGAGCTGAAGGACATGCCTTCCCGCCCCCCCACCTCTACTTGCTTCCTGGCTGCCAGGAGGTGAGCAGTCTTCTTCCGCCAGCCCCTTCGCTGAGGTGCTCTTCCTCACCCCGGCCTCAGCAACAGACCAGCCAGCCGTGGGCGGAAACCACCACAAAACCAACCCTCCCTCCTGCAGTCCACCAGGTGTGTCCCATGAGAGGAAGGTGGCCAGTGCATAGGGACAAGCGCCATTCCCAGGAGGAAGCGGCCCCCAAGGCGCGGCGGGAGGAGGCTCGCTGTGGGGCTGGGAGGACCCGGGTCTGGAGGCGCGCTGTGGGGCTGGGAGG
>NW_004955436.1:1075134-1076646 GCF_000276665.1 Chinchilla lanigera | reverse complement strand
CCCGGGTCTGGAGGCGCGCTGTGGGGCTGGGAGGACCCGGGTCTGGCTGGAGGAGAAGGCAGATGGAGAGGGAGCCGGGCGGGGCGGTGGCTGATGCTCAGGGAAGCTGTGAGCTACAGAAGGCCGCCAAGGCTTCTGCGCCCGTGCTCTCGTGAGGAAGAATCGAGTGAGGAAGGAAAATGGGAGCAGGCGGGGAGATGCAGGGACCAAGCCGCGGGACCAGCACGGTGAAGGTGAGCCCCACAATGGGCGAAATAAGAGTAGGAATCACAGGAACTCTGCTTTTACAGGTGAGTAACACAACGGGCACCAAAAGGAAACGGGGGCGCTGAACAGTGTCCTGCCTGCCTCCGTCGTGAGGCCTTTTTCTCCTGGGCGCGCGGCTGCTCAGCGGCCTCACAGTCTCCACACCGATGGCCAAGCTCGCAAGCCGCGCTGCAGGCGTCCTGGGTGCCGGCTCCGGCCTCTGTGGCCACAGCCTGCACGAATGCCAGCAGGACAGGCGCGTCAGGACCAGGTCATCGCAGCTGAGTGTGCCGGGGGCCTCCTCTTCCAGCTTGCCGGCCTCTAACCACGCCTCAACTTACCTTCGGCCTGCTCTGGAACCCGGCTCCGCGGACCCAGCAAGCGGTGAGGCTTCCCCTGTGGGATCCCAGCGCTGAGTCCCCCCTCAGCCCTGCGGGCAGGGCGCTGTGCTCCGCCGGTCGGGCTCTCCAGCCACGCCAGGGGCGCAGGAGAGGCCCTCCCCCCACTTCACTCCCGCTGTTCAGCAACGAGCGCTGTCCCACGCGTCACACACACAGACGTCTCCGTGGAAGGAGCTGAGACTCCGCCCACCGGGACGGAAGAGAGGTTCTAGTAGGACTAGAACTTGTTTCCCAAACCCTCACTTAGAATATTTTGCAAGGACTTATGTTTCAAACAGCGAGCAAAACAGCTGCAATTTAACTTAGTGCTTTCCATCCTGCTAAACTCCCCACGATAAAACAAACTCTGGGTGCCAAATGTGGCCCAAGCTTTTGGCTGAGATGACTTCCTCAAGTGTTTTGAGGGGTTACTCAACTTTGGGGTTTGAACCGAACAAAAATTAAAAGTTCAAAATGGTATCCTCAAGATTCCTGAGGGACCCTGTGCAACCCGCCTCCCAGGGGAAACGCACGTGCGGGGAATGACGGCACGTGGGAGGCGGCCCGCTGCGCGCTCAGCCAGGTGCCTCTAACAGCTGCAGAACACAGCACCTGCACTAGGCCTGTGGACATGCACAGTGCTCGGCGATCGGTGTCTGAGTTACCTTCATGTGCCCGCTTCACCTGAGCAACACCATATCCCTGTGAGGCCGAGGCATCGTTACCCCTATTTTATGGGACAAGGATTCAGAGGCTAAACAAGGAATGTGCCAATGTTCCCAGCCCCATGGCAGTCCTGGGGATTGAACCCCAGGGCCTTTGCACTGAGCTACATCCCAGCCTTTTTTTTTTTTTTTTTTTTTTTTTTTTTTTTTTTTTTTTTTTT
>NW_004955436.1:997382-1075034 GCF_000276665.1 Chinchilla lanigera | reverse complement strand
GCTGAGCTAAATCCCCAGCCCCTGAGCCTTTTTTATTCTAAGCAGGGTCTCACTAAATTCTTAAATTGTTCAAGCTGGGCTTGAACTTGTGATCTTCCTGCCTCAGCTTCCCAGAGGGCCAGGATTACAGGTATGTGCCACCTCCTCTTCCCTCAGTTCCCTCCTGAAGTGGTGATTCTGCCTTGTCCTTTTCATTTCTGTCTGCCAGGTGGCAGGGAATTGAAGCTTTACACAATTTCAAGTGCCCTCTTAAAACAAAAGACTGCGAACCATTCATATAAAGCTAGGGGTGAAATGTAACTCTGAGGTGGAATGTGGGGTAACTCTCTTCGTCTTCTTTTTGTTTGGTTGGTTTTTTTTTTTTTTTTTTTTTTGGTACTGGGGATCAAACTCAGGACCTTGTGCTTGGCAGGCAGGCACTTGTGCCGCTGAGCTACATCCCCAGCCTGTCACTTCGTCTTCTGAACCTGTCTGGTCAGCAGGGATTCCACTGTCCCCTCCTGACTCGTGAGAAGCTGAGCTGTGGTGTCAGATTCCTCTTTCCTTAATTCTCTCTCAGCTGCGGTCAGAGTCCTCTCAGGTTCTGTCCTGAGGGGCACCCTAGTGCCTACCCCTCAACCTGGACAGCACAGTGGGAGGGAGACCCACGTGCTTCCCCAGACTCAAGGATGAGACCCACCCAGAAACCACAGCCTGCAGGTTGCCACAGCAGTGGGGCCAGAGCACCCCAAGCCGCTCCCCCGAGCTACGCACGCATGACTCTGTGACACCGTGTAGAGGCCATGATCTTCAAAGCCGTCTTCTTGCCCTGTCTGGGGTGCTGGGGCATCCCACACCTACACGCAGGGCCTCAGTTCCTCGGCAGCAAGGCTGACACAGAGGTGGCTGGGTCTCGAGAGGTCTCTCACCCTAATGACTGAACACGGGGTCCGCTGGTGTTGAGCAGGTAACGGTCCCCAGATATAATTTAAGACAACCCCATCATCAGTTCAGCCACGACTCCACTTCCTGCTAAGTAAATCCATATGGATACAGTGGTGCCTCAGATTATAAACTTTATTTGTTTTATGACTTGGGGGAAGATGGCTGCATTTGTGTTTGTGTGGAGAAGACAGCTGTGGTTGCATTTGTCATCCGATGCAGAGTTTGTGTGTGAAAGCAAAATTTTGCCAAACACTTTCGTTTGCAAACAGAAGTGTTCGTGAACTGAGGCGTTTCTGCATGGTGCGTGTGTGTATGTGTGTGTGTGTGTGTGTGTGTGTGTGTGTGTGTGTGTGTAAAACTGGGACACTGTGTGCAGAAATAGAAGCACTGCAAAGACCCTTCGCAGCCACGGGAAGTGTAAGGAGGTAAAGCAGCCCTTGCAAATGCATCCATAACTGGATGACAAAACTGATCTAATAATAGCACATTTGGAGTTGTGCAAGGGACTGCCAACTTTCTGAAGAGTGTCTGAAGAAGTTCTTAAATTTCTTCCTTATGGTACCACATTTTTCATATCTCATGTCCTTTCTTCCAGACAGTTAAGAAGCTCTCCTGTCATAAACAGGATGATTCTTTGCATGGGTGTGGATGTCATCCCTGGTAGCAAGAGTCATCAGAAACAGTTTGAAATGACCTTGGAAAACCATCACCTGGTAGAAAGAAGAGCTTTTTTTTTTTTTTTAGCACAATTGCATATGGTTCTGTTATTGCACTAACCTAGTGCCCTTGAATTTTAAGTATTTGTATTAAAACCATTGCAGTATTTTAACAGGGATGTGTGTTTGAGGTTTTTAAGGTAACAGATATAAATATGGAGGTCTTAGAGTCTTCTCTTAAAGAAAAGAATAATATTGAAGAGAAAATTTATATCCTCTGATGCATGTAAATGAAAATATATAATATAAATAAATTAAATGTGAAGAATAGACTTTAAAGTGTTTTCTCTACAACGGAATATGCTTGTTTCTATAAACATGGGAAGTGGCATTAATGAATCCTCCCCCTTCTCAATATTTCAATTCATTTAGAATTTATTTCACAATAACATTTTGCTCTTTCAAAAAAGAGAAAGTATGTACTAGCTTTTCTTGCTCACACACCTTCAAGTAAAGAATGCTATTATGATTTATGATAGAATACAATCCATCCCATTTATCAAAATGGCAAAATGAAATATACTTGGGCATTTCTGCATCAGAATTTTAAATACTTCTCTTTGTGTAGGTGGAAAGTGGAAACTCATTCATTGCTTCACTTACTCAGTAAGTATTTCACTTGCCCTATGTCAGGTCCGAGGTGCTGGGTGTGTGAGACAACATCCCGCCTTCACTGAACCTAAATTTGGGTGGAATTCCCTCCTTGGGGAGAGAGAGCCCTAGGGATTATGGGGACTGAAACCAATGGTGATACTAAGCTACACCTCCAGCCTTTTTTATTAGCTTTTTGAGACAGGGACTTGCCAAGTTGCTGAATTCCTCAGGGTGGGCTCAAACTTGCCATCCTTCTGTCTCAGCCTCCCAGAGTGCTGGGATTACAGGCGTGCACCACTATACCTGCTAAGTGGAATTGCTAAAGGCCTTCAATGGTATTTAGCAAAACACTTGGATATATTTGTCTAATTTACCTTTCAAATAGGAAACACATTTAGAACTTATTCTCAGCTTTACAATATCAGTGTTAGAAAATGGGAGAAACAAAATACTTATTTAAGGAACAACATCGTGAATATGAAAGCTACTCACGGGTTAAAATAACAATCTTGCAAGACCTTGACCTCCATCACTCGAGCGGGACACCATTGGGCCTTCTGAAATGCCGCAGGGAGATTCCCGACTCAGATGAGAAGGAGGAAAGATGGTCCCTAAGATGCATCCTGATTCCAAGGATGCTAGTGTGGTAAAATGTCAGAGACTGGAATAGCTACTAAGAGGCCAACACATGAATGATGAAGCATGTTACATGTAAAAAACATTTTCAGTGGAACTAATTGGTTTGCCTAGATATTGAAAGAAAATTGGGAATGTAAATTTCCAAAGCAGAACTTCCTCAGGAAGATGTATATGTGCTCTCATTCTTCTTAGCTTTGGGAATCCCTAAGTTTTCTGATGAAATTTAACTTTGCCAAATTCTGGAATTTGTCTGTGGACCAGCATCTCATCAGCCAATAACGAACTTCTGTCCAAAGACGGGCCATGTAGCCACGGAGGCAGGTGAGCCTCACCCAGGGCCCACAGAGCCCTGTGAGGCTGGAAACAGGCCTCCCCTCCTGCCCTGGGCGGTCAGGCTGTCAGGACAGGGCCACAGTGCAAGGGGAAGGGCATGGGCAGTGAAATCAAGCTCTGCAGGGGAGGGCCGGACAGCTGTGGACAGCAAGATACCCCTGAGATGTTGGTACCCTGAGCCTGGGACGCTCCACAGCCAAGGACTGCACTAAGGCTGCAGACTTGACCTCCCGGTTAGCCAGGACTGCCCAGTCTGACTGTGGGAGTGCAAGAGAGGATTTTCTCTGCTGGGAGCCAGAGGCATGTGGGGTGAAGGACAAAGAGCTGCTCAGTGAGGTCCCAGCAGACAGCTCCCAGTGGGAAGAGGGAGGGGACAGTGTGGTGAGGCAGGAGGGTGGTCCTGGGGAGCCGAGAGAGGCCCTTGGGTGGCCACCAGCATGAAGCAAGGAGGTCAGTGCTACAGCCACAAGGAACTGAACTCTGCCAACACTGAAGGTGAAGGTGGCCTCCCCCAGGGAGCCGCAGGGGAGCCCGTGGGCCAGGTTACACCTTAGCTCCTGCCATGGGACATCCATGTGGGGGAAGCAGCCAGCCCATCAGATTAGGAGCCTACAGGACGGGGCATGACAAACGTGCGCTGCTTCAAGCCACGAGCACGTGGCCGTCTGCCACAGTGGTCGCAGAAAATGAGCAGATTTCTCCAAGCCTTGTACCAGGACAGACTTCCTGGGCTCCAGGTGGCCATGACAAGAGTGGACTGAGGAGCAGGCTGCCGGATGGGCTAGGCCTCCCAGTGGAGGAAGTGGGCAGGTGGAGGACAGCCACCCAAAGTGAGGCGGTGCCGACTCCTCAAGTTTCCCTCAGCCTAGGATCTAAATGAAGCTATAATTATGAACAAGTGAAAGCTAATTTGTTCACTGAGAAAATAATAAAGGACTGGGCCAAATTATCTTGTTGAACTTGAATTATACAGAACGGCATAAAACACCTTCTTCCTTTCTCCTACCCCTAGCCTGGTATAGTAGCTGCTCACAAAAACCTACTAGCTGGAAAAGGGTTATTGCCACCATGGTAAACAGGGAACAACTGTGATGCTTCTGGTGGTACCCTCACTCTGGAGAACTGCGCTAGGGTCAGAAACGTGAAGTTTGCCTGACACAGAATACGTGGTTAGGAGGGTGAGCAGGGCCGCGGGAGCCACATGCCTGAGCCGAGGCGTGGGAGTGAGGCTGACAGGAAAGTGCTGTCGTGCAGGCTGAGGGATTCAAGGCTTGCCGGTTGTGTCCAGCTCGGCAGCATCCGGAGGGCAGAGAGGGCGCACCCTGCGGATGGCTCGCCAGGCTCAGGGCCGCTGGCACGCCTCACTCAGAGCAGCGGGACCTCCGCGGCCGGCTGAGCAGGAAGAGGGAGCCTGCAGACGCCTTGATAAGCGGGTCCCTGGCTTTCCTGGCATGAAAGGCTGCATTGTGTGCAGATGTTCAGGGCACTGCCACAAGCTTTGTGGATGAATGTGTGGCATTGTCAGGGTGTGATCGGCCCAGAAATGCAGCATGGCCCGGCGCCATCTGCAAAGTCCCCGTCTAATGACTGGAGTGGGGAAAGCGACAGGGGCGGAGACCCCCCTCCTGAGATGCAGAGGACTCCGGGAAAACCATCAGTCAGTCTCCAGATAAGAAAGCCTCTTCCTGCCTGCACCACTCTAGCTTTGAAACCTCTCACTGCTGTCTCTTCCTAGGGTTTAAGAAACAACCATCAGCCGTTCCATTACAAATCTCTCTCATAGATAGATAAACAGATAGAGCTGGAAAAGTATTTTCAACGTCAGCACCTTCTCCAGCAGAAACGCGTATGAAGTACACAGAGTAATCACATTTCCTAACTCGACTTCCCTGCGACCATGATTTATACACCGCCGAACTGAGAAGACACAGGCTGGGCTCTGGACTTCTGCAGTAAGCATCGGAGGCAGAGGAAGAGTGCCGAGGGACGTGGGTGCCAAGGCAGGGACAGGAAGGGGGAGGCCCGTGAAGGAGTGGGGGAAGCGCTCGCGTACAGTCCCAGCCAGCCGCGGTCTCAGGGTACCGAATGAGGGCACGGAGCCACGTCCCCTGGGGACTTTAACATTCTCCTCTTTAATGTCCCGAGGCCAAGAACTAAACAAACGTCAAGTATCCCGCAAATAAAAATAAATAACACCTGTGTAAAACAGAAAACATTAGTCGGAGGGTACATAAGAAGTTAAAAAGAAGGAGGAAAAGAAAAGGAATTTTTAATAAATCCTAGTGGAAAAACCTACTTGAGTACCAGATCGCAGGAGGGAGAAGGGCTTTCTAACAAACCATTCAAAACAATCTAGTGATAAATTTAACTATGTCATATATGATATAATTAAAAGGTACATAAAACAGAAACAAAATATTACCCATGAATATAAAATTTGATATCATCAATATAGAGATATTTATAAAAATTTTGACAGTACGAGAGAGAAGTGTTCAATGAACACAAATAGTACCTGAAAAATTGGCAGAAACACATCAAAAAATTATCCCACTACTAACCAAATAAGTCAAAGTAAAATAAGATACCTTTTCTTGTATGAAATGAAAAAGTTACCTTTTGTTCTCTCCTAAAATAATACCATGTGGACTGTCAGAAGTATCAAAGGACAGCCTTGCCAGCAGGCAGGTGCAGCAGGTCCAAGAGACCAGCCAAAATCAGAATGCGTTAAAAAGCATGGCACACGCGGCAGGCTGCTCACAGAACGTTCTTGCAGCTTGCGAAAGCGGAAAGGCTCCAAGACCACGGCTCACACCACGGCAGTGACTGTCTCTGGGCCACAGAAGACACTCAGAGGTGCCCTGGGCCCAGCACACCAAGGGGGACAGAAAGACATTATTTTCTGATAGATTTCATGATAAAAAAAAAAGACCAAAAGAACAGTTAATTAGCCACATGTGCACAGCCGGAACACAGCTGTACTTCTCTTTACACTGCGGTACAGTTAGCACTGTTTCCACTTTGAAATGCAGACACGGGCTGAAAGGTACTGTAGTGCTCAGTTCTTTGCTTAATGCCTCTGTCTTACTGTAGCCTGGGTGACAATGATTATTTTTTCTTTTCTCCTGCATTTTCAGTAATTCCTGTAAGGACTGTCCACTTAGTTTTCTAATCAGAAAAAAGTTAAAAACCGCCAAATGACTCACTTTATAAATTCATATCCTATTTTTGATATTTAGGGGACAGTACTATCAATGCCTAGAAATTGGCCAATATCAAGTCCTGTCCTTGATGAAGACTCTGTAGGCCGGTGCACACAGCCGGACAGGATGACGGAGACAGCAGCCGACCCCGTGCCCCAGGAGCAGGCTTCAGGAGGATGAAGGTCTTCTTTGTGCACGCCCTCTGATGCTCAGTACAGGCCTGAGCACACAGGATGTGTAATGGTTGATACACTGTTTCAACTTGAGGAGTCCAGAAGCTTAACTAAGTAACTCCGCAGTTCTACATCCTAGTAGAACTGCTCTATCATGAAGCCTGCTCCTGTAAACATCCTGAGCCTGTGCAAGAGGAGGGCACGGAGATGGTGTGAGTGCTACACCTGCCTGAGGGCAGGCAGCCTGTTACAGTATTAGGGAGGAAAAGAGGCTTGCTTTCCCCACTTTTGCTCTTGCCGCTTTTGCTGTCTTTTGCTGCCATGAACTGTTGCCCCTGTGCCCTGCCACTCTACCTTGCAGCCAGCTGAGTATGGACTGAAACCTCCACAAACTGTGAGCTAAATAAACCTTTCCTTCCTTAACTTTGGGTGTCGAGCATTTTGTCTCAGCAACAAGAGAAAAGTAACTAAGACAGAGTGCTTTGACCACAGGACAATCCCAAAATGAATGGGGTCGGGTACAGTTGGCTGCCGGTTCTCCATCCTCTCCTTCAACCAACCTCAGGCTGACATGATCCAGGACAGGAGGCCGACAGCCTGGTTTCTAATCATGGTTCCCTGAATCAGGTACCAGCAGTGTAACAACTACATGCAGAGCATTTGTGCTGTGTTCCATATGATGCTAACCCAGAGATGGCTTAAGGTACCCAGAAGGTTAGCTGCAAACACTGGTACCTTCCACAAGGTCCTCAAACCGTGCAAGACCGGGGTTCCCTTGCGGTCTAGGACCCACGCTGCTCAGACCCAAGGGACACGTTTACCTCACCCATTCAGTAAAAGTGCAAACAGAGACCCAAATGTGAGGAACTAGCATTTCTGAGTGTCTTGTGCTTCGTTACCTTATACAACAAAATGTTCTATCTCTTCTGCGAATTTCTGTGAGATTATTAAATAATACACTTCTCCAGCCATCCAGTAACTTCTGGGGAAATTTGCCACTAGATAAACTGGAGATATCCCACTGTGGAAGAAGGACAGGGAAGCACATGGACAAGCTCGGCCTCCACGTGAGTCCCAGCATCTCCCAGAACGAGACAGAAGCTCCTCGCCACAGACATCTAGCTCTTCCTGCAGAAAATAACACCAACTCCACACGCAGGACACAGAATTCTGCTGCTGCTAAAAATCAGGAGCTGTACCCTGGGATAAATGGTCTTCAGCTGATAACCTTTTAATTTTTTTAAGAAAACATTTAAATGATTCAGGCGCCCTTCCAATGGGAGCCATGCACTTAACCACTTTTAACCAAGGGAAATGAAAACTGTCAGACATCACTTTGAATCAGACATTCAGGAAGAAAGAAAATTCTGAATTTAGATGCTCCACTGTCACAAAAATATACTAAATTGGACTTAGTTACCAAAAAAGTATATAACAAAACAGCTTGCAAAATGGAAAATCCATTGTCATTTATCTGGCCAAATGAACGTGCTGTTTCCGTGAAAGCTTTGCTGAAAAATCAACTCAGAGGCTTTGCTGTGGTCTACCTGTTTTCCCTTTTCTTAAGACATAGTAAAGCTTTGTTAGCATTCTTAACACTCATTGCTTTACCTTATTCTACCTACAAACCATACTTCCGAATTTGTATCCATATTCATTGAAAAAAATGAATTAAATCAGCATTAAGTTTAAGCATCATGCCCAATTTATGAATACTGACGATTAAACATTGCACTTAAGATTTTAGGTTTTTAATTAATAAAAAAGCAAATCATTTGTAAATTCGGAAATTACGTTCCATTTTTTAACACCCTCACCCCATGCTGGTGAACCCAAAAGGCTTCAGCATGTTCTACAATTAAATGCCTAGGATTAATCTTCTCCAAACGAAAACTACATATGAAAACAGACTGAAAGCTACTGAAGAGTGGGAGGCTTTTTTTCCTAGACATGTGTGCTACTTTCCATGCAGCAGAATCTGAATTATCTGGCAGGTCAGGGGCGGGGAGCTCTTCCTGCATAGCCGGAGTCTTTCGGGAAGCGTGCTGTGTGTGTTTGACAGCACAGAGACAGCTCCATTTGGGGACAGAGAAAAATACAGTGAGTCCAGCTAAAGACAGCACAAGGACGCTATTGGGGTAACTTGTGCAGAGACTGAGACGTTTACCTACCCCCACGTAATGCTCGGGGGCTGGGGCCTGGTCTGGTCGGGGTTTGGGGTCACTCTCTTCAGTAGGCCTCACAGAGGTGACTACAGGAAGTCACTGGCCACAAGTCGTCAGGGACTGCAGACCCTGGGGGCTCCCTGGGTTCTACCAGCTTCTTCTCTGCCCACTGTGTTATAAAGAGGTAAGAAGAGCTGTTTGACATGATACCTCCCCACACTCCCAAAGCAGGGCCTCTTTTTTCCTGATATATTTATACCATAATACCACACTTCCATTTTGACTAATGATAAGTGTAATTCAGTGGCATTAAATATATTCACATTGTGCAACCACCATCACTCTCCACACCCAGAACTTTCCCAAAAGTCCAGACTGGAACTCTGCATCCAGGAACCAGCAACCACCACTTGTCCTCCAGTCCAAATAAGACTTTGCCGATCAGCATGAGGAAACGAACTTCCCTCTCCCTAGAAGATCACTGTGCTTATCTCATTCAAGGAAGATCTTCCATGCTGGCAAATCCCTCAGTGCAACACACGGAAGCAGGTGATGTCACAGAAGTCAGTGTAGTCCCAGGTGAATGTCTGCTATTTGAACAGCACGCCTGCAGTGAGCCACACAGGGCTTCTTGGCAAAGGTGCTGGGCTTGGAACTCTGCTCATCGCACTCTGCATAAGCTCTGAGAGATTGGAGGGTTTGGCTGTATTTTAATAAGGACTTCCTTCTGTTTCTCTCTTAAGAAACATCTTCTAGGGCTTAGAGAAACCTTTACAGGTTTATTGAACAAACTGAAATACGAAATAGACTTTGGCCCTCTATTTCTCCAGATAGTCTTGCTGCTATGGGATGTGTGGCAGCAACTGAGCAGATAGTCCACCTTCCTGGCTCCCGCCCAAGGAGAAAACAGCACCATGGCCCCGAAGTCCAGCACAAGCCTCGCAGTTCAGCCCACCTCTGCTCCAAGCACCTGAACCCTGCTCCAGGGCCACAAGAACACCGCTGTGCCTTGCTTGTCGCTGGGGCTGGGCATGCAGTGGCACTCCTGGTGTCATGGGCCTCCTGAGGAATGGCTGTGCCCACCCACCACTCTCCGAGGGTGTGGCTTCCCGAGGGACACAGGCTGCCAGGGCACCGTCCTCTCAGCAGCTGGAGTCCGTCCTGGTGACCCCTTTCCTAACACCACACATCTGGTGGCTCTGACTACAATCCAACCTTCAAGCTCCTGAAAGAAAAACTATGTCTGCAGTTTCAGAAAATGCACTGCCAGCAAATTCAGAGATGAAAATTTTCAGTTATTTAAGAGACATAAACCATGTGTTCTGGAGGAATCCCCTGGCGCAGGGGATGCGCAGGCCTAACCTTCATGTGTCTGGCGGGGGACAGCGGGGCTGCCCGGCTCAGTCTGCAGGTGCAGTGACAGTGGCCCACAGTCTGTCTCTGCCCCGCCCCTCTCCTTTTCTCTCACCCAATTCCCAGTGAGTCACTGAGTCACCCCCGTTGAGGTACAGCCCAAGGGACAGAAAAGGGAACAAGCTCAAATTCAAAGGCTCTGATCCATGCAGAGACCGGACTGGGAGGCCAAGGAAGAGGAACAGAGAGGGAGAAGACAGGAGGAGGAGGAAAAGAGAAAGAGGGTGAAGAAAGAGAGGGGGAAAGAGGAAGGAGAAGGTAAAGAGGAGAAGGCAGGAGGAGAAGCAGGAGGCAGACAGCTGGAAGGCTGATACTACTTGCTATCAGACTTGAGGCAGATAGAATCGCCGAAGCAGAGATGACGGCTCCAAAGGACCCGCACAGGGACACTTGTCTGCTCCGTGACGCAGGCTGTGATGGGACAGCGGGTGCTGAAACGGAACTGCAGACAAGTGTGAGCCTCCGCCACCACAGGGGCATGACCGTGAGAAGCATCCTCAGACCCTGCCCAGATGCCCTTCCTCTGCGTGCCTTAGTGTCCGGCCTACTTCTCCATCAGCTTCCTGCGAATTACAGACATCACCCCTTTGTACATCTGTCCCCTCTACACTAACAGGCTGCCTGTCATGCACTGGCTGAGGAGAGAACTAAACCAGAGAGCTCAGAACAGCCTGCTGGAAATCAGCTCTGATGGAGGACCTGCTGTGCCTGTGGAGAACAAAAGCTCTCGAGCTGCTGGAGAGAAGTGGTAGGCACCTCCGGAATACCCGCAAGTTTCTGTCAGCTAGAACAAGTGAAGTAAATATAGAGATTCTTCATCTTTCAAAATCCTCCAGGGTAAAGGGACAGAGGAACAACTTCCCAGTGAAGGCGAAGGGTTGGGTCAGCCACACGGAGGTAAACTGCCTCGGGAGCCCAGGCGCAACTGTGACTGCCAACAGGCTTGGGCACAAGCCAATTCGTGAGCTTCCCAGACATTCAGCTGCAAACATCCCCACGTTTCAGGTGGCTCTAGCCCTTGTCAAAAACAAAGAGAACGTGAAAAACTCAAACATAAAATCTTAGCAAGGTTATCTGAGTCAAGCAACAAAAGTAAAGCTAATACATAGATAGTCTGTTCATTTCTGGTCAGACATGGGCAAGAAGAAGTGTAGCAGACAGCTTCCTGAGACTCAGCTCGGCCTGCTGACAGCCATGTGTCGCCTGTGGTACCCATGCTCCTGGCCACAGCTGATTGGCCCCAGAGTGGCCACCTGACCTGAGCTAAGTCAATCCGATTTTCTCTTCCTGGACTCGGGACTGGGCCATTGCTTGGTCTCCAGTGAGCAATATGTGGATGCAGAGGTAGAAAAGGCTTGCTCTGCACAGCTGGACACAAACATGACAAGGAGCCTGCCACAGGAGCCATCCGGCCTGGGAGAGCCAAAGGAGATGAATTCAGGTTCGGGACACTTCTAGCCCCACCCTGCCCCTTGTGAGGACATCCCATCAGCAACCTGTGGATTTCACCAGATCACATCTGTTGACAGCAGATTCCCCCTTTTCATTCAAGCTCCAGATATTTTCTGTTACTTGTAAATAAGGGAGGCTGAACTTTAAGACAGATACCCAACCTAAGGGCAGGTATGCTTACCTCATTTTTCTGCAAACTTGTCTTGGGTACTTTTCTCTTGTGGCTGAAACAAAATACCTGACGCCCAATATTAAGGAAGGAAATGCTTATTTACCTTGCAGTCTGTGGAGGTTTCAGTCCATACTCAGCTGGCTCCAAGGCAGGGTGCCACATGGCAGAGGGCAACTGTCCATGGTGGCAGAAGATAGCCAAAGGCAACAAGAACAAAAGGGAGGAGTGACTGCAAGCTGCCTCTTCCTTTCCTTACATATGCAAACTATCCGCCCCAGGATGGGTGAAGCATTCACACCCAATCATAAACTCTAAAAGCCCGCCCCAGGACTGCAAGTGTCTTTGAGGGGACACCCAGACACAAACCATAACAAAACTAAAAGTACATTAAGGGAAAACCAAACAGTTTATGAACTGCTCTCTTTCTTCACTAATTTAAAAACTTGAAAATCAAAAAGAACTGCTTTGAGCTGGGGATATAGCTCAGTGGCATAAGTGCTTGCCTGGCAAGCCTGAGGTCATGAGTTTGATTCCCGGTCCCCCCCCCCCAAAAAAAAAACAAATGAAAACAAACTGTCAGTGGGGAGAGGCACTGAAGCTGGGCATGTGTGCAGAGTTGGACCATGAACTGCAGGTGTTCGGTGGGCAGTGCTCTGTTACGCTGTTTCAGGGATGACCCAGGTCCCGGTTGAAATGTAGAATGGAATGTCTTCTTCATTATTGCATCTTCTACGTAACAAGCAGCCCTGCACACAAGCCGCATTGTAAATCTGTACACTGTTTCTCGAGCACTTGTTCCCTATATGTCCATTACATAGCTATACATTTTACAAAGTATACATTAACTACTTTTCTTTTTCACAAATTACCTGATGTTTGTTTTGGGCGAGTACTGCCATTACAAATGGAGAAACCCAAATGACTGCAACCACTGCTCAATTTTAAACGTTCAGCTACAGGCTAAACCCACTGACTCAGCATTGTTCTTCCAGTGACTCAGCTCTTCAGCTCCCCGCACCTGCCCTGGTCACTTTGCCCACTATATACTACCACAGGCTCCTCGGTGATGGGACTGGGAAAACAGATTGTCTGACTGTCATATACTCATACAGCTAAAGGCTCTGTCAGCCGCATGGTTTGATAGATTCAGGTTCCAAAGGCTCAGTGAATGGCATAGTTTGACAGATCACTTCTTTCAGTTAAGGAAGAGACTTAGCTAATTGTGTTCTCTCTTGAGCTCAGCTTTCCTAGGTAACAGTGGACATTCCTGGCTCTGCAGTTGGATAGACAGAGAGTTAGGCAGTATAGCAGAAGACAGCAATACAGCTACAGAAGTGGACCGATTTGTGAGCCAACAAGCGATGCCATTTGGTGTGTGCCACGGGGTAGCACTGCCAGGCCATTCCAGCAGTTCACAGCTTTCTAAGCCACCACTTCCTCATGGGCAGGAAGAGAATCATCAGTGTGACCCACACAGTACTGTACTGAGCATTACACGAGCTAACGTGTGCAAAGCATGTGTCAGTGAGCACAGGTTGGCAGGGTCGGCAGGTAGTAAATATTTTAGGCTAAATATTTAGCGGTGACTCAACCCGAAAGCACCATAGAATATGTAAATGAATGGGCATGGCTGCCACTCAATGACATCAACTCCTGAATGCTAAAATCTGAATTTCATAAGTTTGCACATGTCATGAAATAGCATTCTTCTTATTGCATTTCATGCAATTAAAGTTGTTAGGTGGCAAGTCACACTACAACAAGCAGCAAGCCTTCCCAGAGTAAGCCTTGAAAAGTAGTATTGGTGCTGCCATTAACAGTGATCACTGAAAACATGGGAGGGATTGCGCTACTGTCCACACAGAAGCACATGTATCTTTACAGGTGGGTTCCTGTAACATGATGAACTGTACCTCTGAAAAGGCTCAAGAAGGCAGGGGAACCCCGCCATCCCACCAGAGCCTCTGTTCTCAGCTGATCCAAGTCCCTGCAGGGGCCCGTTCACATGGACATTCACATCTCACACTCAAAAGCAGAAGTGAAGCTCAGCAAGGATTTTAAGCTGTAGAAAACATTTGTTTCAATTCCTCACCTATAACACCAATTATTTTACTACTTTACCTTTAAAGATGTTTCTAGTTCACCAGTGAGATCAAAATAGTGAAAGTTTTGTAGACAAGGGAAGAGCTCCTTGCTTTTCAGAGAGTATGGCAGGGTTTTATATTTCTTGTGTAAAGCAGGTGGATGAGTAGCCAGCTGGGACCTAAGGGAATCCGCTGCAGGAATTTTCCCCTGCTCCTCTCACCTCCGCAACTAAGATCTGACCATACCTCACCCACCAAAGACAGCACATCAGCCACCCATCCACAGGACCTGCCGGGAGGACTTTCCAGGATTGGATTCAGCTGTAACGGTGCTGTTGGCGACTGTCCACCCAGCCCCAGGGACACAAGTGCATGTCTGCTGACGGAAGTGCAGCAGGGCACAAGGACATCTCTTTCTCCTACACTGGGTGTTCTGGTCCAGGACTCTCCAGCTCAGGGAGCAAATCAAGGAAGGCCAAGCAGATGTAGGGAAGCTGAGATGCTCAGCTCGGTGAGGTAGCAATCCACGAGATGGCGGGTAACAGAGGAGCCCTGCAGCTGGGAACCTGAAGGTGCGGAGGTCAATAAGCACGTTACTAGATAAAGTCTCTCAGGGACACCGCCAAGCCAGACCAGCTGACCGTCTGATTATTTAAAGGAATGAAGATTATAGAAAACTTGGGGGAAAATGTGTGAGTGTGTGCTTCAGATCACGGCTGAGCTCTGTAGTCTTCAGCTTCCAGCCCCATTCACTCTGCCCTGGGACCTCGGCCCCGGGTGCTGCATTTTCCTCACGTCCCCTTCTGAGCCCCTGTGGCAGCCACACCATGGCCAGGGCAGGTGCCTCCCGGTCCGAGGGGAACCGCGAAGCCTGAGCTCCTCCAGCGCCCTCTGCCCAGGTGTGCCGGGGTCGCTGTTGCAGCCACAGGCCAGCGCACCGCCCCACGCTGCTCACCATGCTGAGGCTTCCAGTGTTGCAGAAGGGCTGGGGTTGCTTCTGCCTTTCTTGTTTTCGGAGCATTTTATATGTGGCAAAAGGGAGAGGAAGAGCCAAAGACAAAGAACCCGTTGTTCTCTGAAATTGCAGGGGTTTTTACTTTCTGAAAGTGAAAGTTTTGATGCGAATCCAAAACCTCTTTAAGTGACGACTTCCTGGTCTCCATGCCTACACTGTGCATCTCAGGACCTTTGTTTGTCACCGGTCACCTCAGAAGGAAAGCTCAGAGACAGGCGCACAGCCGCTCGCCACGGCAGTGGAGCCAGATGCTAAAGTACTTCCTCTCAGGAAGTTTCAGGAGGCAGCGCACATCAAAGTGAATCAGAAATGCCTAAATCGCTTAGAAAGAAAGGCAGAAACTTTAAATAAATAGATTTACATATGAGCTTGACGGAAACAGATTGTGGGATTGTAACCAAGCACAAATCAAACATGAATCTGGTCCTCCGTTGTACCTTACAAACAGCGTGGAGCAACCTGTCCCCTGAAGAGGGAGGGTTTCCTAAAGAGCCCAGAGAGCAAGGGTCTCCCGCCCCGCAGGCAGCCAGGAACCATTGTCTACAGGGATTCCTGGCTGCCTTGAAATGATCTCGTCTCCAAAAATGCATAAATAAAAATTAAAAATACAAAGTGAAAACAATGCTGGTCGTTGCTCTAAAGACCTGGGTTGTAAGAGAACAGTACAGGTTGTGATATGAATATACAAAATGTATTCCTCCACTGCCATATTCCTCACGGAGTTAGCAACATTAAAGCTTAATGCGGGTCTAAAAATAATCCCCAACTGTTCACCATCATCGGCTCCGTGCAGTTATTCTCCCCCATCACCACACAGGGTGCCGGTGCCCACCCGGCTTGGCTTCCTGCACCCCGGAGAAGCTTCCGGTGTCGTGTGGAGGACAGGGCTCCGATGCTGTGTGGCCGGTCGTGTCCCTGAGGACTGCTCTCCCCAGCACTCAGCACTAGGCAGGCACCCGGCAGCCAGCCCCTCTGCAGGCCCTTGCCCCTGTTGCTTCTCGAAGCTCAGAGCTCCAGGGTTGCTCCTCTGGTTCGCAGGCCTCACCCTCCCAAGTGGTCTCCGACAGCCCCACCCCTTCGTCACCACCAATGCCCAGGATGGCCAGAGTGCCACATCCAGCCCCAGCTCTCTGCCTCCTCCACCTCAGGATTTTCAGCGCTCTGACTGCACACTGCACCTCCAGCGCCACATGACCAAAATGTTTCTTTCTAAAACTCCTTTTCATCAACTTCCTGTCTCAATAATGGCAACTCAAATCTCCCGGTCAACTGGGAATCGGCGCTGTGCCCCCTCACACTTCGTCAGATTTCCCTCCACCCTCCTCCCAGACTCTGCCTCACCCTCAGTTTCTCAACACCAGCCCTAAGTGATCTTCCTACTCCCTGAGTTTTGCTTTGAAAATTCACTGTATTGCTCAAAGTTATCCAGGGATCTCTGCTGCCACAAGATAGCTCTAAACACCCTGTAATCTGGGACGAGCACTTGGCCTGTGTCTTTATTCACATCCCCACCATCCTGAACACCCGTGGGTCCTATCTGATGAGCTACTGCACTCCTCCTAAGGTTTGTCTCAATGCCACCTACTTGGAAAAGCCAAAGCACCTCCACACAACTGGTTCTCTCCCACAGACTCAACAGTCCTTTTATGGCAGTCACGCTCATTTCTAGCCAGTCTTTCTTTTTTCTTTTTGAGACAGAGTCTTACTATGCAGTTCAGGCTGGCCTTGAGCTCACTTTGTAGCCCAGGCTGGTCTCCTGCAACGATCCTCCTGCCTCGGTCTCCTGAGTGCTGGGATTTGCCAGTCTTTCCTATAGTGTACTCTGGTTACTTTTTCTATGCGCATCTCTTTTTATAAACCTAATCTCTGTAAAACTACAGACTTTATAAGTTCAACAACCAAAACAGTGCACGCATAGGAGGCATCAACGGTATAACAATCAATAAATAAGAGAATGAAAACAGAGATTCCTTTCTGTTCCATCTTAGTTTTTTCCTAGGTCCCATTAGATTTCTAAAAATTCTAGTATCTTCCACTGAAATAATTAAGTAGGCATTTCAACACATACAGCCCTACAGCCAGAAGTTCAGCCCAAGTCTCCCTCTATGAGGCCATCAGGGCTTTGAGAACTGGGAATCAGGAGGCTCCCTGGAGGGGAGTCAAGGCTGTCTGCAGCTCTCCTGGGCCTACTGCTTTGAGGAGGGGCCACGTGTATCTGAAACCTCAGCCTCAGCAGGGCCATGGCAGTCATCTTGCCCACCTGACCCCCTGTATCCCATGAGGAAGTTTCGTTATACGGTTTCTGGAGCATCCCCTCACAAAATAACAACAAAGCATGTTAAGAACACATCACACAGAGCCTGCCTTGGCACTGCTACCTTCTGCGTGAGCTTTGGACAGCAGCGTAGGCCACCAGCTCCGTGGCTGCCACAGACATGCACGGCAGAAACCCACCTGCTGGCTGCGAGATGAGGTCTGGTCCCTGCACGGGAGGAAGGGATTTCATGGCGGCAACTTGTCACCACAAAGAAGGGAACAGACGTTCTGGTGAGTAATTTTTGCTCAAAGAGCTGAGAGAAATGCCAACCAATATTCCCACTGAGACACAAAACTCCACATCCCGTGGCGCTGGGAGGCAAAGGCTGCAATACTGGAAACTGGCTGCACTGAATACCAAGGACGAGGACAGCAACGACCGCACAGGACAATCCAGCCAAAAATGGGCCGGGATTTTCTCTGCTTCTCTCTGCCTCAGACCCTTTTAGTGACCCCGGGCTCAGAGAAGAAAAGGAAAACATAACAATAATAGAATTTAATGCTTCTGTGATTTAAAAAGAGTGACTTAAGCAAGATTTTCCCTTTTGGATGTAAAGGCAGCCACAGTGGGACCGGGAGCACACCAGCATGCTGATTACTAGAGAACAAGCTGTGTTAGTGAAAGAAAAGGAGCTATTAATACTTGCTAGATGTGGGTAGGGTGAAGTGACTACATCTGAAATCTACTTCTGTTAGAAAAAAGGAAGAGTGTTGTGAGGCAAAAACCAACCCTTAAGAATTGTATCTGCTGGTATTTGCTTTACACACACAGTAAAGTCTTAATAGGTTTTCAAAGGCCAGCAGCTAGCACTGCCCATAAGGAAATCTTACAGCAGAGAGGGGAGGGCTGTGGCCTTTACAGGCTGTGCAATGAAAAGCTCAGCAATCTAAGATAAGGCTCCACCACGATTTCTGGAGTTAGAATTAGTCAGTACCCTCAGACACGGGCGGGAGATGATGCATTTTGAGGGATGAGTAGGGCTTCTCCCCTTGGCTTCTCCCCAGCCATGATGACATCTACTTACATATAAGTGAGTTAGACAATAGCACAGGTAAACTGAAAAAAATGTGTTCACAAAACATTAGAAGAACTCATAATGGCAGGCACGCAGGGAAGAGGTCCAGCCTGGGGAATGATGGACAGGCACTCGGGCAGGTGGCGAGGCCGGGAAGACCGAGTGCCACAGGACCAGCAGGAGCATTAGAGAGCTGGACGATGAACCACAGGGCTGCCAGGCAGGATGTAGGACATCCTGCTAGATCTGAATTTCAGATAGAGTAATTTTGGAATACAAGTAATAGCTCAATGTTGCCTGACATGTGCTTATACAAAAACACTATTCTTTGTGGAGCTAAAATTTGAATTCAGTGGAGGTATCCTGTGTTTTTATTTGCTAAATCCGGCAACCCTGGCTGAGGGGCTCAGGATGGCCTGACAGTAGAGAAAGAGAACTGAACACCTGACTCAGGTGGGGCTCTCAGAAGAGAGCAAAGCATTGTCGTGGGAGGAGAACCTGGCAAGACATACCCGAGGTAAAGGCACTGGCATCCCCAAGGAAAGGGACACCTAAGCCAACTCGGAGGAGAACCCCAGGTGCCACGCTAGGCCTTCCGGAACCACATCAATGGCACGAGGAGCACCGCACCCTGGCTCTTCATAGGAAGACACTTTGGGAGTGAGACCAAAGAGGAAACTGGCCTTTATGCTGCTACTAGGATTTCTAAAGCATAAAAGCATGCAACACCTCTTCATTGCTTTGTAGGGAAAAGAGGTTCCACAGGATGAGGAATTCTGCCCACATGAGAATACCTGAGGAGATAAAACAGTGAATTTACTCTGAAAAGAGACTGTAATAAATGCATCTATTAGTCTATCAGAACAGCTTAGGTGTGATATGAAACACACTCTTCCTTAATCTCAAGTAAAGTTTAAATCTACTCCCAAATTAACATAAAAATTATTTTTTCTCAGTATTGTTTTAACTGGTTTCTTCTAAGCTCTCTTACTCAATGAAGCTAAAATTTAAAAGTCATTGATTGGAAAATCTTTCCTTAATATAACAAAGTATTTCAATAATGACCTGTATAGTCATGCATTAAAAAAAGATTAATGACCAAAATCACAAAGGGATTCAATAGATTTAAATGCAAAAAAATTTATTGGCCAATTACAAAGTAGGAAATATCTCAAACATAACACTGTAGGTGAAGATATTAATCACCTTCCTACTATGAAGAATCATTTGGAAAAATAAAATCTGCTGCAACATATAGAGAAAAGTCATGAAGAGATAATTCACAGAAAATGAAACAAAAATGACTTAATAAACACCTCCCCTAGAAGAGTTGCCTCCCCTAGCAATCAAGGATGTCCTTCCTACAACAAACAGGAGCTAACATTTTCACCTGTCAAATTAGCTATTATTTTTTTAAATTGAAATGTTCAACACTAATGAGGATAGTTAATGAGTGTCAGGCACTCTCCTACTGTATAAATTGGTTTAAAAAATTTTCTAGAAGTAATTTTGCAGTTCTGTCAAAAGCTTTAAAAATAATCACACCTTCCCACCTAGGAATTCCCCCCAGAATCTCTCCAAGGAAGTCATCAGCTGCGTTGTCGAGCAGTTGTGGACAGAGATAGCTCCACACTACTCATAGCACAAGGGAGGCAAAGCACACGGAAGTTCTCTAATCGGAGAACAGGGTAAAAGGGACACTGTACAGTGAAGAAAACTGCACTTAATGACCCAGGAAAATAATGGAAAAAACACTAAGTTTCAAAGTAGCACACAAAACTATTTCTGTCTCTATATTGCACAATCACAATTATATATAAAAATAGAAGAAAATATACCAAAATGTCAACTATGATTAAATGAGTTGTGATTGTGAAGTAATTATTTCTCTTTAAATATTTTTCTTGTGATTTCCACAATATGTGTACACTACTTTCATAATCAGTAAAGAAAAAGAGCAGAACCAAATTTAGCCATCAAGCTTTGCTTCATTATAAGAAGGAAAATGGAAACATGGATTAATTTAACACTATGCATGAGGTTTAGATCTGTATAGCATTCAAATAAAACTCTGGTGTTTATTTCAACATTATATTTATCAATTACCTTCTGTCCCGAAACCCTTCTACAGTTATCTCAACAATGCAATAAAATGAACAAGAATTAAACTGAATAAAGAAAACAAATAAAATCTTTGTTCCCCAAATCAATCTTTTTCCTTAAAACTGAGTCTGTCACATAATCCAACAACTGCAGTGTGATGTATTATTGGATTTTTTGTAAAAAAACTTGTAAAATCTGCAATTATTTTCTAAAAGGAAAGGAAACCACTAGCAATCTTCCTTCAGCTCTTCTATTTTGATCTTGAAGACAACAGAGTGAAGTATTTATTGTTGCCACTCTAGGCTTGAGTACAAACCAGGGACATTTTGTGGGGCTGGCATGGAAGTTTTAAACACTTAGAGCTGAGAGGGCCAGGGAGTGCATCACCTGGGGGAAACACACTTGTGCTCACTGGGCAGAAACTCCACATTGTTTGAATCGAATCACCTGAGAACGGCTGATTATTCAGGTTCTGAGCATGCACAGTGTCTGTGTGGGAGGGAGCTTGACATCCAGCTAGAGTTCTAATTTGTCTTAAAAGCATGAGAGGCACTGGGAACGTTCTCTTGTCCCGTTCCATCCAGGTGGGGTCACACGCAGAGTGTGAACATTCTGTCTCAGCCTCCCAAGTGCTGGGATTACAGGTGTGTGCCACCACACCCGGCTTGTTTTTTATCTTTTTTTTTGTTTTTTTTCCTCTGGTACCGGGAACCAAACTCACGACCTTGCGCTTGCCAGGCAGGCGCTTTGCCGCTGAGCTAAATCCCCAGCCAAAGAGTGTGAACATTCTGATGTGGGAAATCACTTGTTACACTCCTGTGTAAGGGTCAGATTTCCATAAAGGAAGTCACAGTCCTAAAATGACAGGAGAGAATTACTTTGTGAATTCTTAATTTCAGCCCACTCGGGGAGTCTAAGGGAGATTTTTTGTGTGTGTCTTTTTGAGACAGAGTCTCTTTATGCAGTTCAGGCTGGCCTTGAGCTCACTTTGTAGCCCAGGCTGGTATCGAACTTGCAATGATCCTCCTGCCTCAGCCTCCTGAGTGCTAGGAATACAGGCATGCACCACCATGCCCAGCTTCCCAAAGGAGATTTGTGAGGGTGAGGTCCCCAGGTTTAAGAACACAAGTGTGCAAGATATCAGCAACAACAGCAGGCAGTGTGGAGCAGAGCAGAGCACAAGAGCATAAGAGAGCAAAACCCTGTGTCTTTATTGTATAATTTTTATGCATATTTACATTTTTACACGGTGCTGTAACCAGTGCATGTGTGCTTACCTGTGCTAAGTCATGGTTACATAACTGCATCCCACTGTGAACCTATGCTACACAGCAAGGGCATGTCCCCAGGTATCTTCAGATGCCTCTCGGCTTTGAATCAGTTCAAGTGGTCCCCCAAACTTAATATAAAGTCATGAATGATTACTTAAAAATTAAAATATTAAAACAGCTTGCTAGACCCAGAACAAAAATCAAATTAGAAATCATTTAGGGTGGAGACTGTGACACCTTTGGCACAGTACAGAGCATGCGCAAGACAGAACAGATTTCCTGTTACATAGCTCGTAGTTTCTCATCAGAGAGAGAGATAGGAAGAGAGACAGGGACAGGGACAGGGACAGAGAGACAGAGACAAACAGACATAGATAGAGAGGTAGAGAGACAGAAAGACAGAGACATAGACAGAGACAGAGAGACAGAGAGAGACAATACACCTTTTCCCATCGCTGTATCTGAGCATCGCTACTGCGTCTTCATGCAGGAATGACATGTCGAAAGGAGGCTGACCCACACAATGAGTTGCAGCACAACGAAGTGGAAGATCATTTTCAGGTGAAAGTAATTTCCCAAGTTCTATTTCTGTACTTCAACAATGCTCCTGGACGTTTACTGAGACACTGCAGCCAATCCCGGTCAACGTCCTCAGAAAACTTAAAATTGCAGCGGGGAAGCACGTTGTCTTTAGAAATAATGCAGTGAATTCTAAAAATCCATTTCCAAATGGATCCATGGAAATGGATCAAAATCAAAATCCAAAATCCATTTCTCCTTCCTTCCTCCCCTCCCTTCGTCCTCCCTCTGTCCCTCTGTCCCTCCGTCCTTCCATCCCTCCCTCCCTCCCCTCCTTTTTTCCTCCCATCCTTCCTTCTATCAAAGACCTTCAACAACATACTCCAGCCACGACTGGCATCACAGCTGAAGGGTGGATAACGGACTCTGGAAAAGCACTTTAGTCATCTTGTTTCCAAACGTCAACAGAAAGATGTAAACACTTCCATGTGCTCATGCCATTGGTGCTGATAAGTGAGAGGTGCAGAGCTCTGGGGCCCGGGCTCTTCACGCGGCTCTCAGCATGCGCTGCAGTGCACCCCAGGCCCTTTAGGTGGCCCTGACCACAAATACCGCTTCTGCCCCACCCCAACGCACTATTTCTCTTTCATCTGTCCATCCGCTAGCATTCAGTTTGAACTTTACAACGGACTGGTGAGGAAGGAAGTGAGTGACTCTACCCGTTTCCTATCAATCAGACATTAAGGAGATTCACAAAAATGTAAGACAGTGTCACTTCTCACTCAAAATTTGTGGTTCTAAAAAAAATTATTTTTCATAAAAGCATATTATTTGTTAACCTAGAAGAGGTTCACTTTTGTTGTTTTAGACAATATATAAATATTTTTAAATTTTTCTATGTTGATTTCTAATAGACTGAACATGGATTAATATAACCCACATAAAAGCTTTTTGGGTTCTCAATAATTTTAAGGAGTGCAATAGGCCCTACACCTAAATTCTAGAGAAGAGTTACAGCAGACCTTACTTTGAGTCAGAATTAAAAACTTAACTTAGTGTTGAACCCAGACACCCCAAAAGATCTCTCTGGATTTTCACAAAGTGACCTTCTACTCTCCTTCAGCGTTGAAAAGCATTTTTGTTTTATTTTATGCTACCCAGAATTCAGATTAAATTTCACCCAGTGCAAAACTACCTAGTAAGAATTCTCAAACATCAGTCATTCATCCATTCAATAATAATGTATCCAATTCCTCTCATATGCAAATATAGCAAGGTTTGGTAAATTGTCACATTGGAAAAATAAATGGTGTCTTTTCAGCCTGGAAAACCCATAAACGTCTGTCCAGAAATAATACAAAGTATCACATATTAAGTCAGACTGGGTGCTAGACACTGTTCTGACTGTTCCTGGCACAGCAAACCTACTCCTAGCCAGGATCCTATGCACTATCGCCATTTCTGGCTTACAATAAGGCGCTGGGCAGAGATGAAGCCATTCATCCATGGGACCAGGCTCATAAGTGGTGGAGCCAGCACCTGAGCTAGCAGAATCACTGCCCGATCCTGCATGTTCTACCCAGCACCACCAAGCAAGGTCTGGAATAGAACCCTGACCGGCCGCACATGAGGACAACGCGAACCCCCGGCATCGTCGAGACCACAGGAGTGTGACCTGGAGGTATCATGACGGTGAGTTCACTGTTTATTCCTGGAACCTGCAGACTGGACTTAAGAACTAGGTAAACAGGAATTCTGAGCTATCCTTACCTTGTCCACATTATAAAAGTTGCGGGGAGAGAACTCTACTATTACCAGTAATGGCAAAGCACAGCATCTATAAAACACATCTTGATCTTGAAACACAGACAGAGCCAGAAAGTGGACTACGCTCAAACCAGTTCCCAGGAGTTGTCTGCACACTCAGGGACAGCTACTTTAAGACCCAGGGGCAGATCCATCAGCCCCTGGACACACTGCTCTCCCCTCCCAAGTTCATGTTAAAGCTGTAATCCCAAATTCACCTTGGAACTAGACTGTACTTGGAGACAGGGCATTTAAGGAGACAACTCAAGTGAAACAAAGGCATACAGGTCAACCCTGATCTAATATAACTGCGGTACTCACACAAGAGAGATGCCGGGGACACACAGACAAAGCCATGTGAGGACACAGGGACAAGGCAGCTGTTGGCAGGCCAAGGAGAGGCCACAGAAGACACCAAACCTCCCAGCTTCCAAGACTGTGAGAAATCAATTCCGTTGTTTACAAGCCAGCAGCCTGTGCTATTTTGTGACGGGTCCTTCCAGGCCAAAACAGAGGCTGACTCTTGCCCAGTCATACTTTTTAAAATTCCTAGTTTAACCCCAACATTATCCTTGTCAGTGCATTAAATGGTGACATCCAGATACTTGCTTGAGACAAAAGATAGAAGTTTCCTGGTTTCCTCAGTAACAGTCAAGGTAGGGTGGCTCGTAGGCGACATCAGGCAGCATTACGGGTCGAGGCCAGCCTGTCTCATCCCCAGAAGCTGACATGGAAAAGGTGGAGGGAAAGGCCTAACCTGCAAAGCAAGCCAGGAAGGTGTACGTGGGACTCAAGGTCATGGGTGGCTACTCTAGTCTAGAATGTTCCAAGGGGCTGGAGGTTGCAGCTCGGAGCTTTGTGAGCTGTGGTAAAGGACAGAAAGACTCTTGCTGGCAACAGCAGGGCACCAGGGCACTGAGTGGTTCCGTCCAGGACCACAGCCAGGACAGCCCTTAAGAGGGAGTTAAAAGGGAGCCCTGCGGGCGAACCTTATAACCTTGTGCTTAAAGACGTACACATAAAATATTAACAATAGCTACCTACATTTTTAAAAAGACAAAAGGTAAAAGTTAATTTTTTCTCTGAGGTATGATATTATAGATGGCTTTGATTTATTTTTATACTTTTTGTTATTTCAAAAGTTCCACAATGTCAATATATTACAATGTGAGTAAGAAAATAAAAATAACTAAATAGTTTGTCTTTTAAAAGATTGATTTGTCCATGCAATGCTGACCACAACCTGGATAAAATCTCTGAACACCTTCCCATCGCAGTCTGTCCTTTCAGAAAATACAGACACGAAAGAAGAACATGTTTTCGTTTAAACACACGTGAAGTCGCTTCAGCTCATGGGAGAAAACCTAAGCGTTGCAGAGAAATGCATTGTGAAAATGTCAATGTGTTTTATGATGAAACTTGTTTCTCAATTCAAAAAGAACCATCTCTCTGCTTCTGCTCGCTAAAACGTGTCCATCCCAGAAGAGGAGGCACTTGGGAGAGATACTCTTGTATGGAAATTATGAAATCACTTTCTACAAAAAAAAAACAAAACCCTCTGGCTGTGTAGGCCACCCAAGTAGGAGCCGTCCCTAACTCTGGAGTGAAGTCACACTCCCCTGTAGAGCCTGTGCAGTCCCGGGTCCTGGACCGGCCGCTGGAAGCAGAGCCTCTGGGACACAGGGGCAGCAAGTCTAGCAGGTGCGCTGACGAGTCCAGTGCAGGCACACCTTGGCTCTCAGTTTCAAATGCCTTCAAGTATACAAAGGGTTGACTATCACATTTCCCAAACTGCTGCTGGGCATATCACTGCCAATCTAAATCTCACTAGATTTATAAAAATAAACAATATGTTTCACTAGTTACTTTAACGGGCAATTTTTAAAAACATATTTGCAATGAGCTATTTGGGGAGCTTCAGCACTCCCTGAGCCTGCCTCCAGCAACTCCCTACCTCTCCCTCCCTACCTCTCCCTCCCTACCTCTCCTTCCCTACCTCTCCCTCCCTACCTCTCCTTCCTTTCCTTCCACCCCACACTGCCCCTCCACCACGCGCGGAGGCGGGACGAAGAATCTGCTCCTGTCTCCTCTCGCCAGTGATCTCTGAGTGGAAATGAAACGCATATCCAGGGACTGGGGATTTAGCTCAGTGGCACAGTGCCTGCCTGACAAGCGCAAGGTCATGAGTTTGATTCCCGGTACCGGAAAAAAAAAAAAAAAAAACAAAACAACAAAAAAAAAGAAACGTATATCTAGGGACGTCTTTACCCACACCTGCAGTCTCCACGCTATTTTATTAGGCACATATGCATCCTTCTCTGGATTTCTCACCATCACTAAGAATTTGAAGAATTCAAACAAAGAGATGTAAATTGCCGAAGAGTCCTTGCTTCTCCCTCAGGCTCTCGAGGAAAGGGCTCTGGGGAGCACTGCCGACTCTTTTCTTCATCTTGGGGTAGGAGCGTCCACAGGGCTGAGCAGAGCCAGGTTACTGAGCTCACCTTCCCGACTCATTCCTCGCCTCCCACCGCTGGACCGATCCTTCCATTCCCAGCAGCTTGTTTATTTAAATGAACATTAATGGGTCCTAGCACTCTCCAACTGCTGAAAAGCCAACAATTAGCCTTGGAGACCAGAGTAAACAGGGCCGAGGGCCAATCTGTCACACTGAACAAACACGACCTTCAGCTGTCAAGAGACCCGGAGGAGGCCAAGGCATCACTTAAATAAAGCATAGCACGACCGAGGACAGACAGGTCTGGAGGAATAATCTACTAATTTCTGTGTTATTAGTAGGGAATAACTGTAACATTTTTGATTACTTAGATTCATAAAACATTTTTCCTTTCTTTTCTTTTTCTTTTCCCAGTACTTGGGACTGAACCCAGGAAGTACTGAGCTACTTCCCAGCTTTTTTAAATGTGGGGACAGAGTCTTCCTAAGTCACCTACCCTGCATTTAAATTTGTAATTCTCCTGCCTCGGCCTCCCAAGTAGCCAGGACTACAGGTGTGCACCACTGTGCCCAGCATAAAACCCTCTCATCTGTGGAGTTTTTGATTGCAGAATTCCACTTGTTTGCTTTTTAAGGACACAGTATGGGTTTTCTTCTTTGGTTTCAAAATAAACTTTTGGTATTTCCATTTTTTCCTGTATCTTTTACCCCTTCTGCAGCTATTCCTGTATTTCATAACTAATTTTCCCTTTTATTTTTTCAACTCTTCCTGCTATGTGCTTTCTAAATTCCTGCTTGTGTTTCATATTTTTCACCATTCGGATGATATACACAAAGTACAGGGCTCAAGAAAGGTCCACACCAGCTTTACCTGCTTTGGTGAGTACAGTTTAGGCGGGTTTTTTACACTGCCTCAGAGCTGAGAGGGGAGGGCCAAGGCTGGAACAAGCCGAAGGCATAGAAGCAGAAGCATCTACCAAGGAGTTGTAGCTGCAATGTTGCCATTAAATCCTGGGACCTCAGACTCTATTGGAGGCCAGGCTTTTAAAGACTTGATTAAG
Organism: Chinchilla lanigera; assembly: GCF_000276665.1. Classification (NCBI taxonomy): domain Eukaryota; kingdom Metazoa; phylum Chordata; class Mammalia; order Rodentia; family Chinchillidae; genus Chinchilla; species Chinchilla lanigera. The sequence goes on along the minus strand of NW_004955436.1, from coordinate 1,047,605 downwards.
GTAAAATGAGGTCATTATTCTAAGCAATATGACTGGTGGCCTTGAGGGAGAGGACAACTGGGTTCAAGGCACAGAGGAAAGACCAGGGGGAGACACAGGACAAGATGCCATCTGCAAGCCTGGGTGAGGGTCCTCAGGGGAAACCCAACCTGCTGACCCTGTCTCCAACATCCGGACTCCAAGAACTGTCAGAGCCACGCAGGCACAGGCCTTTGTTGTGACAGCCCTAGGAAAGGAAGGCTCCTAAGCACGTCTCCAGGCCAGCCGGGCAGGAATGCAAGGGCCACTGTCTCCCTGGGACAGAGCTCCTGCCAGGAGATCATAGGGGGAGGTAGGTGTGTGTGCCTGCACAGCCACCGGTGAGACGGCCTACAGGATATCCATTTCAGGAGGCCAAGAGGAGACCAGTACTTCACTGCCCAGCTGGGCCTTCCCTGTCTGAGCCGGGTTCGTGAGATCTAGAGCGAGAGGGCCAGACTGAGATAAGCTCCCAGCAGCCTCGTGTCTGTAGCGCCCGCCAGTGGGCAAACTGTGAGAGGAGCTCCTGCAGAGGAGCTCCCACCCTTCCCACAACCAGTACCGGAAGAGCTCGGGAGGCTGAAAGGGCAGCAGAGCGCCACCTCTCCCACGGAGGCCCTGCTGCAGGGGAGGCTTGGAGTCAGGCACGGAGCGACCAGAGAGCTTAGAGGTGTCCCTGGTGTCGTGAACGCCAGGCAAGAGGACCTGAGCAAACATCAGAACTCGGGTTCCTCCAGACGCAGTGACTGGCGTGATGCAAAGAGTGTAGGAGCAGTCACGAAAACTACAAAAAATACAATTTGACAAAAGATCCTCAAAAACTCAAAAGAAATAATTGTCTAGAAAGATGGAGATTTTAAACATCACATTGTCTCACTAGTGTGAGAAGCCAAATGAGAGCACAGATCCAAAATGCACAGTAGATATTATGGAACAGGAAGAAACTGTTCAGAAGAAAAGAGAAACTGTGATGGGGCAAGGAGAAAGGAAGGAAGGGGAAAAGGAAAATATACATAAGATAGTTAAGATACAACTAGCTTCTCTTAGCTTGTTGCAAAGAAACATTTGTGCTAATATTGTTTGGACAATATTTGATGCCTATATCTTGTACTCTGAGTGATTATTACGAAGATAACAATGTGCAATGTATTAATTATTGTTACTCTACTATTAGTCTGTTTTGAAACTGTATTTTTATTTTTTTTAAAAGATGGAGATTTTAAAAAGCATTAGTTACCAGTTTCCTTGGAAAAGTACACTTGCACATTGTGAAATATCCCTTTCTTTAAAATTGTCATCCAGTACATGATCATTATTCGTAATTACAAATTGCTCTTATCATTAGAATGTTTGTTTTCTAACTGCTTTGCGACACGCTACACTGAAACCAAAGTCACAACCACCAGCACAAAGACTTCTTAGAAGTGGTTATTTTCCAAAAAAAGTTAATCATTTTACACCGATCCATGCACATTCACGGTTATAGCAGCACAGCTCATATGGGTAAATGTTGGGAGCAGCCCATCTGTCCATCAGCAGATGTGCGGATAAAGAAAGTGTGGCATTTACACACAGTGGAGTGCTACTCTGCCATAGGATAAACTGAGGCACGCGTAGGTAAATGGATGCATCTCGAGACTACAATCCTTAGTGAAATAAATCACACACTCAAGCTTAAACATTGCGTGGTTTCCCTTATATGAGAAGCTCAAAACAGAAATAAAGAGCTATATAAAAGACAAAAAACAGAGAGTAGGGAGACAGATCAAACATGGACTGATAAAAAGAAAGGCTGAAAATGTAGTGTTATGCAGCCCAAAACAAGGGAAACAGGCACTCATCAGCAATGTTTGGTGTATGCTGTAACGTAGGGTGTGAGAAATTCCCACACGCTGTCTCCTGAATCCTCATCACAACCAACGAGGTAAGTTCTCTTGTGCTCATTTATAGACCAGCAATGCCAAGCTTGGGCCAGCTAACGAGCCTATTATTAAATAGAGTGGAATTTTGCAAGCCACAACCATTGAGACCTGAAATTGCCTAGTGGAAGTAGTTATACCATGGAAATTGGCAGATATCAGGAATCAGGGTGCCCAGCCCCTTTAGCCCTAGACACAGCCTGAGGACACAGGGCACAGGTTAAGACCTGTGCATAGCTCACGGGGGGCCCCTGGCACAGGTCCTCTGCCATCATTTGTCTGCAGGTCCCACAGTAGGAAAGTGGGTGGAACAGCTGTCACCATTAAAACTGCCTGGCTGAGCCAGTGTCATGCTGTCTGTGTTTTCTGTGCTCCTTCTTCGGGACACTGTACCCCCAGACACTCTCCTCTTTGATCCCTTGGGGGACCCGTGTCCAGCAGCTGGCGGAGACACCAAGCCCGCAGAGAAGTCCAGCAGCTGTCAGAGCAGAGCGAGGGGCGGTAACAGCCTCCTGCATGGCTGCCCTTCTCCAAGCTTTGTTTGCTAGGAAAGAGAGTAGCATCTGCTCTCCGGGTGAGCAGATGATTACACAAGACCCTGGTCCCACATCACAGAAGAATGCATCTTAAAAGCCTTTGTGTGGCTCTGAGAGGGGTGTTCAAGGACCAGCATTTTGCAAATCAGGGAGGAGGTCATTCCGAAATGTAAAATGCTGAAAGGCTTGCAGAAACAATGGGAATCTTTAGTGAGTAAGGGAGAAAATAAGTAATTCTTGCTGTTTTACAAAACACACCTTGAGGGCTGGGGATATAGCTCAGAGGCACAAGCACATGCCTGGCAAGCCTGAGGTCATGAGTTTGATTCCAGGTACAAAAAAAAGAAAAGAGGCTTGACTACAAAACACACCTTGGGTTTTGATTTTCTGCATTAAGATACTGGTGGGACATTCTAGGTTCTATGCAGCATGCTCATCCTACAGATGCAGACAGAGACGGGCCTGTGACCTGGCTTCACAATGGACTGGTCCCAAATTCTAAAGAACTGTCGTACATAGCGGCTCCAGACCTCTAGATGGAATGGAGTGACTCTGTCCACAACAGAAGGGTCATTCCCAAGTGATGCGCACAGCCAAGCATCCTCTACACTGTCCTCAGACACAGGGCCTCACACACGTAACAGCCCCAGTGCACATCTGTCCTACCTGCAAATCGTGTTCTGCCCCCACTCACTGCCACCTGATTCCGGCCAAGACCTTCCCCGTGTATTTTTATCTACAGTCTGTGAGGGTGGGCATTACAGGCTAGGCCTTCACATATAGAGGGGCTATTGATCTAGTGGTTTCCAATTAGAGTTACAGATAATAAGATCTGTCCCACATTAATATGTTCAGTATTGGAAAGAAATCTCATTTTACAGTGGATTACTGGGAAATTACATTTGTATTGAGCGGGTGGGTTATATACCTAGCTAGAGACTTCAGAATGGACAAATATTTAGGTGTAAAAAACTGACAGCGTGATCAGGACAAATGGCAGCAGAGCCCCTCAGGAAGTGCGATGTGCCTGGGCCTTAGGTTGGCAGAGCAGAGGACAGCTGAGAGGAAGAAGACTGAAGAAAGGCCAGGCCAGGCCAGGCCCAGGGCTGAGAGCCCTGGAATTCACTCCCCTCTGGACACAAGAGCTTGAGCTCTCTTCCCTCAATGGCTCCTTTGTCTGGACTGCCTGAGACTGGTGGGGAAGGGAGGAATCCTGCTTCCCATTGGTTTCACTAACTGTTCTCATCTTGTGGGGAGGATCAGACGTTGGGGGGTCCTGCCTGCAATCCTTCTGGCTTTCTGGATAGTTTCGGCGATAAAGCAGAACAAAATGTTGTCAGAATAACTGAACCTGTGAAAGGTTCTTTACCTAGTCACAGAGATTCCAGGGTCTCATCGCCAAGCCTTTCATGGAGGATCTCATTCTAAATGAGCAACTGCCAAGCACTGAGGTAGAAAAGGGAAACACACTGGATCTAAAGGAAATGTGGGATTCTCCTCAGAGAAGCAGTGTGTGTTCTCATGCTCCTTTGGTTCCCTTTCCGTTGTTTATTTTTCTTGCACGCAGAACACTGCAGTGCTGTTCTGAGCTGTGCCAGGTCATCTAAACTGAGTGGGGCTGAGCAGGCTGCCATGGGCATGGGGCGCATGCCTTTCTCCTCCTGAGTTCTTAAGATAAACAGAAGACCCTCTCCTAGGTGCCAAGAGCTGAGTCAAGCAAGGATGCAGGTTTCCTGTAAGCAACCAGGTAGAAGTAAACAAATACCACGATCTGCCCTAAAACAAGCTCTCAGACCCTTCCTCAAGCTCACCCTCTCCCACTTGTCCAGACACCTGACCCTGTCTCTCCCGTGTCCATCTGATAATGTGTCTTCCTCCAAGGGGCAGGTCACACGTGGCTTCTCTTCCTGCACAGAGCTCCTCCTGTCTTTGGGATACGTACTCCAGAGAGACACACGCTCTTGCTCTTCCTCCCCATCCTCCTAAGCCTGACATCCTCAGGAGCCTTGTCAGCCTCCACGGTAGTGTGTTGGAAGAAGAAAGCTGACGTGATCCGAGGTCATATGAGATACACTGTAACTTGCTAAGTGGTAATGCTCCTGAATCTTTAAAGAAACCAAGACAAGGATGAGTCTAACATACAACGTCTTTTCTGTAGGCTGCCATGTCAGTGGCCATGCTCAGCAGTGGAGTGTGAAATGTGCCTACTTTAACATGAATGAAGACACTCACAGTGCCACCCTCAGGGGCTCTAAGCACTCAGGCATTATCGGCACTCTGCTCAGGGCCCCGGCGGGGTTTGAACCACCCCTCCAGGAACGCAGGGAAGAAACAGAGAGGCTGTCACAGCTATCGCCATCTAGACCTCGGCCTCTCCATGCTCTCCTTCGCCTGGTATCCCCACACCCTCCTTGCGGCCTTGCACACAATTAAAGCTTTGTAGTTTTCCACCGCACTGAATTAAATTACCCTTGAAAGACAAGATTATACTGGAAAGGATGTGATTCAGAGTCAGAAATTCCTGGGCTTGAATGCTATCTTATCAGTTGTTAGCTGTCTCCAACCTCAAATAAATCTCCTGTGGCCAAAGGTTTACTTTCTAAAAATTAACACAAGAATGTGAAACTCATCTACCTGTGGAGGATACTAACTGAGGAAGCTTGTGAGCATGCATGTCACACAGTAGCAGACCAACACGGCTTCCATTTAAACGTGCTATTCCTGCAATCATATGCATCAGGTGCTGTCTTGCTTTAGACGGCAGCTGTGTCTACCCTTACACCACCACCTGAAGGTGTCTCCTCAAAACCCCTTGGTCTAGCAGACTACGATTCAACTGCATGCAGAAGTCTGGAATTTGAATGCTACTGTGTCTTCCCATTTCTTGTCTATGCATTATTTAGTCAAAAAGTTTTAGTGAGTTTTATGTGTATTTCTGTACAAATTTATTGATTTTTCCTGCATCTCAGGTATAACACAGCATGTCTATTTTGGAATACTGGAACTGTATTCCCCTGGGATACAACACGCTGGAACTGAGGAGACAGAAAACTCCTTGTTGTAAAACAAACCCGAGGATGGGGCAGTTTTCTATGGACGGACACAGGGATTTAGCTACTGAAAGGTGCAAAGGTCCCTGTATACGAAGTCCTACACATCCTGGGCCAGGGAACAGCATTCGGTACGGGCTGCTTCGGCAAGCAGAGCAAATGGCACAAGCACAACCCTGAGTGAGTGACCAGGAGCCGGCCGCCGCTACCAGGTCTGCTCACACCGTCAGCTGTGCCACCCTGGGGTTTCGGGCGTAAGAAACACTGAACGTGCACAGCGTTCACACGAGTCCTGTGCTATCAGGTCACACAGCCCAGGGGCCATCCCACTGCATGGCTGAGAAGTCGCCGCGCAGAGATGCTCCTGCTTCATCCAAGATCGCACGGCCAGGGGTAAAGTTGGGATAGGAACCAGAGTCTGCTAAAAAGTCTACTGAGCCACTTCAGGTAGGAATTCCATGGGGAAGGGACAGCCAGCGAGTCAGGGATTCAGGAATTCACAGACACAGAGCTCTGCCAAGGGAACATGGCTTCTCACTGTCGTCTTTCCCTGAGACCATTGTGGCTAACAGCAGCTGTCCACACGGAGCTGCAAGACCACTGCTGCTCAGACCACAGGAAGTCCCCGCAAGTCACAGCCTTCCATATAATCTCATACTACCCTGCCATCTAAATATTACCAATTTCTTGGTAAAAATGACAAAACAGTAATAGATTACACCTGAAAACTACTTTTCAGGTATTTCCATGAAGCTCATATCTAAAATTCAAGCTCTTTTAGGTGCTTTGCCAAATCTACTTGAAAACCTGAATGTGCAGTTGATTCCACTCCGGTGGTCACACTCTGATGCCTTCTGTCCACCTGTGGGGCTGCTGCTGCCCCCCAGGCACAGCCCTGTGCTGCTCCAGGCCACACACTTCTGAGAAACGAATGCAACAGAGGGGATAAAGCAGCCAGAGAGAAGTGCGACCTGAGAAACTCACGCGTTCACGCAGGTGATGGAGCGATTCTTCCTTTGATAAACTGCATTTTACCTAGAAACACGTCCAGAGGAGGCGAGCAGGGAAATGACAGCACAGTAGTGCTCAGCAGAGTCCAGAGTCATCAGGGGGTGACAGGGAGTGGGGACACCCTCCTGGAGAAGCTGCGCTCTGGGGCGAGGGGCAGTGGCTCTGTGCTCAGGTGGGGACAGGATACCCCTTCACCTTCTCTCCTCTCTCGGCTCAGGCTCACTACCGTGTCAGGATTGGGACAAAGCCCGACACAGAAGGGAGAGATTTGTGTGCATGAAATCCTCCAACTCTATGCACTCGGAAGGCTGAGATCCCTGCCCTTCCTGGGACCCCTGAGCCCTCCAGCCCACAGTCGCTGCCAAAGGCCAGGCCTACTGGCAGGGCTCAGAGACGGGCGAGGCCCAAGGTTTTCAGCAGGAGATCAGGAGCATCCCCCAGTGGGTGCTTCTGCAGCACCCCTGCCAGCCCTGACCCCAGGCATAGCCCGGCAGTGGCCGGTAATGGAGACCTGATGCACTGCACAAACAGTCGTGCTTTCTGCCCCGTGCATCTCCGGAGCTGAGCAGAGCCCGGGGGTCCCTCTGGGTTGCTAGGAAAGGGGCCTCCTTGGAGGTCTCATCACAGCTTTGTGTCTCCAGTGCCGGGCAGGAATCTGCTCTGCACGAAGCTCCCAACAGCACAACAGAGGGCCCGGGCTCTGGGAGGTTGCGTGTTCTCTCAGCTGTGCCTGGCAAAGGGACCAGGGCTGCCCGTCCTGGGACAGCCTGATGCCCACGGTGTTTGACTCCCCACTGCCCAGCGGGCCGGTTCCCACCCCGTCACTGCTGAGACACAGACTTGCGGCCTTGGCTCTGTCTGCCATCGCCCGTGTGTCTGCGGCTGCCTTGGCCCTCCTGTCCCATGATGTGCTTGCTACACACATCAAGCCTGCATGCAGACGCTACATAGCTCAGCGTGAGCTTCTGGTGTTCCTGTGAGCTCAGATGGGAAACTTCCTGCCGGACAGGGCAATAAGGGCAGGAGCAAAGTCAGCACCAACATCCACAGGACCAAGAGGCAAGCATGGCCCAGAGTAAAAGCAACTGAACCCAAGGCTACGTCCCCATAATCTCCTCCTTGAGAGCTCCTGACCACCCTCCCTCTCTCTTTCCTCTGAGGTCTCCACAAGCCCTGGGACCTTGGAATCCTGTCCACCACTGTGGGCTGCAGAACAGCGGGCGTCCTTGGGACTCAGCAGTAACAGAGAATCTGGAGTCAGTTACGCCACCATCCCGCCTGGCACAAGTTCCACCAAGCACATGCTGAGGACGAGTCAGCAGTCTGAGTCCAAACGTGAGGCCACTTCTCAGGTCATCCGCTGGCCCCTGCGCTGCACCATGGGCTCAGAGTTAGCTTTGGAGTTAGGGTCTCCAGAGCTTGGGGAATGGAGCATTACAGACGCAGCTCAAGTATGAATCTTTGCTGGAGACGCTCAGACACATCTTCTGGAATGGCAATTTTAAAATCAAGAGTTATGAGTTCTGATGCAAAACAGTGATGGGCTTCTGTAACACAGTAAGTGGTACAAACATCTTCACATGAGTCAACCAAAGGTTACAAGCACACGGGCTACAAGAAAGTATTTTCTCGTAAGTTTTCGAAGTAAACTACTATCTCCTAGAGAGTTGCAATAGTCCAGGAATGAATTGTGACACTTAATTTAATATTAAGGCTAATGGGGAATTTAAAATTAATTACAGATGTGTCCATATTTAAAATTTTCAGTCAAATACAATAAAATATGCTTAAATGCCACTTTTTTTAGTTTTCATTGAGACAAAGTCTTCTTTTGTAGTTCAGGCTGGCCTTGAACTCATTATGTAACCCAGGCTGGCCTTGTGGCAATCCTGCCTCAGCCTCCTAAGTGCTGGGATTACTGGCAGGCAGCACCACAGCTAGCTTCAAAAGACCACATTTTATTAATTTTTTTCTTTTTTCTTTTTATTTTAAAGAGAATTTTAAAAAACAATTCAAAATTTCAAAACAAGATGATAGGAAATTAACACAGGTTATTATATTGCATATTGTTATCTTCAAAGTAGTTGCTCAGATTACCAGATATAGGCATATAAGACTGATCAAACAATATAAACACTAAGTGTTCCTTTCAGTGAACTAACAGAAATTAGTAGTGCAATTATCTTAGCTATTATATATATAATATATATTTATAATAATATATATTCCTTCTCTTTTCTCCTTTTTCCCTATCCCAGTTGTTCTTTCCTTTTTGAGCAGTTTTCCTTTCACAATATCTATTGTTCTTTTTGGATCTTATCTACTCTTTCAGTCTCTTACACTAGGGAGACAATACGATGTCTACACATGTGAGTCTGGTTTATTTCACTTATAAGTATGGTCTCTAGTTGCATCTATTTACCTATAAAAGCCTCAAGTTTATCTTTCTTTATAGCTGAGTAATACACCACATCTTTTTATCCATTCCTCAGTTGATGGGCATTTGGGTTGTTTTCAAGATTTAACTATTACAAATTGTGCTGCTATAAACATGCACATATATCACTGTGGTTTGATGTTCGTAATTCTTCTGGGAAAATACCCAGAAGGGCAATAGTTGGGTTGAATGGAACCTCTAATCCTAGTTTTTTGAGGAATCTCCAGAATGATTTCCACAGTGGCTGCACCAATAAACACTCCCACCAACAGTGGAGAAGAGTCCCTTTCTTCCTACAGCCCCTCCAGCATTTGTTATTGGTTGATTTTTTGATGATGGCCATTGTTTCTGGGGTGAAGACTACATTTTATACTGAGCATGCTTTAACATTCACTGAATAAGAAGACCTTGATATCATCACTGCCCTTCTCATGTATGCAAGCATGCGCACTGATGAGAACACTGAGGAACAGAAAGGCCTCGCCAAACATGTGGGATAAAATCTGCATCAAGAGCCATCACGTGGAAGTGAGGTCTACACACTTCACACATGTACATGGTCGTGCAGGAGAATGAACGCCCAGCTGAGGAGCGATTCTTGCCTCCACCGCCATCTCTGACCTTGAAAATCCTGCAGATGCGGCTTGAGAAGCCTCATCTGGTGAGTGTGCTGGAATTCTGACCTTGGTCACCTTGTTCACCACTGAAGGCTGTTCAGCTGCCTCTCTCTGAACTGCTTTTATGATCTGTGGTCAAGCTGAAACCACTGCACCTACTAAGGTTGCTACGAAGCATCACATACCTTAAAAATTCAGACAACTTTTGTTTCCTGAAGTTATTACATTTTTTTCACAACTCCTTACAGAACTTAAGAATATTCTCTGAAATCTACAGAGCTGAAGATCTTCATCCAGAGAGCCCTAGGAGATGTCAAGAACGCTGGGAGCCACACACCATGGCTGACACCTGCTGCTCCTGCTCCCTCACACTGTCAAAATGATCCCAGTTTCAGTAATCACCTGTCCACACCCACCCGTCTAATAATGGCAGGCTGCCCCCTCAAACGCCTTTCTGCAGGGCCCTTACTCCTGGGTCAGTGAGGACCCGCCCCTCATCTCTGAAACGTCCACTCCAAAACAGACACAGACACACCAATGCCTGCCTCCTGGGGCTGCAAGTCCACCCACACCTAGTGGAAAGCAGCAAGGACTTCCATATTTTCCTATCTGCCAGTAGTTCTAAACTGTAAAAGGAGATGCATAAAAATAATTTTTTAGGGCTTGGGAAGGAATTTCAGGGCTACTCCATATTCTTGTGTACCACTGGGGACATGTGCCTCTCAGCATGAACTGTAAAAATATGAGTTTTATGTTTATAAATAAACATGTAGACATGCATGTATATAAATACAGATTAGAAGAAGAAAGTCAATAAAAGTTACAGTCCAGTTCTTACAGTATGAAGCCTCTAAAGGTAACATTATCATTTGACAATTAGGTAAGGAAAGTTCAGCATATAGCAGCAAACTGGTCAATGTATTTTGCCTTTGCATTTTAGAAAAGCAGGGATTTTCAGTTCTCACTTATTCCATCCTCTGCCAACTATACCCCAACCTGAAAGGAAGGGGCTCAGGATATAAAATAGCATTTCTGCTGACAGTTAAAAGGCAAAGTAAAAGTTAACAGGAAACAATAACTGTTCTCTACTGTGGTTCAGCCCCACCCCACCCCAAGGAATCCCGCAGCTTTGCAAACCGCCTACAGGACCCAGCTTGGCCAGCTCAGGGCCAGGTCCTACCCTGCCCACCACCTCTCTCCCCACCACCAGAGTACCTGGAATTGCATTTGGCTTGGGAGGGAAACTTCTGGAAAATATTTTACTCAAAGTACTACTTTATTTTCTGTTTTACTCAAAAGACCATTTTATTTTCTCTCTCCAAAATCAGAAACTAGATGAACTTATCAAGTCCAACAATCAATCTTCAAACATCTCCTCTGTTCTGTTGGTTGAAGACCTCCACCGCAGTACCCTTATCGACATGCGAAAGTGGGGCTTCTGTCTCTAGGGTGGTCACAGCAAAGACCTCATCGGTCCTCTCCTGGTCAAGTTTTTGATTTGTCTTTTGTGTGTCTCTTGCTCTCCTTTGTAATGAAGAAGAGCCAGCCTGAGTCCAGTGAACCCCACAGGGAGAAGAGATCGCTGCTGCTGCTGCTGCTGCTGCTGCTGCTGCTGCTGCTGCTGCTGCGAGTACTTAGTGGCATCAAAAGACCACAGCCCAAGAAAAGGAAAACCTCTTTCAGTTCCACAGGCCAAACTTCACCAGCATGGCCAGAAAGACAGGGATCCATCCCTGTGGGAAGCAAGCTGTGAGCAGGGAACAAAGGACATGCACCAGGTTGGAAGAAGAGCAGCCCAGCATGGATCTCAGGGGAAAGACCCAGGCGTGGAGGAAAAGGAACCAAACACAGGAGGCTCGTCCGCACCACCCATGGCCCAGCTGAAAGGAACCTGCCAGCAGCCAGCAGCCAGTCTGACAGCACAGCTTCCCTCCCCCCGACACACACATGCACTCAATCCAGCCATCGGAATGCAGGTCACACCACGGAAGCTATTGTTCTGAGCTCCATTCATGGAAGCAGCAGCAGATGGCCGGGGCAGGGGCACCGGCTCCCAAAGGAGCTCCAGGGCTGCAGGGAACTCCGGCGCAGCCCACCCTCCCACCACGATCCCAGTCTCCACCTCCCTATGGCACCACTGCCATTCTCTGGCAAGAGCTGGATCCTGACAAAAAGAGCATTCGTGTGGGGTCCTGAACCTGGGCCCTGCTCAGAACAAAGGTCTTCCCCAGCCCTTATCCAAACACACTCCTCATCCCACACAGCACAAAGAAGCAAGCTGGTAAAATGCTGGTTCAAAGGATCTGTAACATTCAAAGAAAGAAAAATTAGATCATGCCTTAAGCTTGCAGAAATATTTCCTTTCACTTTTTTCGTTTGTTATTTTTGTGTTTCCTTAGGAGTCAGTATAAAATAATACAATCCTCCCAATTTGCCTCACTAATTTTCCATGAATGAACTGGACTTCATTTTGTTTATTTTCCTTGGTGAAATAAAATCACACCACTAAATTTCCAGAGAGTTTTTTCTTATCTAGAAGAGTTGTATGTGCAGACTGTTACCATGACATGAAACTCAAATGTAAACCCAAAGGACAGCTCTTCTCCATTCAGTACGATTCTCTTCTTTGTTGTTTTTCTTCCTGACATAGGGCAGATTAATCCCAGCCTTTTATCACGCTGAATTTCATCCTTCAATCTCTCAGACTTTTCCACCTTGCTCCAAAGCCCCACTTCAGTCCATCTGTGAATGATTCTGGGCTCTGCAGAAACTATGAAACATCTTTTTTTCATAGATTCATGCTATTGGAGTACATTTCTTATGAAGACAAATAATCCCACTTGAGTCTAAGAATAGAACATCCAAACAGAAGGGAAAAGTAAATTTATTCAGTTGCACATATTTGTGATTTTTATTTTAGTTTAGGCATACTTAAGAATATATTCTTTATAAGTTGAAGAATTTAAAAACTATTTGCATTTCTTAGGAAGGCCTTAGACTACTTAAAATTTCCTTATTTATCAACAGTGATGCCTGAACAGCGCTGTCTTCTCCTTAACTGCAATTTAAGGCATTGTAATTCCAACATTGCACCCTTTTAAATTAAAGGTTTTAATTGTGTTTAGAGTTAATGTTTTAAAATGACCTCAGGTGACTTCCCTTGTCCACCATTTTAGTTCTGTAGTGAAAACCTTCTGTTTGACTTGAATCTGTGTCTACCCACACTGAGAATGTGTGAACTGAGTCCACGCCGTGGTCAGAGGCACTGACCTTCGGGCCACTCTGTGGACAGGGACGCTCCCTGAAAGCAGAGACCTTTGTACCCCAGGGTCTGACGCAGTGTCTGGCACCAAGTAGTCAATACATGGTGCTCAATTAATGCTTATCAACAAAACCAGCACAGCACGAGTCCTTCAGGTTCAGAAGCAGAGAGGCAGCCGGCCGAGCGGGCAGAGTTCTGTGAGAACCCATCTGCTAGAGGGCGGGCCTCGCTGTGATGTAGGTAGTGCTCAGCTGCTGCAGCAACGTGCCTCCTGACGAGTGCTCCCAGTTACTGAGCTGCAAGTCGGATCAAACCCTGCTCAGGGTTGTGTGTGCCAGCGGACTGTGAGGACAAGGAATCCCTGGGCAGAAGCAGCATCCCCGAGAGAAAGGTGGAGGTGCTGTGTGGGGAGAACAAATGGGTAGCACCGTGTCAAAGTGTCAGCAGGCTGGGGGGAGATTACACTTGGATGAGAACGCTTTCCCCGTTACTCCAGTAACTCCAGACTCCTTGAAGAGGCTGCTCAGACCTCCAGGGGAAGAGCATTTCACTCCACACAGCTCCAAAGAGAATCCATGGCCAAGTGCAAGAACTCCATTATCCTCCAGAGACACAGGCCACAGAGATGAGCAAAACCGGTCTCCTCGGCCAGCAGCAGACACAGTGCCTCTTTGGTTTCTGCCGCGCACCCCACCCTAAATCCCCTCCCCTGCAGCCAGGAGACCAGCAGCCTTGCCACACCCAGTTCAACCTGGAGGTGATAATTACCCGTGGGAAAGACCTTCTGAGTGTGGACTGCAGGTTTCACGGGCAGTTATGGAAGTGTTTTTGGAGCCCTGGCTCACAAGTAGTAGGTTATGGGTCCCTGAAGGGGTCTTCACTGACCAAATAGAGACATTGTAAATTCAAGTTTGCAGAAAGAGGAGAAAAATAGCAGGAAAAATTAAAACCTCTGTCAAATCTGACATGAGGCAGGACAAAGATAGGCTGTGGAGAAGAATATACAATAACCCATAAAAGAGAGGGTTTCTGACAATTGCAAGAGGATACTGGGCATGAGTACTGGGTTCACCAATCAGTACCGTTCACACCAAATGCACTCCACGCAGATCTACAGCTCACGGGCTGCGCAACCAAGGAACCCCTTCCTCCCCCTACGCTCTAGGACACACATCTGCAAAGACAGTGTTAGCATTTCATCTCAGGGGCTGTCTGAGAACTGAGTGGATAAATGCACAAACAGCATTAAGAACAGTGCCCCTTAGAGGGCACAGAATGGTCTCCACCTCCAGCTCCTGCCAGACTTGCTGACTTTATCCCCAGTGTGCGTGCTAAACTCTGCTCTACTCCTTCCATGCTAATTCCCACGCATGCACTGCCTGCCTGCTGGGGACATCCTGAACCTTCTTATTCCCTACACAATCTCACAGATGCTTCAGGACTAAGCTCGGGGACTGCTCTTGTGCAAAGCACTCTTCAACCCCTGCCAGGAAGCCACTGTTCTCTCAAGTCTTATACAGATTCTCTTTCTGCCATGTTCCTTTCTGCTATAGGACACATACATCATGCTACATTGCAATCGGTCATTCACATGCTCAGTTGATATGCAACAGATTCTGAGAAACGCTTGCTAAATAAAAAAGAAAGGCCACGGTGACAAAACCAGACCCTCCTTCAGAAACCAAAGCTCCTCGAGCTGCTGTATTTGCACTCAGTGTTCCAGCTGTATGGGCTCCCCCACACAGCCTATCAAGGATCCGCACAACTTGACTAAAGTCATCTTGTCAGTGAGGCCTCCTGACTACCCTCAAGTTCATCATACCCTCCATACTTGAATCACCACTCTACTCCAAGGTTTGCTCCTTACTCATTATGATGTCATGTATTTTATATATGTACCTTATTATCGTTGGTTATCTTAGTCTGTTTTGTGCTGTTATAACAATACTGAAGACTGAGGATTTAAAGAAAAAATATTTCTTACAGTTCTAAAGGCTGAGTGGTCCAAGGTCCAGGTGCTGGCATTTGGTGAGGACCTGCATGCTCAGTCTTCCCGTGGTGAAGGCAAAGGGCAGAAGAGCATGAAGCAGCAAGGGGGTATGCTTTGCTTTTACTGAGAAACTGCTCCTGCGATAGCAGCATTCATCTTCATATGAGAGCAGGGCCAATGACCTAAATATCTCTTAGAGTTCCTACCTCTCTACACTTGCATTGGGAACTACTTTCCAACACACGAGCTTGCAGATATATTCAAACTATAGTGTCTATTGCCCTACATGGATACAGGCCCCACAAAGGCATTTTTGTCTGCTTTGTCCACTGTTATTCCCTTGATATATAAAAACCTGCTCAGTGCCCACTGGAGCTGAGCTCAACCTCGGACAGCTTCAGGATGCCAGTGAGCCACACCTACCCCTCCTCCACAAGCATGGGAGACAGGCAGAACCCCAGACAGCTTCAGGGGCCTGGGGGGCCATTCCCCACACCTCCCCCCCCTTTGTGGAGCACAGATGAACCTTGGACAGCTTCAGGAACACCAGTGAGCCAGCCCTGACCCTGCTCCACCAGCATGGGAGCCAGGCAGTGCCCCAGACAACCTCAGAGGCCTTGGGTGCCACTCCCTGCCCCCACCCCATGCCCTCCAGGGAGCCAAGCTGAACCTCAGACAGCTTCAGCAGCCTTGGTGACTGTGTGCTCACCCCTTCCACAATGGCATGGGAATTGGGCTGTGTCCCAGGCAGTGTCTGGAGCCTCGGTGACCACAACATGCCTACTACTACACCCTTGTGGAAACAGGGCTCAAACCCAGACAGCTTTGGGAACTCCTGAGTGGGAGCCAAGCTGAGTCCCAGACAGTTGTGGAAGCATCAAGGAGTGCACCCCACCCACCCACGCCATCAAGGGAGCCACACTGAGTACCAGGAACCTTTGGGTCCTTGCCCTCCCACTTGGACATCATCCTGGGAGTGAGGTTGAGCTCCAGGGAACCTCTAGATCTCTGAAAAAGATAAAACAATAAGGAGCAGCATGCAACTGCAGACCTCCACCCAACACAGAACAAGTCCAGAAGATACTGACACAGAAGAGCTTGGAAGTAATACACCTGAAATTTCTGAAATGATAGCAGCTGAAGTAAAGAAACAATTTCATCAGGCCATAGAAGACATCAGATCAGAAATAATCTCTGTGGAAAAAAAGAAATGACAACAATAATGAAAGAATTGCTTAGCACATCTAAAGAAGACATAGAAAAGAAAATAGAGAAGCACAGAAAATTAACAGAAACCTGAAATAACAATATAGGAAAGAACTAGAATGCATGAAGCAGATTCAAATAGATATCCAGGAAATTAAAACTTCCACTGAAAGCTGGCAAAACCACTTGAATGAAGCTGAAGATAGACTTCCAGACCTTGAAGACAGCATTGCTATGAATGACTGTGAAAGGAAGGATTTCTTAAAAATAACAAGAAACCACGCAATAACAATTCAACAGCTGCAAGAAAAAGCAAAGAAAACCAATGTAAGATTAATAGGTGTCAATGAAATAGCAGGTGTCAACACAAATGACATAAAAAGACTATTTGCAGAAGTAATAGCAAAAAATTTCCCAAGCACGGAAAAAGAATTGGACATACATTAAGTGAGGCATATAGAACTCCAACTAGCCACAACCAAAATAAATCTACACCCAGACATACAGTGACCAACATTCCAGAAATTCAACAAAAGAACAGAATATTAAAAGCTGTTAGAGAAAAGAAACAGATCACCTATAAAGGAAAGCCCATCAGAATCATGGCAGATTTCTCAACACAAACCATCAAGTCAAGAAAATGGGCATCTGAGATGAATACACACTTCTCAGATGGAGAAATACAAATGGCAAATAAATATATGAAGAAATGTCCAACATCATTAGTCATTCAAGAAATGCAAATTAAAACAACACTGAGATTCCATCTCACCCCAGAAAGAATGGCTATCATTAAGAAATCAACGAATGACAAATGCTGGAGAGGCTGTGGGGAAAAGGGAACACTTCTTCACTGCTACTGGGAGTGTAGATTGGAGAAACCACTGTGGAAATCAGTTTGGAGCTTCTTCACAAAACTAGGATTAGAAGTCCCACTTAACCCAGCTATTCCCCTTCAGGGTATTTTATTGGAAGAATTAAAAACATCATACCACAGCAATACATGTGCACCCATGTTTATAGCAGCACAATTTGTCACAGCTAAATCTTAGAAACAACCCAAATGCCCATCAACTGAGGAGTGGATAAAAAGGATATGGTATTTTCATACAATGGAGTATTACTAAGCTATAAAAAAGATAAACTTGAGGCTTTTATAGGTAAATGGATGCAACTAAAGGCCATACTCATAGGTTAAATAAATTGGACCCACATGTGTAAAAACATCATATTGTCTCCCTAGTGTAAGAATATGAAAGAGTAAATAAAACCCAAAATGTACCACAGAAAGTATGAAAGGGAAAGAAACTGCTCAAAGGAAGGAACAACTGGAATGAGGGAAAGAAAGAAAGAACTAAGGCAAAATATACGTAGATAGAAGGATAGCTGGGATACTATCCTGTACTGCTGATGTCTTGTGGTTTATTGAAATGAACAGTTAATGCTTAATTTTTTTTCATAGTTTGACTAATGTTGCATGCTTATATCTGGTAATCTGAACAACTGATATGAAGACAACAATATGCAATATAATAACCATTGGTGAATTCTTATCATCTTGTCTAGTGAAACTCTGTATTGTCTCTAATGTTTTTAAAAATTATTATTTTCTTACTCTCTGTAATAGTTTGATCAATGTTCCATTCATACATCTGGTAATCTCAGCAACTTCATTGAAGATAAGAATATGTAATGTAACAACCACTGTTATTCCTATCATTTGGTTTGAAGGCTCTTGCTTTGTTTTGTTTGTATTTTGCTATTGTTCTTTTTTCTACTATTCTCTTTAAAATAAAAAAAACCCTGCTCAGCACAAAGTAGGCACTCAAAGACATCATTAACCAAATGAATGAACCCTGGTTTTTTTCCACTTTCCAGATGTGCTTTCTGAAATACAGAATAAATGGAACCACCTATAACTTCTACAGTTGTCTTCAGTGGCTGAAATCCAGTATTAGGTGGCCTGAATAACCTTAGTAGCCCAAAAGGTCAATGTTTCTCTACAAACATTCATCCTACTTCTTCAGGAAAGTCACAAAGCATAAAGTGTTTAATCTGCAGCAATGGTTTTCCTCTAGGTCAAACAACTTAAGAGTTATATGGAGATTGTTGCCTCAAATGAAGACATGTTGCATGATCTTGCATACTTATGACAATTTAAATTCAGGAAGGTTTAGAGATGCTGGCTAGAAAAGCCTTTTAAGCACAGGCTGATAGGTGATTCTTGCCCAAGCTCAGAGGATCAGAATACTGATAGGAATGTGGACAGTAAAGCCAGATCCAAGAAGTTTCAGTTGGGAACAAGGAATCCCTGGGAAGTCAGAAGAGAGGCCATGTGTGTTAAACTTTGCAAAAAATTTGTCTATATTTTGGTCAAGTCCTTTGACTTTAAAGGAGACTGAGATTAAGGGCAGTAAACTAACTATCTGGTACAGGAAACTCAAAGGCAGCCCAATATTCAGGTTGTGGCATGTGTACTGCTGGCTGCTTCCAGCTATATTTATAATGAAAATCCAGGGTGAAAAACACTGCAGAAAAATTGGCAAAGCTTAAATTTATTCCAAAGGAACCATTTTTAAAATTGGGCCCAAAGGAGAGGTGGCAGCTGGAGAAATTAGCACCATTAATATGGAACCAAGTACTTCACACAGGGACAAGAAGAAAGACACGTTGAAGGCATCTCAGCAATCAGCAAACTCCCATCCACTGAAGACTCAAAAGTGCAAAAGTGTAAACTTTTCATATGAGACTAGAACGCCTGCACCCCTACTCCAGAGGACTGCCTAGGAAATTTGTTCACAAGGATTCATTTCACCATGCTCAGACATCCATGCACTCAAAAGGTACTGTAGCCATATTCCAAGGGCGCCTAGCTACTGCTCATACTGATGGCAGGCATTGGTGTCATCCGTGTGATACTGTCGTGCAGAATGCAAGAGCTGTGGAGTTGGGCAGGCTTTCACCCAAATTAGAAAGAAAGCCCAAGCGAGGAACCACTGAGAAGGCAGTGCATGAAGCCTTGAGAATGAAACAAAAAGTTCAGTGGAGACCCAAGAAGCCAGAGATGCCAAGAATATGGAACACCTGCCAAAGAAAGCTAAAAACTATGAGCAGAGTCAGTCCAAGAGAGGGTAGGCTGTCTGGGCAGCATCTGGAAAGCCCTCTGGAAGTCACATCTCACAACCACATGCCCCATATGCCATATACACAGCTACAGGGCTTGGTGATTGCCTTGCTGGGTTTCAATCTTAGTTTCATCCAATTCTTTTACATCCTCCTACTCCTCCCTTTTGGAATGGGAATGTTTACCCTGTGACATTTTACCTTGGGATTGTGTAATTCTTTTTTAACTTTATACAGGTTCACGGCTAAGAGCTTGCCTAAGTCTCAGAGAAGACTTGGACTTTTGAAAAATGTTGGAACTGTGAGACCTCAGCAGGGACTATTTCTTTCTTCGTTGCACAGAAGATAGCTATAACATGCTAGGTGGAATTATTAACTTGTAGATTAAGTGTGGTATAAGGAGATATGTTTGGGTGTCCAATTGGCAAGGGATGGATTGTGGATGTTAAGCTGTGTTGTGCCAACTTGACTGGCCTTACAGCCACCTAGAGAATTCACGGGACACTTGAAGGGTCATGGAGGCATGACCTTCACTAGAGTGACTTGTCCCTGGATGCTGGTCCCTACTCTACTTCTGGGATGCTGTGGACTAAGCATCTTTGCTTTGCCACACTTTTCCACTATGATGCTCTACCATGGGACTAGGTCAGGATTCCCCTAGAACCATGAGACAAATTAAACCTCTCCTCCTTTAGGGTGTAGGTGTCAGGAAATGTATCCCACCAATGGGAAAGCTGACTGATACAAAAAGGAAACTGAAATTGGGCTGAATGCCATGGAGCCTGAGCACCAGCTCCATTCCTTAGGAGCCCTAGTGGCAGCAATCTCTCTAACCACCGCGGGCTCACATTTTAATTAAGAAGTGCAAAATCAGCCATTCTGTCATCTTAGAGTTGTTTTGAGAATTATATTTGAGTGACAATTTGCAGACTGCTTTCACAATCATTTTATTCACATTTATGTCCTGGTTAATAGAATAATTAAAATCTATACATTTGCAGTATGCACAAAGGCATTTAGATTAATTCCTTCTCCTACTTGACCCTTAAATTTTTCCAGAAACAGTCTCTGGAAATGGGTCAGGATTTGGAAAGCAGGTGTAAGAAGAATGGATATGAACAGGGATGACTGGAAGAATGGATATGAACAGGGATGACTGGGGAACCTACCCAGTTCATTTTCCTTCAAGTCTTGCACCAAAGGCTGGTTAGAATTATACAGCACAAAGAAAAAGTTTTTGTTTTTCAGTCCCAAGACATCAACATAAACTGAAATTCCTTTCAACTTTTACAGCTTGTTATGGTTTAGATAAAAAAAAATATATATCCACCCAAAAGTCTCACATGTTTAGAAAGTGATTGGATCATGGGATGCCATACTCATCCAGAGATTCTTCCGAGGATGAGTTCACAGCTGAATGTGTCATTAGGAGGTGGGCAAGTTGGAGACTGCTCACTAGAGTGTGACCTACAAGGGTGTAGCCTTGTCCCCAGTTCCTCCCTGTACGCTCTCTGCTTCCTGACCACCATGTGAGCAACTGTCTTCTGCCAAAGCATTTCACGGGAACAGGCTGAACATGGACGGAACCCACTGAAACCGTGAACCAAAATAAACCTCCCTCCTCGAACTTTTAGATGTCTGGCATTTTGTCCTAGCAGTGGGAAAGTAACTATATGGCTCAGAGAAAATAGTCATCATTTTAACAACTATAATTTTCTCTTAGGACCCTGGTTTCTCTCCTTGTGATGTTTCTGCTATCAGCTCTTCTTAGGTCCATCTCCCCACTATGGGGAACCACAACACTGAACAACTTACAATTTCCCCCAAATTAAAAATGTCCCAAACACGAAAGGAAAAACATGTTACTACCCGGGAGAGAAAACCTTTGCATTACAATCCCATTGCAAAGGTGCATGACAACTCAAATATGCAGGGAGAAGAGGCAGCAGGGAGCTTCTGGAAGCCCCCAATACTGGAAGCACGTCTTTACCTGCAGGTTTAAAAACTGGAGAATAGGGAAATGGATGTTGCGTCTAATTTTTAAGTGAACATTTTAAACACATGCAACCCTCTCTAAAATAATCATCATGATTAATTATCATGATCAATTTTACTTTTCAAAAACAAAAGCTATGAAATATACTATGTATGAGTCATTTTACCTAAGTAGCAGTTTACTTATTTGTAAAACAGGGCATTGGTACTGTAGGATATGTTGAGGATTAAGCTACATAATGTATGAGGCAAGTACTGAATAAATGGTAGTGAATTTGCCGGTATATATTTTAAAAGTCTTCAACACTATCTGCTCTATAGCACATCTTTTTAAACACGGCCCATCCCTTCTATGACTGAGAAAGAGCTGGAGGATCACCTGGCTGAGCCTGGGTAGCAGGCAAGAGTGATGGCAACTGTCCATGGCCCATGGACAGCACCCCGTCCACCCCTCAGAGGCCCCACAGTTTGGCCCAGTACCCTGCTCCCTCAAGAGGAAGGCTCTGGTCTGCCTCCAACCCCCAACTTGCTGTTCCTTGTCAAAGGCAGATGTAGCAACCTTGTCACCAGAAATCAGACCATTTGGAACATGGTAAAAACACTCAAATTTCAGCAAAAATGCAAGTAAAAGTAAGAAAAACTTCATGCTGAAATAAGTATCACATCTCAAAACTGCTTACAAATTACTCTTTAACATCTAATCCTATAAAGTCTAGTTAAATGTCCCTTGTTTGTATTCAGGCATTTTCTCTCTGGAACAGATGTACCCATAAAGATGGTAGTAAAGTACGTTGAAACAAATCAACAAATACTTATTGCCTGTTTGCATTTAGAATATATGCTCTGCCTGCTATGTGGGTGTCTGTGTGTTGAGAGGGGATCTCTAAACGCAAAGCTGTAAACTTTGTTCGGAAAATGAAAACAAAAAGATTAACTCAGTGTTGGCCTTCTGTCACTACAGTAAATATCTGAAGTATTTATAAAGAAAAATTGTGTGTGGGCTCAGTGTTTAGGAGGCTCTAGTCCATGGTGTGTTGGTCCTACCGCTCTGGGGCCTGTGGCAAGGCAGGGCATCATGGCAGGAGAGTGTGGCCTAGCAAAACTGCTCACTGAACAGCAGGAAGCAAAAGAGAAGAGGCTGGATCCCACCACTCCTCCAGACCTCCCCCAGGCAGAACCTCCTAGAGGCTCCACACCTTCCAGTGACACCTGCTGGGGACCACGCCTAGGCGCATGGACCTGTGGGGACTTCCTGGTCCAAATTCTATTACTACCTTCTCAGTTATAGTAAATTTACTCGGTATTTTCCCCAGTACATTTGAAACTCTTCAGTTATTCAAAGCATTCTTCTACAGCCGCACAGTCCTGAGCTCAACAACAGCGTTTATACTAAAATTGCCAACACGGCAGGATATTTTGACCCATAACCTTGATCTGAGAGATGATTCATTCTTTCTGTGTACCCAGACGCTTCATCCTTTCCTCTCTAATGGCCTTCACACTGCTGATGAAGTGTACAACAGCAGCAGTGCATGAAAGTGCCGGCAGAGGACAAGTTCCACTGCAGACCACGCTCCATAACAGCTCATGTTTGGTTTTTGAATAGCAATCAAAATATAAAATAAGAATACCAAATATAATTGCAGAAAATTATCTTATGATAGCCACTTCTCTGCTTTTCAGAGTAAATCACAGTGAAAGCACATATGCTGATGCATTTCCATCTTTGCAGAGCGAGGCTGCACATCTCCGTGAAGAGACTGACCTGCGCACGTGGGAGGGCAGGGCTCATGACGGGTTCCTGCCAGAGTCCGTGCTGCCATGCCTGAGGCTTATAAAGTTTCAAACACCATCTCTAACCCAGATTTATGTGCATCAGACCACACAACACTAGGGGAAATGTCAATAACTTCAGGCAGATGTAATTTAAAAAGTGACATTAAGCTGAAAAAACTCAAATTTTACACAGATAGGTACCAAAACATTTCAGATCTAAAAATATGAGAAATTTACTTTGTTTGAGTCTGGCCAGCAGTATTTATCAGTCAGATAATCAGATGAAAAGATTTACCCTTCATAGAACACTTAAAATAGAACCAACTCATTTGGCAAGAATTTGGGTAATTTCTTTTGTAAGATTATTTTCATTATTTCTGGCCTGCTGTTTACATATGCTTAGAGCATAAACTTTATACAAAATTTCATTGTGATACTGTGGTCTTAACAGATAACTCAATTTGTTCAACTTTCCCTGATATTGAACTTTTCAGTTTCCTGTAAATCAGTGAAAGTTGGACAGAAAATGTGAATAGTATATCCAATAACAACATATCTTTTGCTCATGCAGAAGAGATTATTGTGTCACTTGCCTAAATTCCAACTTACAAATGATGGGTTCTCTGGAGACTGGACATTAACATATTCAAAAAACTTCAGCTACATTTAAGTGTATTCTGGGTTACTTCCAAATGTCCACTTGCAGCATGGAACATCACTCTGCAGGAGTGATCTACCAAACAACTTGGCTAAAGATATCCTGATTCCATTCCAATGGAATTTGAAATAAAGTACTGTACATTTTAGAAATCCATTAACATGATCTGGAAAACACAACCAAAATGGATCAATAATGAGATCAGTGCATTTGAGAAGAAACACTGTCTCAGAGGCACTTGATTATTGATTGTGTTAGAAATGGAAGAATTTGAGATTGGTAGGGCATACTGACAAAGGATACACTGTGAACTAAGAGAAATTGATCATAATTGTTTCATAACTTGATTACAAAATAAATAAAAACTATCAGCTCTTAGTTTGTTTCTAAATGAATGCATTACTTCAAGAATATATAACATAAAATATAATTCACAAGAACTGCAGCTCCACATGCTTTCTTGCTAAAAACAATCTCCACACAACTGATCCTGAAGTTAGTTGAAATGTGAACATGTCCACAGAATAATTAAACCTTAACATTTTAACCACACAATATTTGACCAAGGCATTGCCCATCGAGTATCAATATCCACCAAAAGACATGGCACCTGAGGCAATTGAACAGTCATCCTGGTAAGATATGTGTCCCTGGCCTTTCTCACTGTGTTCCCTGCCTTGATGACAATGCTTATGAGCACCAGAAAGAGCGTTTCTCAAACACTCTCCATATTGAAATACCAAGTAACCAATGATGGTATGATGCAGAAGGAAACCTGTTTATTTAATTCCTGGTGATCAACAAAACCATGTAGTAGTATTGATTTATCAGTGGTGTCAGGGTTTGGATGAGAAAGCCCAGATGGGTGAAAAAGTCTTTTTTTCATAAAGGAAAGCCTCAAGTAAACAGAAAGCACGACTAAATATATACAGCATACAAACATACACTCAAGGGTTCTGTGGCACACGAACAACTCACTCCAGGGAATGAATTTGTTTCTTAACTGAGATTAAACTGTTGCGTTATCAGGAACGCAATCACTAATTCAAAGGTGAATAGAATACCATAGGAAAGAAAGGAGGAAAAGCTAGGAGCACAACCGTCAGTAGCTCCTGGTTGTGTCCAAACTACAGGAGCTGCCTTGACATCGCCACACTTCATGGTTTAAGGGCAGAGCCAGTGCAGTAGTGATTTGCTACCATTATTGATTGGCTTTGACTTTGGGGTTTCATCAAGGGTGTTACTGCTGCCCCATAAACCTTTCTACCTTGGTTCCAGACATAGAAGAATGAATGTAGGGCTTTATTGTAAATGCAAAACAAAGGACAAGACCATTTGTTTCTAAACATTTTAAAGACACAAAGAGCTTTCCAATGTGTTTTCTCACCTGAAGCATAAACGCCTAAAAAATAATTGTTCCTAAGTATGCATTTTCTCAAGAGGTACTAGACCTTTCAGTTTGTTTCAGGAAATACTTCCTTTAATATGGAATTTTCAAATCAGAGGACATACGAGATTCTAAAACTGAATGTAAATGGCATAGCCAGCATGCAGACAGCAGGTGTCCCAACACCAAGCAGGCAGAAACTGGGGGCAGGCTCAGACTTCATGTCCTGCCCTCCACTGGCTCTCTCCTCCAGCCTGGGGAGCAGGCTGGAGCTCAGCAGGGATCTAACCTCCAGCCAGGGAAGTGCTGGAGAGCAGGGCAGGCGGGGCAGAGGCACTGTTCGGACAGGCAGGGCCAGGGCAAGGGTCCTGACAGGCCAGAGGTGTGGGAGGCAACTCTGGAAAGGCTGCCAGGATGGACCAAAGCTTCTGTCAGAGCAAACAGAGATTTAGAAGAATGAGATGGAATTTTAATGTCAACACAGTGCTCTAGGGTAGTGCTGACCAAAATCAGGAGAGCTGACATTTCTTTTCTCTAGTCCTGTGCAATCCAGCTTAATTTCAGTGAGATTTATTTCTACAACACATGGGCGAGCACCATGCAGGCGCATCGTGCGCTGTCAGTTTTGTGTGTTTAAGAAAGTTGAAGAAAGGGTGTCATGAGCTGTGCCCCCTGCAGGCAGAGTCCTTCCCCTCAGGGCCGACTGAGAAGGAGGACTCTTCTCACGCAAAAGCAGAAGAGGAAAGCAGTGTGAGCACAACACCACCTTAGACACTCAATAAACCGTCTCCCCCTTCTTCTCTCTCCCCAGTGCCACGGTTTGTTAGAGTTCCAGGTTGGCATCTTTTGGGCCCATTTTGAGCAGCTTTTCCAAAAACTACTGAGACAAAGGTATACTGGATTCCATTTCTGGGTAACTGTTAGAGAGGCTCATAAAATCACAAAGATGAACTGATGGTTGTAGAAAACCAAGATCTAGAATGTCCTCATCACCGCAGTGTCACATAACGTGCTGCTCAAACATGAAGATATCAGAGGAAGAGCATGCACCTAGGAAAAGAAAGAACAGGGAATGGCGAGCAGTGCTTGGCTGGGCTGGAGCGAGACTCAGGCACTGGGATGCAGATCTAAGTGATGCTTGTTCTCACAAGTACCTAGTGCATCTGCTGATTTGCATTAGAGCTGAAGGCCTTGGTAGGCAGGGAAAACACTTGAATCACATCTAATTTAGAGTCCAACCACATACAAGCACATCTGGTAGAACTTTGGAAGCAAAAGGAATAGACACCAGCCTTCAGAAAGGACAGGGAAGACATCTGCAAAAGAAAATCCATTCTCAGGACGGGAGATGTCCAGTGCAAGGCAACAGGCCAGAGGGTCAAGAAAGAGGCGCAACTGTGCATGCAAGATTTAGCAGGTTGATAACAAATCCACTCAAAGCCACCCTGTTAGGCACACCTTGCAGGTGGGATAAGAACTGTGTGTAACAGTATAAAGCCCTCACACTCAACCCTGCCCAGCTGGGACCCTCTTAGCTGAACATTAAGAAAAAGGAGTAGAAGAACAAAGAACAAAGAAAAAGGAGTACATGTACATCTCCCTTGCCCAAGATGGGGTCACACTGGGGAGCAGGCTGGAGCTCAGCAGGGATCTAACCTCCAGCCAGGGAAGTGCTGGAGAGCAGGGCAGGCGGGGCAGAGGCACTGTTCGGACAGGCAGGGCCAGGGCAAGGGTCCTGACAGGCCAGAGGTGTGGGAGGCAACTCTGGAAAGGCTGCCAGGATGGACCAAAGCTTCTGTCAGAGCAAACAGAGATTTAGAAGAATGAGATGGAATTTTAATGTCAACACAGTGCTCTAGGGTAGTGCTGACCAAAATCAGGAGAGCTGACATTTCTTTTCTCTAGTCCTGTGCAATCCAGCTTAATTTCAGTGAGATTTATTTCTACAACACATATCCTAGCTCATTTAGACTAACAAAGTAGCAAGTAATGTTTGGTATGGATAAGATACTCTGTGGTTCAACAAATCATTGCCTCATGATGCCACCAAAAAAGAGAGAGAGTAGGTAGAGAAGGAAGGGAGGAAGGGGGGAAAGAAGAAAAAAAGAAAGGAAGGAAGGAAGAGAAGAAGGAAGAAAGGAAGGAAACAGGGAACTCATGGACATTTTGGTTTCTGTTCAAGCCTGTTCCCCAATACCTGACCTCCACAGTCTCTTGTCTAACTGTGATGCTATCTTGTGTCATAGACGACTGGACCTGTCCCAGAGGAGACCAGTGACCCCAGCGGAGGAATGACGTCTCCAGAGGAGTGTGGACCACAAATGCACAGAACTGTGAGGTGTAACCTGTGGCAGGAGGTCATGTTCAGCCTGAAGTCTACAGGAATTTCCCTCCAAAGCTGAGTTCATTCTGAGCTTGAACAGCTCAAAATGGGAAAATTAGACACTGAGATCTCACTGCATTTGCCCAATGTTCTCGTCATCTCTATGGACAAAAGCAGTTGTATTTGTTCCAACTTAAATCCAATTATTAAGTAATTCTTTTATGTTTTTACATGGATGTTGGAAGCATTTTTGAGCTATTCTGAGCTAGAGGCCTGCTGTGTACAGTATTTCTTGATTTATTATCTGTTTATTCAAGCAAAAAACCCCAGGGAGACCAGAATTATTTTCCTTAAATAAATGTTTGATTACTATGCCTTAGATTGGAAAGGAATTTTTTAGTGGTTGATAATGATACTAAATTGATCATTAATTTGTTTTGGAAAGATGAACTTTTAGACAGCTATTCATTCTAATACGAAGAAGAAAAATTCAATAACAGACCAGAGCATAGCACAGATGTCTACCACACAGCCCATGCGGTAGAGTTTGTTTTCTCCTTGTACAGTGTCAGCTTCCAGCCTTTTACACGCATGTGCACACTCACGGAGCACCCGTACTTGGCACACTGGGGCAGCTGGCAGAAGGCAGAAGAGTGGAGAATGAGGGGCTGTTCAGTTCAGTCAGAGCCCCACTCCAGTCTTAGCTGGGGCTCCTGGATGGGTTAGAAGCTGTCACCCTTCCTCATCCTCAAGCTGAGAAGGACAGCCCCTGGGGACCCCCAGGAAGGGAAGTGACATAATGACCACATGGTGTCCAGTGTCCACTGCTATGATGGAAACATGGCATGGGACAGAAAATGCTCTAATAAAAATACCTTGAGAGACTATTTCTCAGTAACTGTGAATAAGTCCATACAATAACAAACATAATAAGGGCAATAATAATTGTCCACTAATATATTCCCACAGATGCCAACATAAGCCATCCGTAAAGGATTTCATGTAGATCCTGCCTTAAAATCCAGCATGGAGATATTTCTGTCTGGAACATTTAAAAATATGAAGTATTTTAAAGAGCTTATTTTTTCTAATTAAAATAATAAGAAATTCAATTAAAATGACAGACTAAGCCTTTATGCCTATCTACTCCCACTTCAATTTCCTAAAAATATCAGAAAATTTGTTTTGGGGAAAAAAAAATCACAATTGTGCTAGAAAATAGGAATTGGTGGAATAGATAGGCAGAAATTTTGAGGAGTTCCAGAAATAAAAAGAGAGTGACAGAACCACATGGATGAGAAATTATGACCCAGGTCACATGGGAAAGAATTCAGCTGCGCCACAGCTCTGGGAGGGGACAGGCCATGCAGCGGGCAGGGGTCCGAGGCCAGTGCCCCAGCTGGGTGGTGAAAGGCTCGGCATCTCCCACCCTGGCCTCCCCACCCACCCTGGGCCAGCAAAGCAGAGGTGGGAAAGCCCCGCACAGTCTGCACAGACAAAAGAGGAGAGAGGCCCGGAGTCCAGGGCCCCATGGAACAGGTGTCCAGCCCAGAGGAAGCAGACTCTCCCAGCTCTCTCAGCCAGCACAGAAGGCAGAGCCCCACATGCGGGAACATCACAGACATCAGCAGGCAGCCTCAGGAGAAAGAGGCGCACCGCAGACTCCACAAACACCTTGAGGAAACCAGCCCCGCGAGAAAGGGCACAAACACTGACCAAGTAGATGCACACCAGTGGCCTTCACAAAAGCACACACTGCAGTCCCAGGACTGTGGACTGCACACTGGCTGTCTGCTTACCCTCTGACCTTTACTGAACCCTGGAAATCACCCTGGCACTGCTGAGGTGGCTCAAGGCAGGCAGCGGAGCCCGTCACACCTTCCCGGCAGAGCTGCCGCAGGTGTACTCTGCTCCCCTCTCAGGCTCACACCACAAGCAAGTGTCCTCTTTGTCGTCTGTCTAGTACCACAGGTCTCACATTTGGGGCCTTTCTATCAGTGATTTCACTGTTCAAAATGGCCCCTGAACGTGCAGTGAAGGACTGTCTAGCTTCCTATGTGCAGGAGGCTGCGACGCGCTTTCTGGAGAAAATAATGTACCATGTGAGCTTCACTCAAGCACGAGGTGCAGTGTCGTGACCCAACAACACATACGGAACAAGGAGCTTTCAACAGAAGCACGTGGAGAAGGGCGCTGCTGGATCAGCCAGGGGAAGCCGGTGGAGAGAAGTTCACAGGAGCTGAACCTGCACTTTCCCCGAGAGCCAAGATTCAGCATTTACCAACTAACTGTGGCAACTTTATAGAGCATAACTCTGGTGAATAACAAAAATCAACTGCATGACTAATATCATCAGGTACATAAGAAAAGCCATCACAACCAAAAGAGAGACAGGGCTTTGTGAAAAAATAGATTCTTAGGAATTAAATTTATGACTGCAGAAATTTTAAAATCAATACAGACACTGAACAATACAATGGACACCAGGAGAAGAATGAGTTAGCGGGCCAGATCAAGCCATAAGTGCTCCCGAAGGCACTGCCAAGGAGCACATAGGTACAAGCTATGTGAGAGTGGGTGAGGATTGGCGAGGGGGCAGAGATTACATCTGCACAGTAAGGGCCTCAGAACCAAGGAGAGAACATTTCTCAAAATCGAGGAAAGACGTGCCTTCAACTTATCAGCGCCGACCTTGCGTTTAGCAGAACAAATTCTAGAGTCCACACGTGGACTCACTATGGTAAAATTTTAGGATGCTGAGGTAAAGAGGATATCCTAAAAGCTTCCAGAGAGAAAACTAGGTTTCTTGCAAAGGAACATGACTCATTTTATCCTCACACTTCTCAGGAGTAACAGTGAAGAAAATCAAAAATGGAACAGTATCTTCCAAGTACTAGTGAGAAACAAATTTAAGCATAAAATCTATACCCAGGCAAATTAACATTCAAGGGGAAATAAGAATTTTTTAAATGCAAGGACTCTGAAAGTTTTATCACTTATGTATCTACTCCAGCAGAATTATGGTTTTGTTTTGTTTTGTTTTCTGAGATAGGGTCTCAATATGTAGTTTAGGCTGGCCTTGAACTCCCCATAACCCTTCTACCTTGGCTTCCAGAGTGCTGGAATTGCAGATGTACGTTACCATGCCTAAGAAGAATTACTTATGCACTTCAACAAAATTTAAAATAAGGTCATGAGGAAGACATGTGACACAAATGAAGTGTGCTTTCTAACACACTCAATAACCTAACACACTCAACCATTACTGAATAAGTAATGCTATTCCAACAACTGTTTAGATATACAGCTACATGTTCTAAATTCTTTGATTTCCACTCATATACCTTTGAATAATGACTGCAAAAGTAGTATGGGTCCAATGGATAAGTGAGGGGTACCTGGAAAACAAAAAAAATAAATAAAGGAAAGACAATCATCATCGTTGGATCTCACAGAGGGTGTCTCACGGACTCCAGAAGCCAATGTCAGCCTGACAAGTAGGCACTGATCATCCTCTCTGGGAAGAGAGTGCTCAGAAGTCCCCAGTCCTCACAGGTTCCAGGGAAGGCTGGAGATGTCAGTGGGAAGCAAAGGAGACACAGGAAGAGTTAAAGACAAACTTTCTTACCCATGAGGTCAAGAATCACAGTCCAAAGAATGACTTCAAAGGTCAGCGCCACACTTGGGACCTCCTCTTGGAATTCTGACTACTGGGGTCCTGATCCACCTACCTCAACCTCTACCTTAAAGTTACCTACACTGAAACCGCTATGACCCTGTCCTGTAGAGAGCTGATACAGCTCACGGAAGGCTGCAAGATGCACAATGGATCAAACTGAGAAAAGGGACACAAAAGCCAATGCCACCCACCACAGGGGAGCAGAAGGGAGGAACTCAAATTCAGGCGCTGCGTGGAGCCTTTCGGTCCCAGTGCTGTGCATATTCAGGTGATGCAAATCATCATCTTCACTCAGAATCAATCAAAAGCCCTTCTTGAGGTACATTAAGAACCCCACGATTTTCTAGGTCCCACGGGGACCTGGCCCCACCCAGCAGGACCAGCAGCAGTGGCTTCACACCGAGTGCCTCACAAGCCAAGGCTCCAATGAGAGCTGCAGGGACCTGCCACGTGAGTCTGCTTCCATCCATACTGAAGAAGGTGGGTTTGAGGGCCTTGCAAACAGGTGGACTCTGCTTCTGATAAGATTTCACAGAGGGCAAAGACAAGAACTCTGCTTTCTAACACACTCAATAATTACCGGGCACGGAAGGAACACGGGCTTTGCAATAAAAGGTCTGTGTTTGAATCCCAACTTCATGTGGTCCATGTGAGCCTGAACAACTTCTGTTACTTCTCTGAACTGCAGTTTTCTCATCTGCAGAATGGAGTTGGTAAGGACAGCCCATCTGTGCAAGGCTGCTTTGCAGATTAGCTGAGATGATTGTGCCCGGCTATATAGACACACAGAAGGGCTGGTTCCTGTAGCTCAGGCGCACTCCATCCACTCAGACAGGGCTGACAGAGTGCTGAGGTGTGCAGAGCTCACCATGACAGCAGGTTACCCCATCAGTAACCTGTTCAGAGACCACTCGGAAAACAGGAAGTTGAGAGCACTACTCCTCCCGTTAGGAGACCAGGACTCAGGCAGACAAAATAAGCTCCAACTCTGTTGGCTTAGGTCTGAAACACAACATTATGGTTCCAAGGGTGTGCCTGTCACATCATACATCACAGGTGGATGTTCTAGACTGACTAAAATACAGGAAAAATAAATTGTTTCCTCTATTTGTAATTGTTTGACTTGAGGGGTACTCAAGTAGGAAGGAAATTTGCCAAAATCAATCCAAGGGAGCTGAGAGGCAGCGTTTGTCCCGGTGTTGTGTGTGTGCATAAACGAGTGAGTGGCTAAGCAATTAGTGCTCAGGCCGAGAGGGTTCTCTTGAGCTGACTCATGACACTGAACTCAGTACTGTACTGTTGAGTAAGAAATGAAAAAATTTCGTATCTTGAAATTTGTCCTGTTGTACAACGATATCAGAAAAGAGGCATTTTCATTTAAATGATACCATTAAATACAACGGTTTGTTAAATGTATGTTTGATATTTATATCTTAACCAAATATTGGCCCCAAATAATAAATTATTAATTTCATAACTGAAAAGTAAATACTACCAGGAGCAGCCTTGCATTTGTTAAGATGAGAATCCACTTTACACGTGATGTGAAAATACCTCTTCGCAGCGAGGTAAACCCGCACAAGAATCTCTGATGCTTTTCTTTGACGTTATCAGCTCCATCTAAAAACAGCCCTGCGCGGCTGTCAGACCCTCCTCTGCTGACACCGGTCTCTCTGACGCGAGCCGCCACAGCGTGTTCACACGGGTCTCTGCACGTGTCCTCACAGAAAGCACCTCCTCCGTCCCCCGGGCTCTCCCTGAGAACTCTCTCCTCCCGGAGGCTCTGTGTGTGACCACCCGAGTGCCCAGGCTTCCAAAGGCTGTGCTGTGCAGGATGTACCCCAACAGCACCTGCTCAGTGGAGTGTAGGTTCCTAAAGCCACCCTCGCCGCCCACTCCTTCCTGTCGCTCCTGAACTTCCCTCTGCTGTGAGCTGCAGACCCCTGCTCAACAATGACCTTTAGAAGAACTCCCACTCTGCGCAGGGTGGCAAACTCCACTTCCACCCAAGGGGACACAGGTCAGGGCTGGGGCACGCGCAGAGCCCTTGAATGCAAACAGTCTCAAGGCCATCGGCCCACTGTGCCCAAGGGGCCTGCGTCATCATCATCACGAGGGCCTCTGTGTGCCTCGGGGACGCCTGACTGCAGCTCGACCCCTGGCCTCCTATCCCAGCAAGGGAGAGGCTGGGCAGCTGAAGCACAAAGCCGCTTTCTCGGGCTCCCTTCCCATGGAAAAGGACAAGGGGAAAACATCCACTTTGACTGAATTTTTTTATAAACCAAGGTGCCCAGGGGGCACTTCTGACTATGTTCTGGGTAATTTACATGGATTTATATTCTCCACTATTCTTTTTGGGAGGTGATTAATTACTATGGCAACCACTACATCACAGGACATCCATGCTTACTCAGGAATCCTGTGAGAATGTATACAGTATGTTTTTGAGAAAATAATACTTACAAGTAAATGGGAAAGCCAGGAGCAGTGGCATTTGCCTGTAATCCCAGCTACTCTGAGGCTAAGATGGAAAGATCTCAAATTCAAGGCCAGCCTGGGCAACTCAGAGACCTCATCTTAAAAACCAAAGTAGACAAGAGTCCCTTATGTAGATATTATCCTGAAGATAACTCGTTACTCTAAAATATAAAAATTTAGAGTGCTTCCTAGGGCGTGCCTTTGTTGAAAGCAAAAACAAGAAAAGTTGTCTAAATATTAGGTGTGGGCTGGGCATGATGGCGCACACCTATCATCCTAGCACTCTAAGAGGCTGAGGCAGGAGGACTGCAAGTTTGAGCACAGTTGTGCAACTCAGCAACTTCCCAAGACCTTGTCTCAGAATTTTTTTTAAAAAAAGGCATTTTTAAAGGAGCTGGGGATGTAGCTCAATACAAAGTTCCTGTGTTCAATCCCTGGTACAAAAAAGAAACTAAATACAGTATGCATCGATAAATTATTGTTTTAAGATAAAAATATATAAAATGTATACTACCTGATGATGTAAGCATGTCTAAGACATATTACAAGTGAAAGCTCAAAGTAATTAGTTATCACAAAGACTTCTCCCCACCTGCAACAGACTTCAGTCTGTATCATACTCATTTCTTAAGCCCCAGTATGAGTCCCTGCGCAATGTTCAGCTATAAAGCACAAAAAGCAGAAGGCAGGCACATTCAGAGCTTGTCCTCAAGAGTTGGTGCCATTAGCTCGAAAATCCGCGGCCCACGCTGCATGCCCCAGAAACAAGGAGGTAGCAGGGGGCAGAAGGAGGTGGGGTGCGCGGTGACCAACGCCGGCTCGCACAGCCCGGAAATCCAGCCATGGACGCGTGTGTGTGTGTGTCTCTCTCAGATCCCAAGAGCTTTCTGAACATCACATTTGCCTACAGCCTGAGGGAAAACACTGACTGTCCAAACCATCCAAGTTTTGGAAGTCTCACATAGCCGTCCAGTTTCTTCAAAAAAAGGTCACCGCTAAAGTACATCAGAAAGCTAAGTTTTAGAAATAAAAGCTTAAAAAAAAGAAAAAGAAATGCAAGCTTGGAACACTTTGCTGTTCCCAGACCTCCATGACTGAAACCCGGCTCATCGAGCCGAGCCGTTCTCACTTTGGAAGTGATTAGAGGAGTCAACGTGTCTGGGAAGAGGCTGCACCACGCTGGAAGGGGTCCTTTGCTGCTGTCTCCATTGGTACAGCACAATGATTTAAATTAGACTCTAAAGCGAAACTGTATGAACTCAAACCTCAGCTCCACAACTTGTTTAACTTTGTACATCTTGGTTTTCTTCCCTGTGAAACAAAGATAGTAATGGTTTTTAAAAATGAAAGATAGTCTTCCTCTGTTTCTGCTGTTGTAACAATATCACAGATTGGGTAATCTGTAGAGAAGACCTTTTCCCCTCACAATTCCGAGGGCTGGGGCGTCCAAGACGAAGGCAGGGTGGATTTGGAGCCTGCTGCCGAGAGCAGACGTGCCTTCTCGCTGCATCCTCACGGAGGGCAGTGCTGTCTCTGCCCCAGCAGGCGGGATGGAAGTCCAGGCAGGTCCTGCTTCCCTGGACATGAACTCCACAGAAAGGAGCAGGGCCCTCTCATCACCTCCCTGGCGCCCAGCTGCTGATATCACCGCCGTGGGGCTCACGTCCCGACACAGGCTTCGGAGATACCGAGATTCAAACCACAACAATGCACGAGGCAGAGACAGTGAAAACCAGTAAGAGTATTTCCCACCATGGTCCAGAGGCACCTCCTAACCTAGAGTTTATCAAAACCCTGGGGATAAAAAAGCAGCTGCCTGGGTGCGGCAGGTCCTGAGCACAGGGAGGGGAGGCTGGAGACCCCTGTGAGGAGCTGGCTGTGCCCTGCTGGCTCTAACTCTCCAGAATGCTCCAGGGGAGCCCGGCCACGCCCACCCCACCCTGCGCTCTCACATCATTCGTTACATCATTCGTTACATCTACGCACAAAGTGAAACATCCCTGGGGTGATCCGAATGCATTCAGAACGTAGAGTATCAACTTTTGTGCCGCCAAGAAGCGACCAAACCACAGGAGAATGAACGTGACAGCCACAAGTCTCCCAGAGCCAAGTGAGAAACAGCCAAGCTGGCAGTGAGAGTCCACCAGGCAAACGGAAGAGCGTCTTTTGGGTTCACCAAAACGACCAGCTGCAGCTTTCCCGTTGTGGACTCGGGGCCCTTAGAGAACCACCACCTGCACACAGGTGCCTGGGGCTTGCCTTTGTAAGAAGGGCCTTTCTTCATAGGGCTTTTTTTAACTTTTGCAATGCAAGAAAGAATAGACCTAAATTCTGATATACCACAGAGGCACAATTATAAGCATAACTAAATCAGAGGCTTGCTGGGTTCAAACAGGGCCGGGTAACCTTCTGCCATCAAAATCAACCCAACAATGACAATAATTATAATGGTTGATGTTTTCTGATATGGACCACAGGCCATGTGCTGACAATCCGCGCTCCTGACCGCTCTGTGAGGTCACACTAGTGCATCCCCACTTGATCTGTACTAGAGGGTGGACAGATTCAAAGGGAACACACTGAAGGACTCGCATTTAGGCAGTCTGAACCAAGCAGAGCCAGAGCCAGAGCCCTCTCCACGATAGGGAGTTCAGAGTCCCCTGGGAGAGCGCTCTGTGCTGCACACAATGGGTTATTTCACTCCTTAATGATTCAGATTCATTCACTTGGTCAAACACTTCCCGAGCGCCCACTGTGTCAGCAATCTGTGCCAGGAACTGCGGGGCGTTAGCAAGGGAAAGAGATTGGGCCCTGCCACCCCCACCCTGGTCGCCCACAGTCTAGCAGGAAGACTGAAATTCAAACAACTATATTTCACGGTAATCTGAGATCAGCAGTTAGAATTGATAAAGCAATATGAGCATCAGTCTGAACTATTACCTTCCCAAAGACAGCTTTTGCTGTTTAGGCACCTACTGGGAAGCTAATTTAGCATCAAGGGTTAGCAAAGAAGCCTGCCTGGGTCCTGTGCTTTGAATCCAAGGGAAAACCTACGAGTCCTTATTTAAATTCCAAGTAGTTTAGGACTTGCCTTCCAACAGCCCAAGGCACTAGAAACTGTCTTCCCTCAGGGACTGCAGCGTGCTGCAAGCCACTGGGCAAAACTGTCTGCACGGTTCACCCTAGGAGGCCGCCGCTGGGGAGCCCCCTCCAAGGACGTGTCCTGGGGAGCCAGCGGTGTCGGGGCAGTGTGGACCGGGCTCCCCACGGCATCACATGCCCCGCACAGACCCCAGCCTTCCAGACCAACACCCCGAGCCCTAGTGGCATCAGCAGGGACCTAGGAAGGAGGTCACGCAATGAGACCGGCAATGGCCCACAATGCCAGCGAAGCCGGGCCTCTCCTGGAAGGCAGCAGGCGTGGGAGGGCACAGCCCCTTCCCGATGCACTTGCTGGGAACTACGGTGAGTCCTGCTTCCCACGGAGAGAGGCTGTTTGCAGACTCACACTGAGAGGAAACAAGCAGAGCCATGCAGAGTCCCTGCAGCGGCCTTTTAGTCCTCGCACCCAGCTGCTCTGGACTTCCTGACACAGACAGTGGATCACGTGCTCACTCATCCCCGCCGGGCTTAGGTGTGACGGTTAATCTGAGTGCGGGCTCAGCCTGACTAAGGGACACCTGGCAGACTTCTGGGTGTGTGGGGGGAGCTCCAGAGATGGCTGGCATGTAGATCATCAAACCGAGGGGAAGACCTGCCCTGATCACAGGCGGCACTGTCCGCTGGCAGCCAGATGGAATGAAAGGGGAAGGAGGAGAAAGTCAGCCTTCACTTGAAAAGCTCCTTGCTGCTTGAGCCGCGAGTGCATCTTTTGCCCCAGACACCTCAGACTCCGGCTTCTTCATCCACCCATGCAGACTCGCACAGCAACTCTGCAGGGGCCCCCAGCCTCCCCTGGCACTGGACCCTGCTGCTCTGTGGCTTCCAGCTTCGGTTCTCTGGCTCTCTGGCACACGGAGGGCCAAGGTGGGCTCTCCCAGCTCCCCTCTGGAAAGCCAAACTAAGCAGCTCTCCTCGGTGCTGTTACACATCCTGATCCTGAGGACCCGACCATCTTTCCTCCACAGGCACAGTCTCAAATCTACTCCAAGGTGCTGCAGAGAAGGCAGGTTTGGAACCACCCAGGTCAAGCCCTGGCTGTGCTGCTCGGGATCTATGTGACTTTGGGCAACTTTGCAGAGCCCTCTGCCTGATGTCTTCATCTTGAATACAAAGGTCTGCAAGAATTAGACAGTAAGACAATATACCTACACCCTCGCAGGCGGCTGGCCGGGGAGTGGTGGCATCGGGTATGCAGGAGCCAGCAGCAGTTATGACCATCAGCATCACTGCGGCCATTAATTCTGTTACTTCTCTGGTCAAACAGTGCTTGAATGCTGCTATGAAGGTGTTTAGTAGATGTGTTAAACATGTGCAGTTACGCAGACTACCTTCATGACACAAATGGGTGACAGCCAACCAGTGAGAGGTCTTAGGAGCCCAAACTGAAGCGCCGACGTTTCCCAAAGAAGGAGGAATTCAGCCCGAGACTGTGACAGTGGAACTCTGGCTGAGTGTCCAGCATACTGGCCTGTCCCACCCACCTCAGACTCGCCACCCCCACTGTTACGTGAGCCAATTCCTTAAGATAAACCGCCCCTCTCTCTACACCCCCATCCCTCTCTCTCTCTGAGTTTCTGTGCATACATTATATATTATGCTTAAAGAATACGTTCTGTATAAAGCATACGCAGATGAATCTTATTGGTCTGTTTCTCTGGAGAAGCCAGGCCAGCGCCACCATGCTGACCAGCCCACTGTCCCAGCCCAGCCCCTCGTACACCGGCCACAACACCAGCCATGAGCGTAGCCACGCAGAGCTCGCTGAAGAAGACATCAGCCTCCTGGCTATCTTCATCACCACTTCACGTTTGGCGAAGTGGCATGTTGAGCAAACTACACCCATGCCTTTATTTTCTCAAGCTCTGGTATAATCTAACTTCTGTTAGGAGTGTACCACAGCGTATGATTGCACTAGCCCTCCCGTCCGCATTCCTGAACTGTTTGCTGGCCCATTTTTTCAAGGCATTAAGCTACTGTGTTTTCCCTAATTGATTTGTTTGTTTCTAAACAATGCACAGAGAAAACCGATTGGCCCTCCCCTAACTAGTAAGTAGTGACAGCTAAAGTTATAAGCCTGGTCTCTGGATACAGAAATCGGTTGAGGGAGCTGAGGACAACATGCTATCCCCAGTGGTGCAGAGGCTCCCTGCATGCTCCGCAGGGAGCAGCGTCTCCTGCCTTCCTCCTCCTCCAACACGTCGGCAATGGACTTGCACATTCACTCTTCTTTATTGCCCATTAGTACAGGGTCAGGTTCTGTGCTAAGCCCTTCACACATTTTCTCTTCATTACTCTTTCCCACAATCCACCTTTCTCCTCAGAAAACACTCACAAAGCAGCGGGTTTGTGGAATGGAAGTGATGGAAGTTACATATTTGGGATGAACCGGGAGTAGAAGGAAACCCTGCCAACTGCCTCTTAAAAGCTGCAACATCTGCTACCTAAAAATAGCTGCTCACAGAGCCCAAGGAAAGAATCTGCTCTTCTCTTTCAAGCTCTGGCCTGAGAAATCTATTTCCATGAGTCAGTTCATCAGCTATTGATTAGCTCCTCTCCTTAGCCTCTCTGATGGCTGCAGTAGAACATACAAGCCTGCGTCACAGCACCCCAGATGAAGGACCCTCCCACAGGCGTCTGCCCTGAAGCCTGGTAGAGGCACATCTACCCTGCATCCTCCATCCCTCCATGCCTTCAGCCAGTACTTGCTGACGGCAGTATCGACCATCTGGCGGGCACTGTTCTACACGATTACAAGAACAAAACTGGGCGCACACCCGCACCCTAGGAGAATGGACACCTCCTCTCCCCCAGGGATGGGGTTCCTTCCCACCTGCCCTGTGAGGCAGCACCCCTGCTCCTCAGCCAAAAGGAAGCCCACTTTCTGTCCTGACTTCTTCTACTCCTTCCCACAGCAAAGGTGAGTAGAATACTTGTTGCCAACACAATAATCACGAGTCCTATTTCCAGAGAAAAACTGGCTGCACCACAGCTCCACTGCCTCCCAGTCTTCTCATGGATCTCAGCTTCCAGACCATGGAGGGATGTAGAAGCTCCTGCTCTGCCTTCCTTGTGGGCCTCTTCCATGAACACTTATTATGCTGAACATTAATAATCATCATGGCCAAAACATCCAGGCACGGTGCCAGGAGCCACAGTATACTACCTCATTTAATCCTCCTCCATGGCCCTGGAAAGTGGGGGCTCTTACCCTCATTTCCCGGGTGGTGAAATGAAAGCTCACAGAGTTTAGGTAACGAGCCCCAGGTCACACGGGTGGTGTACTAAGTGAGACCATACACTGACCGCCATCAAACCTGATTCATCCCTCTCTCTGGTGGAAATTGGCTTCTGGAAGGAGAGGTTAAATGGACACCATAACTCTCCATTTCACCTGTGACTGTCTCCCTGGGTTCCATGCAAACAACCCAGCTGCACTCAGACTCACCTGACACTGCAGGCAGCCCGGCCTCAGGAGCACAGCTCTGCCGCACGGTCCTTCACGTGCTGGCACCAAGGCCGCTCAGCACTCCAGGTACAAAGCACACAACCCACTCCCAAGCTCTGCAGCCCCGGGCCTCCTGCTCCTCCAGCCTCTTACGTAGAGTCCCCTCCCATGTAGCGACAGCCAGCTGAGCCTGGTGTACTTTCCTGAGTGCACTGCACTTGCACCCTCTGCAAGTTTCTGACATTTGCTTCCTCTGCCTAAGAAACTGTTCCCTATAGCCTTCTCTCGCTTTCCCTCTCTCTCTCTCTCTCTCTCTCACACACACACACCCCTCCCCCTTGGGCTGGCCATGTCCTCCTCTTCTTCTCCATGTAAGCCTATCCAGCATGTGCCCCGATGCCTTTCCCAGCCATGTTTATTTGTCACCCCCATGGTTTTCCTTTCCTCCAGGTGAGACTGCTGATCTACCCACGCCTTGCACCAGCCCGACTCGACGCAAGCTCAGAACAAAGCTTATCCCACAAGCTGATAAACGGACCTGGAGACAGGAAAAGCTCTGCCTCCAGCACTTCCACCACCTCAAAGTTCTTGTCTAAATCTAGACCAGCACGTAATTATACAAGGACTACAGACTGGTGTGGGTAACCAACACTCCTTCCAGTCAGAGAGCCTGCTCTACCCCTCTGGGAACCACATCTGGAGCAACCAGCCCTCCACATCCGAGACTGCAGTAAACTGCCCTCCTCTTCCTCAGCAGAGGTGTCCGGACTGAGAGATGAGTGGGCTGAGTGCAGTTCAAAGAAGTCACCAATCTCGGGGATCCATAAAACCTGAGTACGGGTGAAGGGTGCTTCCGACTGCAAGTTAAATGAATCCATCTCAACTTAATGAGGACATTAATAACCCACATCATGAAAGCCCAGGGGTAGGGCGAGCTGCAGGCCTATGGCACTCACCTCTGCACTCTGCTGTCCTCAGCATCACGGCACCCTAAGGTCGGTTATTTTCATGGTCATAAGGTGGCTGCCTGCAGCAGCCGGCAGCAAAATGACTATTCCCTTAAGGAAATCTAGTGAGGGAGGAGACGCCTCTTCCTCACCATTGGATGCAGGTCCCTCTCTCCAGTCTGATGAGGCCAACCCGAGACCCTGCTCCTCCCAAGGCCAACAGCCACCTCCAGGCCTGCACTCCAGACGGAGGCCATGAATTGGTCTGTATTAATGGGGAGGGGGGATGCCCTAGGTCAAAGAACCAATGAGAGACTGTGGGGAACGAAACATCCAATGCCAATGATGGAAGGGAAAGAACACACTTCTTCCCACCTAACACAATCATGTTTTTCTCCCTTGGAGCTGGCCCTGAAATGCCACATGTAAATACACTATATCGCTTTTGAGTGTGCGGTTGTATTTCTTCTTGCTGACGCCAGCTTCTCTTCAAGTTAATCACTGTCTTCTGCAGACACGCTTGTGTCGAGTCAGCAGCTCACGCGTAGAGGCGCACTGCTTCCAGCAGCTGTGGAAAGCACCTCACTCAGTCCTGCCCAGAGGAAACACAAATGACACCAAGAATGCGAGTAATGAAGTGACTTCATTACTCTCCTCCACGTAGGGAGATCTTTGATAGTATTACGAAGCAAGCTCCTGGCACTCCGTACCGGATAAGGTACCCGCTTTCGGGGGGCAATCAGGACTGGAGAGAGGAAGAGAGTGGTCACTGTCGGCAGCCCTCTGCCACTTCCCCACTCCGCCAGGGTTTGCACGCGCTTTTCTGGAACGGGAAACACAATGAGGCTAACTGGCACTTTTAGAAAAAAGTATGCACACCAACTTCCATTCCACCCCAGCACAGAAAACCTTTCACGTTAAACCGAGCCCACCTCTGCCGGGTTTATCTGAATACGCTAACACACAAAATTGGCTGGAGCTCCAAGAGGGATCTTTAAGCTCTTTCCTTTCTCTCTTTTTGATTTCCAGTACTGGAGATTGAGCCCAGGACCTTGCACTTGGGGGGCAAGTGCTGTACCTCTGAGCTATCCCCCAGCCAGAACCTGAACTTCTGGACTCTTTCTGCAGGGCCTGCAGGACATAAACACATATAGATGGCTGGGCTGTGGGCCAGCACAGGAAAAAGATTACTGCATGCTTTGAAAATAAACTTCATTGATTCTTCAGAAGGTCTTTGGGCTACTGTCATATACTAAGAAATAGAGGAAACTTAGGGACCATGTGTTTGAGATAATGTCAAATTCTCCAAGGTGTCACATGATACATCTTCAGATGTTTACTGACCAGAATGCCTGTGAAAATCCAGGGAAATGATGCATGACTGTGGTGAACATGTTTCGGAAACAGTAGAGTTGATCTCAGGTGTCCTCCCATGCGTCTGTGTCCTCCCCTAACTCAAAACACTTAGCGCTCTCTGAGTGTGACTGCCCCATGATAAACACACAGCCAGACCTGCCTTTATGTCCAATGCCCCATGCTCCACAGATGTTTTCAGGTAATGCTCCCATCCTTCCCTGTGACTGATTTTAGCTCTTAAAGAAGAGTAATCTAATTGGTTAGGGAAGTACTGACCAGATTAGGATGCACTTGAGAGCAGGAATCCAGCCTTCTATACATTTGCATCTCCTAACCATGCTTAGGGCTATGCTTTCCTTAGAGCACACAGGCAAAGGATACCCATCTAATTTTGCTTCATTTTTACAAAGTAATGCACATAAAGAAGAAATTTAACTCAAATCAGCTTCTGAGTGGTGGAAATTGTTGCGGAAGGTCTTTGTGCACAGAAACGATGGTCCTCTTCCCGTTGCCTCTAACCAAGGCTTCTGAGTACCAAACCATCCTCCTAGCCTTCCTTCCTCAGCCACCGTGACAAGTGCATCAGTCACGTATCCAGTAAGTGTCATCTCCCCCGGGCCCCTTTGTGGTAAAGTATTGTGCTGTGGAAATTTCTTTTAAAAGTACAGTTTAGATCATGTCCTTTTACTTGTTTGTCTAATAGCAACTCAAAAAGAAGAAAATCCTCAGATTCCTAAATTCAATGAACTGTGACAAAGAAAAGCAGCAGATGACAGTTTGGCTAAGAAATCTTGTTACTGTTGTCATAATTACTAACCCGTAGCCTAACACAGCCACAAAGCCAGTACGTGGGCTCCTCCCACTTGCAGGCCCACTTGTGCATGTACGTTGCGCAGTCACTGTTTTCTCTGACAAACTGGTGCCCCAGGGAGCAATCTGGTACCCACTGCTGTGAGCGCTTCGAGTGCTGCTTTTCCCCTGCCATTCTGGAAGGCATTCTTGCAGTCTGCAGTTCAGCGTGGGACACAGAAGCAATAATCAGGATCTCTCCGCACTGGACATAACTGGATCTATCCCTCAGCATGCAGTTGCAAATGATCCACTTTCTCAAGTCAGTGCAAGCACCAACTCATCGCTTGTACTTCTCTAGGCTTGCGGGGAGCAGTGTTCTCTAGGGAAGGTCAACCCCCAAACCATGTATCCCATGGGAGCAGGAAATAAATGCTAAACAGCAAGAAATGCAAAAAAAAGAAGAATATTGCCTTAAAA
This sequence comes from Chinchilla lanigera, assembly GCF_000276665.1. Lineage (NCBI taxonomy): Eukaryota > Metazoa > Chordata > Mammalia > Rodentia > Chinchillidae > Chinchilla > Chinchilla lanigera. The sequence continues at coordinate 1,003,961 of NW_004955436.1, read as the reverse complement.
TCACACTATGTGGGAGAGTGAGAAGAGGTAAAAGATTGTAAAACTTTAAAGACAAGTCACCACACTCATCATCACCTGGAATTGAAATATTAGCACAAACCACACCTGACTCTGGGGGTGGAATCCATGGCGGAGTATTATAGGTGTGTTCACACTTCCAGACACAGCTAGTGTGCAGGTAATTCTACGCTATATATTTTTTATTTTCTTAGATTACACCAACTCAGTGCAGGACCAAAATAGAAATAAAACACATGAAGGGGCTGGGGATTTAGCTCTGTGGCACAGTGCCTGTCTGGCAAGTGCAAGGTCGTGAGTTCGATTCTGGGTACTGGAAAAACAAACAAACAAACAAACAAAACACACGAAAAGTAAAGCATTCTTCTTGAACCACCTCTGAGCTCCTTCCCTACTCCCAGAAAAAATTAGTAAGGAAACCTGGGAGCCATCAACAAACAAATTATTCCAAATGGAAGGCTATCTGCTGCCTGTCAGTCTGAGAGAGAACATGTGTATGTGTGTATGTTTGTGTGACACAGAGTGTAAGAGAAAAAGAGAGAAAGAAATAGAGCAACAGATAGACAGATGGACAGACAATGACGCGTTACAAATAACACATGTCATGACGATGTCTACATGTGCCCCCAAAGCCTCATACTGTCATAGGTGGGGTTTTGCAGAGGTGGCTGAATCTGAAGTGTGTGATCCTGGGTTGATTCATGGTGCAATGCTGGGATTAAGGCTGCCCCACCCTGGATGTGAGTGCTACCTGCCCAAAGAGTGGGGAGTGTAGGCAGAATAAAAGGGACAGAAAGAGGGCTCTGCTGTCACTTGTTGCTTGCTGCTTCTTCACTGCTTCCCTGCTCTGCTGCCTTCTGCCCATTATGAACTGCTTCTCCTCTGCTGTGTCTCTCTGCCACACCACCCTGCCATGGACCAGCTATGAACTGAAATCTCACCACACAACTTGTTAAGCACTGATTCCGCCCCGGGGGGACTTGCTTCTTCCTGGCTGGACAGGGTGGGGGCTTGCTCTCTCCCCCCAGCTGACCCCCACACCCCAGGACACCATGCACGTCTGTGGTACCTCCCGCCCAGCCCGTCCCCAGCCCTGTGAGGCAGGGCTCTGAGGGCACAGTGTTCCAGGCCTGCAGCAGGGTGCAAGGGGACACAGCCCCCAGGCAGCTTCACAAAGGGGCCCACTGATCGCATCTGGGCCCTTCATTAGCACATTAAAGCTGCTCTGTGCTCCTCTGAGCCGCTCTGTCCACCGCTCAGCCTCTGTACAGCCTTTCAGGGCGTCTGAAGAGCCACTAACCCTTTCCCGATGCTGTCACCCTCCTCCTCAGGCCCAGGCCCACCAAGCCCAGCAATGCGAGGCTCAGCACACAGCAGACATGCTCTCCTGCAGTGGGATCGCGTCACTTGGGTCCAGCCGGGGTGCCCAACACCCTTGGAACAGGCGGAGCTGTCCTACTGTCCAGCACCAGCCCTCCCACCACTGCACAGCCCTCCCCAGCAGCATCTCACAGCAACCTCCGGGAGAAGGGTCATCGAATGCCCACGCCTCCAGGGGCTCCTCTCCTCTCCTGTCCCCCCCTTCTCTTCCCCTCCCCTCCGCTCCCCTCTCCTCTCCTCCCAGCGGGGCCAAACAGAAAGTGGGCCCAGGGCGAAGGATGCCCAGGGGCTGAGTGGGCAGCAGCGGGGAGGGGACTGTCTTAATTGGAAGGTCACCATGCTCTGTGCTTTCTCAAGGACGATTGTACTTTGCAGCCCTGGCACTGTAAATCTGGATGTAAGTAGCAGGATTTGCTTTTACAAATCTATTAAATGTTTATTCAGTTATCGTAGGTCTTCCTAATTAATTTGTTTAAAATGGAGTGTAGTAGGGATTGATGGTTTGCAGTCTCAGAGCTTACAAGATGATGCTTATGGTGTTTTTCTCAGTCATCACAAAATCACCAAAGTAAATATTCCTAGGGAAAGTTTAGGATTTAAATTCAATAGAAAAAAATGTTTTGCTGGGTGTTGTGGCACATGCCTGTTATCCCAGCACTTGGGAGCCTGAGGCAGGAGGATCACCACAAATTCAAGGCCAGCCTAGGCTACATAGTGAGTTCGAGGCCAGCCTGCACTACATAGGGAGACCTTGTCTCAAAAAAAAAAAAAAGGAAAACAATATTTTAAAAAATAGTGTATGGAAACAAATTACATCCCTATGTCCACTGACTGAGATGTGACATTTTCTAAGGCATGTTTATTTTGATTGTTTCCCTTGACATTTCCTGTGAAATTTCTTAACTCTTGTACATTCAAGCAGTCTCTATGTAAGGCCAAAATGTCAGAACAAGACATCTAATATGGATTGCATATTAAACAGCTTATTTACATGATTCCAGTATCTAGACATTAAGAAGCGTCCAGCTAGGCATCATGTAGAACAATGAGATTATGGATTACAACGCTTGGCTCTAAGCAGCAATACACATCCCAGGCTGCGCAGTTAAGTGCTGAGGTCACTTAACCCAGGAACAGCGTTTTGCCGCCTATACCTTCTGGAAGTGTGCTGCAGAATAAAAACCTACTTCTCCCTGCTACAGTCAAGAACTACGCCAAACACTTACAGTGTTTCACACATGTTACTAAAGTCTGACTTCCTAACCATACTTCTCTAGAGGTACAATCTAGAATGCTCATTGGCCAAAAGCCAAAGGAACAAAAACTCTAACCTAAAACCTGGTGGTGGTACTTTCACATCTTTCACATTCTGCATTTTACTTTTATGAGAAATAGCAACTAAATAATAAATCACCTTGCATTAAGTAACTGTAGAACCATACGGGCAGCCAGCTCAATTTCCTGTAGTGTCTACATCTACAGAAGTGTACAGTAAAAATAGAATCTACTATGATGGCCCGAAGGTACTGAAGAATTTTGAAAAAATAAGAGGTCAGAGAAAAACTCCACAAAAATGTCCATTCAACTATACATTAATTATTTGGAAAGGCATCACCTTTATCCAAGGTAATATTCTTTAATATGAACATTCATTTCTCCAAGCCCTGTGCACAAGTACAGGTCCTAGATGATCTTTTATTTCACTTTTACAACTTTGTTCTTGTAGAACAAAATAAATGTATCCTTCAGACATCCTTTATTTACTACTGATCCTAGAAATGTCTGTTTTTAGTCACACTACCAGCTCCATGTGGAATATTTTGTATCAATTATCCTCATTACCAGATGATCTTCCTCTTTTCATTCTGACATCTGCTAGGAGGAGCAGCTTGAAGAGAAACCTCACTATCAACTTCTTCACAAATGCCTTCTCGGTTGCTAAGAAGGGCACCCGAAACTTCATCAGCTGATCTAATTCCTCGGTTAGGCACAGCCCCACTTGCTGGTAGCAGTCACAATGTTCTGCCCACCTTAGAAATGACTCAGAAAGGCTACATAGGCATACTGGCCCATCTTGCATGGTAACTTCCCCACCTGGACACTGATTTCATGTAGGCTTGCTAGCGATCTCCTGTGCATCATCCTTAATGCTCCTTGACTTACAACTCAAGAAAGTTCCAGAAATTCTAAAATTAACAAATCTAAATCTAAGTTGGAAATGCATTACGAATCAAATGAATGCATGACTGAGGGACAGTAGTGGTTCTGGTGTAATGATTAAACATCACTACGACAGGACTGAAAAGAGTAAAAATTCCTTTGTAACGGAAGACAACTCGATATGTGTCTCTGGGAAGAAACTAGATCAACACTAGAAATTCCTAGTTACCTTTGTGAAGAAATGAAAGTGATACTCAGATGGGAAAAGATAAAAAAGAACACATATGCAAGGCACAAAATAAGGTAGCATTCATTATTCAAAACTATTTTATTAACTAATTTGAGAGGAGAACATTCCAGCATTTTTCTATATAGCTCAGTGTGTACTCCTACATGCCTAGAGAAATATACTTGATCAGCAGTTCCTGTGCAAGGATCATCAGCTTCGGTCCATGAAGTATTTTCTTTTGTTGTATCCTACTTGTCCATGGCAGGGTAATAAATACTATCCTACTCGAAAAAATAAGTGAAGAACAGTTTGCCAAATATTTTCATTGTCTGAATCAATGCCTTGTTTCGCATCTTTGCAAATCATCCTCTTAAATTTCTTGCATCCCATTGCCAAAGCAACTGGGAATGAAACAGGGAAAGAATATTATCGCACATCCTATTTACTGGTTAAAAAAAGAACCACTAGCGCCTCCTCTTCCAGCAAACCTTGGATGTCAGTACATTCCAGCCTAACCACCTCGCAGAAAGGGAGCAGACCATCAGTGATACACCCCAACTGTCAGGTCCACGGGCAGCAGACAAGCTCCACAGCCTTTAAGGGATGAGGATGTGGGGCTCAAGGAAACAGCACAGTACAAGAGAAGTCAGGCAGATTTTATGAAGGTAACACTTGACTTTCACTTTAAGCTTTTAGAGAGTAAGTAGCTTGTATTGATTATCACTTGGTGTTTCTCTCTCTCACTGTCCACAGGTAGACAGGACATCAGTACTATGTGTTTACCCTTCTGCCTCTGCATTGACAGGTGGATTTGAGCAGTGGCTGGACAGCTCACCACCGAGCTTGCCTGCTCAGCCTAAAACCCTGGTCCCGTGGTCTCATCCCGACTCGTGTTGCACCTTTGGCTTAAAAGGATGGCAAGAGCTGAGGGTAGGGCAGCACCCTGACCACGGATGATGAGACCACGCTGAGCTCACAGCCCGGAGTTACCAACTGGCTATGTGCATGGAGACATCGGGCAGGAATTTTTATATTGGTTCCTAGCTTCTGGACTTGGAACTACTTCCTTCCAGGAACCAAGCTGCTGCATGCCCGGGGTGGTAGATAAAAAGAAACTGAAGACCCATGGATCAGGCGATAGAAGAAAAAGCAGCAGAAGTGTTAAGGCAGGAAGAGGAGGAAAAGAGGGGAAAGAGGAAACAAAATGTGAGCAGAGCCGGAGGTTCTGGACAATGAACAAAGACGCCCACACGAGGTCCTGCAGGGCCTGCCTCCAGCCTCTGCTGTCCACCCCAGCACGCCATGGGGTCCTCCCATGGAGGGAGGTGAGCACCTCCCTCCACCTCTCCCACCCCACTGTCCCCATGCCCTTGCTGAAGCTCACTTGCCTGGTGGCCACCACTCATGCTGTCTCATGGCTTGTACTAAAACCAAGCTCATAGCAGGCTAAAGAAAGTATTCCAAAAAGACTTCTGAAATACATCCTCATTGTTCTCAGTCTCCTTAGTAGCAAAGATCTTCTCACAAGAGATATATTTTCTTCTGTCTTTTAAAAGATAAAGAAAAACCACTCACCCAACACAAAATAGGATTTGAAAACTCTGAAGAACTGTGAAAGACATACAGAATAATTATTTTTAGCTTAAGCCTGAAGGCTATAACCCCAGGGTCCCTTTCATGCACAGAGCTGGGTTAAAATGTCAGCCACCTGACCTGAGTCTGAGTCCCTCTCTGTACAATGCAAAGAGCACCGCTGATGTCTCAGATCAGGAAGGCTCAGTCAGACGCAGCATCCTGCCCAGGGTGTACCACCAAGCACGATGACTTCGTGGTCCAACGAGGGTGAGATGGATAAGCAAAAAGATGTAAAGGTTTCTATTTTCCAAGTGTCTCCTTCAGGATCATCCAATTCTCAAGACCAGAGCAGGGGACATAAGGCAGTTATTAGTCAACATATTTCACAAATGAAAGGATATACACCAGGATACGTGGCTGCCTAGGGACAAAGAACTGACGGCCACCCAAGGCCCCTGGAGCCAACCTGGACTCTCCGACTCGTTCACATCATGTACACCAGAAGTAACTGCTCCGGGTCTATACTAAGTAATAAATAAAGACCGATGAACTATTGCACTGGAGCTTTCCAGCCTGATGGTAAAATTAATAATTAAAAACATTCTGCTTAAAATTTTAAATTGCCATGCCCAGGCATTTGCAATTCAAAAAACTACAGGTGTTATAAAGAGCAGGAAACCACATAACAAGTACTGATCCATCGTCTTAATTTATCGTACTTATTCTCTTTTAGATGCAATCATTTCGGCATGTGTTATTCTAAGGTACAAACCACAGGGAAGACCGGCTTCCTACCCCACCTCACGCCTCACTTGGTGAATTCCTGTTCAGTAGCAGATGGAAGCGTGCACAGGCATCCATCCCTAACTTATTATGCACGCTGAATCTGCGCGGGGGTCTTGTCTGCAATGCTTCGGGGTTGACACAATGGAGCTCTGCTCCCCAAATGAGGGTATTTCCCAAGCTCCGGCTGTGCCTGCTCCGCGCCTCAGCACAGCTCGCAGCCCCACGGCCGCCGCTGGGGCTTCTCGGGGGAATCTCTGCCACCCACGGTGCCACTCGCGCACCGCGCGCACAGCCGCGGGGAAGCAGCACCCCAGGGCTCCCAAGGTGTCCGTCGTCCCAGGGTCACGCCGCCTACGTGGCCAGGGTCCCTCTCGCATCGCCAGCGTGGCGGCGGCGCAGGGCGGGACCCCGCTTCGGGTCCCAGGGTCCCC
>NW_004955436.1:946012-996282 GCF_000276665.1 Chinchilla lanigera | reverse complement strand
GCCGGGTGACAGGGGCGAGGACGCCACGCCGGCGCGGCGAGACCCTGGCTCCGGCCGGTCCGAACACCGCGGCCGCACCACCACGACGGCCCGGGACGAGGGGAGAGGCCGCCGCTCACCCAGAGGAGCAGAAAGCAAGCCACCACGCCCCGCCGCGGGGACTCGCGCCGGGATGGGAGGGCGAGCGGGCGGTGGCGCCAGCGACACTTCTCACAAGGACCCACACGCGCCCTCAAGGCCGAGGTCGCCCCTTGTGCAGCGGGCTGCCCGTGCCCTGTACCGTACGCGATGAGCCCCGGGGGTCAGCACCCCCGCGGGAGGGCCTGGGGCTCCCGGGTCCTCCACCCGCCGAAGGGGACCTCCTCCGGGCAGGACCACACCCGTGCCGGAGGAAACTGACGGTTCCGGCAGGTTTATACTCCTGATCCAGTTCGCAGTTAGTAACTGTCTCTGAGGAGAAAGGTTTTTCGAATGTTCTTTACCTGGCTTGCCTCATGGGCTCCTGCAGTGAAGGATGACATGCCTTTTAAAGGTTTCCCACTTCCCCACAGAATGGGAAACAATGCTCTGAGTGGGTTTAGTAGAGACGCTTGTTCACGCAGAAGCGCGCTGGTACCGCCGCTGGGTCCAAGTGCTCCCGAAACCAGCAAATGGAAACCCCTGGTCCCAGGACTTGGGGAAGAAGGAGATGTTGGGGAGCAGATAACATTCAGAGAAGGAAGGCAAGGGATCTTCTCACCGGAGGAGAAAAGAGAGAAGCGCATGGGCAGAGGAAGAGCATGAGATCCCTTGTTCAGTTCACCAGGAAGCTTTAACAAGTTCTCTTTCAGCACGAAGAATCAGGTGAAAGGGTCTAACCCGAAACCCGGGTAGTACCTGAAAGGTCCCTCAACTCCTCTACAAACATTCCGTTTCCAGAGCTAACTTGATGGCCCGTTCTTTCTTAACGACCTTTCATGCTAAAATTTTCCCAGCCCGGATGTGCATGGGACACCCTGAAGAACTGCTGCACCCAGGACCAAACTTCACTTTGTCGATATTAAAATTCCAACAGACTGCAGGCAGTGCGCCCTTGGAGGTCAAGTCCAGATGGAGCTGACGCTGCTGAGCCGAACCTGGCTCACAGCCTCCTCAGGGTCTGCCTGGGGTGACCCTGGCTTCCGAGCCCCTGCCCTTCCCATTCACCTTCCTTCCCTCTGAGAGTTCTGGTCACAGCCCGGTGCTGAGTCTGCACTTCAGTGTCTGCCTTTGTATCTGGTCGTCTCTCTAGAGAAACTACTGAATCCAAATGATCTAAATCTGCCTTGAGTCAGGCAGGGAGGAAACAGACAGAAATGGAGAATCTCACTTCTGCTGGTAAGAAAAGACCTCAGAGCACTCTCAAGCCTTGTGCTTTAATTTCCCGTATGCAGGAGGGGCAGCTCAGTCCCACCTCCATTCTGTGTTACACACTCATCTCCTCGGTGCTGACAGCACTCAAGAGATAAGTGAGCAGATGTCCGGTGCAGAGGTCACCACGCCCCCAACATGGAGTGAAATGGAAGAGGGCAGGGAGGCCTATTTCCCTCCTTCCTGCCATGAGTCTTATTTGTCCCCTCAAACCCATCCTCCATGAACTCGTACCCAAAGAAAGAGAACAAAGACAAAGGGTTGAGAAGGTGTGTGGCACGGGCCCCAGCGTCAGCCTCCAGCTCCCTGGCCATGGCATTTAGTGCCTGGTGGCCCACAGGGCTCCTCTGCTTGTCGTGTCACACTGCTAAATGTCTGCCAGGACACATGATGGTTGGGCTGAGTTCCAAAAAGAAGCAGAACTGACCTTCAGTTACACTCTGAATGGCTCATCTTGAGACAGTCGTCTCTTGTAGGGAAGAGGGACATTTAACCTGAGTTTCAGATCTCAGCGTCACCAGGCATTCTGACTGTTTTATTTAGTGCAGACCCACCCCACCTGCGCACATGTTGAGCAAGCTTCAGAATCACAACCCAAAGTGACTGACGACCCTCCGGATGGCTGGGCACTTGTCTGGAATCATCCGCAGATGCCTAGGGCCCTTGCACCTTGCCTGTGCCGTTCTCCTGACATCTTTCTCACCTGAGCCTGACTGAATCTGCTCCACAAATGTTCCTAACCACACAGCATTTGGAAAGACAGCTTCAGGGTTCTGAGTCACAGAATTAGACTCATCTAGGAGACAAGAAAGCTAAGCAAAAGAGGTAAGAAACTTGTGAGGGAGGGAAAAGGAAGAGGAGTAGAGTGTGTATGTCTTCACATCTGCGTTCTAGAAATGGACAAAATAATTCGAGTATCAAAGCACAAAATGTCAGTGAGCACTGTCCTTCAAGAAGATGGCCCATAATGGTATCAGGAGGTACAAACACGTGAACAGAGCAGGGAAGTACAACAAGCAACAGGTCCAAAGACTGTTCACACATTCATACTGTTTCCTCTTGTTTGTGAAATACTTCGTTATGGGTCAACTCAGAGCACAGCTAGCTGATTACAGTTGGCCTTTCCTACTCAGATGAAGGGTTATAGGAGGAGATTCCTGTTAGGAGTTGTGAATAAAGGCTAATTTTGCTGGGTCAGACTACATTTTGATAGGTTTCAAGCTGTTTAAGTGTTCTCCAATGTTCCATTTCCCAAAACAGTAATAAGTAGGGTATATCTTTGTTATGGTCTCTGTCAACAAGAAGTTTGCCATATTCAGTACAGGAACTAATTCATTAGTATCAGTTTTCCTAAATGGATCAAGGTTAGTTTAATATCTCAATATATTAGCAAAATTAATTGTGGAGGACTGGAGGTGTGGCTCTGGTAGAACACTTGTCTAATATGTACAAAGCCCCAGGTTGATCCCCAAGGGGAAAATCTGTGGTATTTCACTTTATCTATCTCACTTTAAATACTACCACAACTCATCAATTATCTGTGAATAGTGAAGCAAAATCCTCAGATAAACCTCAGTTACCATTTTCAACTAATAACTTCAACATCTCCCTTAAACAATCTAATCCATAAAAATATTAACACAGAACCGGGGTGAATGATATTCTTATTCCTAATTTATAGACTGACATAAGTAGATAGGTAGAATGTTATCATAGAAGTTGGAGCCAATGTAGTCATAGTTACAATTCCAACTCTGTGGACTGGCTGGGTTAATTTTAGGCAGTTCTCTTAAACTTTCTGACTATCCATTTCCTAATCTATAAAAACGAGCACAATAGTATATGTCTTTCAGGACACATACAGATTAGTAATAATACATATGTCAACTTTGACATAAAAAGCATTTTTTAAAAATTGATCCTGCCGTGGATATGATGGAATGGCTAGTATTAAAATTAATTTTCTTAGAAGAAAAGTTGCAAAAGCTGGACAAAATATTGGACAATATAAGGCTCTGATCCTTTAGGGAAAGGAAACACATAAGAAATGAAGCACATTGGCTGAGCCCCTTGTTCACCCCATCTTTCATCTTGAGGGCATTTTATAAACCATAGTCCAGAGAAACAGTGCCTGTCAGAGTGGCTGTCTCCCTAGGAGGAAGACGTAGCACAGTGATGGATGTTCAGAGCTGCAACTTAGATTTTGAGGGCAGAATTCAGTAGACAAAAACATACCTGAGAGAGACAGAGAACCTAAAAGCTCTGTGAAAGTTCCCCTCAGAGCAAATTCCCAAGCTGAATCTGCCAGACTCTTGGAAACTCTACAAAGAAAGCTGCTAACAGGGATCTCAGAGGTGACTATCAGAGGGAGAGATGTTGGTATGTAGGTCCGGGCACTGCAGAGAATTAGTATGGACACCCAGGTATTTATCAAAGACTCCCAAAGAGGAGACATCTTAGGTATAAGGATGATGTCCAAGCAGTAAAGCTTACACCATAGGACTAAAGATGAAGCAACAGACCCTCATAGAGTTTACAGCCAAACCTCAACATGATAAAGGCGAGCATCAGCAACTTGATTGCCTTCCACATTAAAATGGAATGCTCTTGTGCGAAAGATATTTTATCCAGAATTCCTTGTGAACTTATCCCACCTATGTCTGTAACATCCTGCAATGAATCAAAAATTGCTACAGAAGGAAGAAGGAAAAAAGGCCATAAACTATAGCAAGGAGTAGCAAAGGTTTTCTGAAAGTGTTAAGTAAACTTCTAGGCTTTGTAGGCCACACAGTACCTGCTGCAACATCTCTGCAGCTGTACGTGAATATGGCCATGGACAGCAGTTAAATGAATGAGCATGGCCACGTTTCAATAAAACTTTATTTATTGACAGACATTGAAATTTGATTTTATATACTTTTCTATTCTTTTGATTTTTAAGCCACTCTTTTTATAATCATTTAAAAATGTAGAATCCCTTCTATACTTGGGAGCTATACAAAAATAGATTAATAAATAATAAATCATCACAGATATTAGCAAACCAATTTCAACAACATTTTTAAAAGATTTTGTGTTGTGACAGAATAAATTTATCCTGGGAGTGCAAGGTTATTTTAACATCAGAAAATCATTTAATGTACTATATCACATGAATACAATAAATAAAAGAGTGTCTGACAAATTCAATATCCATAATGTTAAAAATCTCTCAGAAAACTTATGAGAAAAGAGTTTCCTGAATCAGAAAGAGCATTTACAAAAACATTACTGTGAAAATTATAATTAATGTTGTAAAACAAAAATGCCTTCCAAAGTCAGGAACAAGCTAAGAACATCATTGCTACTCAATACTGTCCAAGAGGAACTAGCCAGGTCAATTAAGAAGAAGAAGGGAATCAGCACAGGAAATAATGCAATGAAAGAAATAAGCCGATAACTTTCAATAATAACTCTAAATATGAATAGTCTCAATTCCCAATCAAAAAGTACAGATTGGCAAAATGGATTAAAAAACAAAACCCAACAGTATGTTGTATACAAGGAACACATTTAACAAAAGGATATTCATAGAATAAAAATGAAAGGATGGAAAACAGTAGGTTTTCCAAAACAAGCAAGGGTAGCTATCCTATTTTCAGACAAAGTAGACTTCAAACAAAACTAATAAGAAGAGGTAAAGAAAGTTACTGCATTTTGGTTGAAGGAACAATTCAATAAGAAGAGATAAGAATTATAAACATATGTGCACCAGACACCAGTGCACCCCACTTTGTAGAATAAACATTACTGGAACTAAAAGATCAGATAAATATCAATGCAAGTATGGTGGGGGACCTTAATACCCACTGTTACAACAAATCATCTAGACAAAAAAGTCAACAAAGAAACACCAGAGCTTCACCAGTCCATCAAACAAATGGACTCAGTAGATATCTACAGAATCATCTACCCAACAACAGCAGAATACACATTCTTCTCTGCCGTACATGGAACTTTCTCCCAATTAGACTACATGCTAGCAAAAGATCTGAAATTATCCCATGCATATTATAAGATCATAGTACAATGAAACTACAAATCAATGGCAAAGAAATTAGATCATAGTTCAACAATCATAGTCCAATGAAACTAGAAAAGATCATGGTCCAATATAACTAAATATCAGTGGCAAAATAAATAACAGAGGGGCTGGGGATTTAGCTTAGCGGCAAAAGCGCCTGCCTGGCAAGCGCAAGGTCGTGAGTTCGGTTCCTGGTACCGGAGAAAAAAATAAATAAATAAATAAATAAATAAATAACAGAAATAATGCAAACACAGGGAAATTAAATAATATACTCTTGAATAATCAGTGGGTCACAGAAAAAAATCAAGGAAGAAAATAGACAGTTCATGAATCAAATGATAATGCCAGTAAAATATATCCAAACATGTGGGACATGATAAAAGCAGTCCTAGGAAGGAAGTTTATAGTTGTGAAGGCCAACATCAGAAAAACAGAGTGAGTTCCCCTAAAATAACCTAATTGTGCACCTTGAAGTCCTAGAAGAACAAGAATAATCCAAATCCAAAGCTAGCACAGGAAAGGAAATTATAAAGATCAGAGCAGAAATTAATGAAACTATTATTAAAAATCAACACAAAGAATACATGAATGGAAGAGTTTGTTCTTAGAAAGAATTAAAAAGAAGACAAACCTTTAGCCAATTTTACTAAAACAAAGAAAGAAAAATAATCTGAATCAATGCAATTAAATGTGAAAAAGGCAAAATCAGCACAGATACCATGAAAATCCAGAAGATTATAAACAACTATATTGCAAAGTTGGGTAATCCATGAGAAATTAACAGATTCCTAGGGACATATGAATTACCAAAACTGAACAACAAAGATGTAAATAATCCAATAACCAGCTATGAAATTGAAGAAGTAAAAAATAAAAAAAACCTACCACATAAGAAAAACCCAGAACCCAGTAGATTCATTGCTGAACTTTACAAAAACTTCACAGAAGATCTAATTCCAATACTCCTCAAATATTTTAATGAAATTGAAAGGGAAAGAGTACTCCCAAAGTCATGCCTGGAAGTTAGTGTTACCGTGATTCCAGCACCAGATTAGGACCAAACTATAGACCAATCTCTTTAATGTACATAGACACAAAAATTCCTCAAAACAATCTAGACCCACATATCTCACCATGTACTAAAATGAATCAAATATCTAAATGTTAAAACAGAAACACTTAATCTGCTGGAAGATAAAATAGGTAAAAGTCTTGAAGACAAAGACATAGGCAAAGAATCTCTGCACAGAACCATAGTCAAGATTCAACAAATGGGAGCATATCAAATTTGAAAGCCTCTGGACCAAAAAGAAAACAACCAATGGAAAGAAGAGACAACCTACCCAATGGAAAAAGAAAATTGTCAGCTACTCCTAAGAGAACTAATATCTAAAACATAACTCAAAAAGTTAAACCCTCCCTCAAATAAAATACCCCAAAATAAATATGCAACTGAAATGAATAGGCACTCCTCAGAAGTAGAGGTGAAAATGGCCAATAAATACATTTAAAATTCTCAACATCTCTGACCATTACAGAAATGAAAATTAAAAGATCACAAGATTCCATCTTACTCCAGAAAGAATGGCCATCATCAAGAAATAAAATGAAAACAAATTCTGGCAAGACTGTTGGGGAAAAGGAGCACTTCTTCATTGTTGGTGGGAATGTAAATTCGTGCAACCACTATGGAAAACAGTATGGTGATTCCCACAAAAAAAAACCCTGAAAATAGAAATTCCATTTGACCCAGCTATTTCCCTTCTAGGTATGTTTCTGAGAGAGTTAAAGTTGTCATACTCCAGTGATGCATGCACACCCATGCTTATAGAAGCACAATTCATAATAGCTGAATCTCGAAAGTGGCCTACATCTCCATCAGCAGACTTACGGTAAAGAAGATGTGTTTACACGCAATGGAATACTACTCTGCCACTAAGAATAAACTTGAGTCATTTGTAGGAAAATGAATGCACTGTGAGTCCATAATGTTAAGTGAAGTAAGTCAGATACATAAGTTTAAGTATTTTATGGATTCTCTTATATGAGAAACACAAAAATAATTAAATTATAGAGTAAAATAAAGAGATAATAGGAAACACAGAATGGTCCTTTTTGCAAAAGGGAAGGGGACTAAAAGATGCAAGGAGGGGAGAAGAATGGGATTAAAAAAAAAAGGATTAAGATGTGTCCTGTGCATGTACCATTTTCCCTTGAATGTCACTCACTGTGTACTGCGAACATCCTCACGGTCCTAGCTCTCACCTTAACGATTCTATTAACTTGGGGTCAGGGAGTATTTTTCTCAAGGCTCTGTTAGACCACACTAGCTGGATGCTGGTGTGTGTAGCAAACCATTTACTTTCTTTGTTACTTTTTTTTTTTTTTTTTTGGTTTTGGTTTTTTTCTGGTACTGGGAATCAAACTCATGACCTTGCGGTTGCCAGGTAGGTGCTGTGCCGCTGAGCTAAATCCCCAGCCCCTCATTTACTTTCTTTGAATAACCAGCTCTGTAGTAGTTCTTTATGTTTCTAGCAGTCTATGTAGTAGTTTTTCTTCAGAGGAATATTTTTCACACTTATGGATTTTTTTGTTTGTAGGGTGGTAAGATATTTCTTTTTCTTTTCCTCTACAGTCAGTGCATGGAGAGTGGGTGGGTTATGGGATGTTTTTACCTAGTACGTTAGGAACAGGGGGAGTGTTAGTATTTTTTATGAATCTACTTAATACTGTCCATTAGGTCTCATTCCTGGTCAATAAAATGCTTTAAGTACATGACTTGATTGAATCTTTTTATTTTTTTAAAGAAATTTGTGTGCTGACTGCCTGGTGCGACCCTTTACACAGGCACTGCCTCAGTAGTGTGCATCCCACCCCACCATTTCAGTGGGTATGTGGAGAAATAGATTTTCCTTCAAACCTTTAGGCAAAAGCAGGTTTTTGTTTGTGTGGAGTATGTTTTTCCCCTCTTGACTTTTGCTTTAAATCCTAGATGTTAATAGTACGGGCCACGAGCCTGACAGGTAATGAGCAGGTGAATAAGGAAGGGAAAGTGTTTCAAACTCCTGTACTACCTAACAGGTTTCTGAAGATACCGCTGTGGTCCACAGAGAAGGCTAGAAAGGGTAGCAGGGAGATGCTGTATCAGCTACACAGCCTTAAAACAAAGTTGGTGTCTCTTTGGACTTTAAAACTGTTCCTATGTAGTTTATTTTATCAAGTAAACAAGAGGGTTTTTTCCATCAGAGAAAAAACTGAAAAAAATGGTACAGGGACAATTGGATATTTGCCTCGCTGAACTTAGACATTTACCTCATACAGTACACAAAAGTTAACTGAAACTAGATCATACATCGAAATGTAAGATCTATAATAATAGAACTTCTCGAAGCACACGTTAAGAGAAAATCTGTGCGATCCTGAGTTAGGCAAAGCTTTCTTTGACATGATACCAAAAGCATGATCCACCAACAAACAAAAACTGATGAAGTAGACTGACTCAAAATTCAAACTTTTGTGCTTCCAAAGACACTATTAAGAAGACAGAAATGCAAGCCATGGATCAGGAAGAAAATGTCTGCAAACTTATATGTGGTAAGGGACATATGTCCAGAATATACACAAAACTCTTACAGCCCAGTAAGAAAAACATGCAACCCAATAAAAAATGGGTGAAATATTTAAATATATATTCACCAAAGATGCATAAATTATCAAATAAGCAAATGAAAAGATACTCAACATCATAAGTCATTAGGGAAATGTAAATAAATCCATTGTGAGATGTCATTTTTATACCTACCAGGAGCCTATAATACAAACATAGACAACAACAAATGTTGGCAAGAATATGCAGGAACACTGGTCTATTACTAGTAGGAATACAAAATGATGAAGTCATTTTGAAAATAGATTAATAGTTTCTTAAAAATTAAACATAATTTTACCATATAATCCAGAAATCCAAGAGAAATGAAAATAGGTATGCACACAAAGACTTGCATACAAATGTTTGTAGAGTTCACAATTTATAATCACTGAAAATCAGAAAAAAGCTAAAATCATTCAACTGATGAATGGATAAAACTGTATATATGTATAATGAGACATTATTCATTAGTTATTATTGGAACAAACTGTTGGTATTTGTTTTGTGATGGTTGGACTTCAAACACATTATAGTAACTGAAAGAAGACACAAAACACCATAGAATAAGTGATTTTATTCGTACGATTTGTGCACCACGGCAAGTCTGTGCAGATGGAAAGTGGGTTTGTGGTTGCCTGGGGCAAGCATCAAAACAATAATTAAAGGCAATAGTACATGAGCAGTAAATAATTAATAAAACTGATTTATGATGATTATTGCTCATTTTGATATAGTCACTTTAAATTGCTGGGCTATAGACTTTATGTAGCTAAATTTTATAATATATAAAATGTCCCTTAATAAATCTGAAGAATATTTATATTCTTAGAGAAAATTTTACAAACTTCAAACAAGAACAAACAAGCACACATAGAAATGACACTCAGATCAAAATGAATTCGTAGAAACTCAAACTTTTGAAGGAAAAGTGAAGCACTCAATAGTTTGTAACATCAAATAATAAAATCTCTAAGGAAGAAGAAAAACCTCACAAATAGATGAGGAAACTGTGAGAAAATCAGTGAAGCAGGCCCAACATTTGAAAACTAAGTGTTCCACATAAGAGAACACAGAAGTGGAAGGGAGAAAACTCCAACCAAATAATTCAATAATTTCTCGGAACCGAGAAACATGAATTGACAGTCTGGTGGTGCCAAGAACAAGAGATTAACACAGACTCTACTGAGGGCATTGGCATTAATGTCCAGTAATTTGAGAACAAAGGAATATTTTTCAAGCTTCTTGAGAGAAAAAAAAAACCAAACCAGAAAGCAGAATGCTTGTGTTTTCCACAATAGCAACAAAGGAAATTAGAAGACAGTGAAGCAGTGCTCAGAATTCTGAAGGAAAATTGTTTTCATTTTAGGATTTTATATCCAGCCAAATTGTCAATCCACGGTGCAGGTAGATAAATATATTTTCAGACATGCGAGTTTGCGAAATATTTCCTTCCTATGCAGCTTTTTTCAGGAAGTTACTTATTGATGGGCTGTACCCGAGCCAGACCATACATGAGAAAAGAGAAATCCAACATAAGAAAGAGGCAAAAGAAACACTTGTGGTGGTATTGGGAAACTGCAGGAGTTCACGTATGCCCAAGTCATAGAGGATAAATGGTTCACATTGGAAAATGTCAGAAGACTCTGAGAGACTTCCTAAAGAGTATAACATTGATTTTTTTTTTAACATCTCAACTTCTTGGAAGTAAATTTAGACAACTGGTAAAAAATTTTCAGTTAAATTTAATAACAAGTATAAAAGAAAAATTTAAAAAGTGGTCATTTTAATTCTAACAATATCTGAGAATTGTTCAAGCAGGACAGGAAAAATAATAATAATTGATTAATCATCTAAGTGTTGAATAATGTTTGCTGAGCCATAGGAGTACAGACAACAGAATTTCTATCTAAATTTGTATTTGACTGATGAGGGGCTAAAGTGATGCATATGAGTATTTGAGGAGAGGATAAAAAGAAAACTAAATCCACAGCTTCAGTAGGGAAGAATGAACAGAAACATTAACAGAAAGAAAGGGATTGCCTTTGGTGACACAGAAAATAGTGGAAAGGGACAAGAGTTTTGCTTAAGAAATCTTACAGAATTATCTGACTCTTTAAACAATATGCAGATGTAACTCTGACAAAATAAAAAAAAATTAAAGATAGAAAAATATAGAATGTTAGTCCTGATATTTTTTCCCTCTCCACTGAGTTCTTGGTGTTTTCTAGGACATGTCCTAGTGAATTGCTGTTAAAAAAGAAAATGAGGAGTTGCTACTAGGGGCAGGGGCAATTTCTTACTTAAGCTAATAAATAATTCTCACCATAAATGTACAAGTGGAATTATTTGGTAATTGTTTTTCCATTCTCCAGAGATGGTTATTTTTTCTTCATAACTAACCTTCAATTTCCAAGTTTATGCATTCAGCTATATTGCAGCAAACTCTTTTCTTTTAAATTGACATAAAATGGTAGACTATTCAATAAAGAATAAGTACTAGTTTAGTTAACATCCATAGTCAGTAAAGTGGGGATGAGATTAAACATGGGATTGTTTTCTGTCTGTTTACAAATGAAAAGTTCAAAATGGTTTGGTTTACTCATCAGCTGGATATAGTAGATTTCCCTTGTCCCTTCAGGCCGGTACAAGCCAATGGTCTGTTTAAAGACTATTGGAATGAGTTATTGCATACAGGATATCTTTCAACATTGGATTATAAAACTTTAAATAGGTGAATTGTCTGCTTCATACCCAGTAGAATTTCTCTTGTATTTCAAAACTCTTTTTTCTTTTAAAGCATTTCTACCTATCCCCTCAGTCAATATTCATAAAATGTCTGTGTTATTTTTGTTCACCTGGAAATGCCTAACTCTAATTTCTTATTTTGTGACTTAGTCTTAAGGAAGGTTGATCACATGTGCTCTCTATTTGGTGATAAACCTCACAGAGGTAAGAGACTGTTCTGAAGGTCAATTTCTCCCATGGCAAGTTCAGCTAGTGTTGAGCTTTAGCAAGGCCAGAAGACGCTGAGAGCATTATGAGTAACTTGTGTGTTGATCCAGCCCCAAAACAATCGTGGGTCACTTGGCCTGAGGCTTTTCTTCACTCTAATCTTTTCTTCAAATTTTCCTTCACATCCATGGTCTTTACCATCATAAAACAATGAATGCTTTCTAATATATAAACATCAAAACATTCTCACTCTGACTACTACTTTTATTCTAGAATTTAATTGACCTCATCAAAACTTCTCCTCAAATTCTTAACACCATCTTTGCCAAATTTGGACATTTTGAGCCACCGTTAGAGTCACATTCTTTGAAATTACCTTAACTCCTTCCATCTACCTGACACGCTCCTGCCTGGCTGAATCCGAGTGTCAGCCTATTCTGTGCACGTACCTTGCGGCTGAATTTCGCTGAAGGAGAACACACACACCTGCTAAATTATCGCTTTCTGTTTTCATGGCCCACAAAACTCCAGTAGGTATGCATTACTTTCCCAAAACTCTATTGTTTCAAATGTACTTGGCCTTTCTCTCTCTACACCTTCTCCTCTCTGCAAATCTTTTTGAGTCTCTCCTTACTGTCACCTTCAGCATCCATTTTCATTCTTCATGAAGAAGCAGAGCAGTCAGAAGCTGCAAGATCTTCCTCCCGTGGACGCTACTAACATCTGCAGTCATGCACCACCTCTTTGCTCCTGCTACAATGAGGAAAGAGTCCTCCTCTCAAAGGTCACTGTATCATCAAGGTTCTCCAGAGGAACAACCAATAAGACTTGTGCAGACGTTTACTTTAAGAAACTGGTTCATGTGACTCTGGAGGTTGGCGGCACCGCACCGGTGGGGTGGGCTGGAGGCTGAGGCGGAGAAGAGCCACGGTTCCGGCCCCAGGGAAAGCTCCGCGCTGCAGGGTCGGTCGCCCCCTGCTCAAGGGAAGCTGGCCTTTTGTTCTACTCTTCCACCTAAGTGGATGAGGCCTTCGTGGAGGGAAGTTCTCTTGACTCAAGGTCGACCAGTTTCAGTGTTAATTTCATTCAAAACATGCTCACAGAAGCATCTGGAATAATCAGACCGCATATCTGGGCACTGTGACCCAGCCAAGCTGACGGAAAAATCAGCAACCCCGCTGACCTTCCACATGTCCTCCACGCCTCTCCTCATTTCCTTGGAGGCCGTTCTTGTCCCCCGTCTCTCCAACATCATCAGATTTCCCATCTCCACTGAGTCATCCCTGCGGTCAGTGAGCCTACACTAGCACTTCTTATCTCAGAAGTCAGCCTTCCTTGCTCTCCGACTCATTGTCCCTAATCCCGCAAATGTCACCCAGTCCCTGCTCACGTACAGTCACCCCTTCACCTCTCCACTTAATGCATTTGACTGATGCTTTGGTCTCCACTGTTCCATCCATCATTCTTGTGAAGATCGCTTCTTTATTTCCTCTTTGTTTAATCTTAATAATGACTCATCTGCCCTTAAACAGCTTGATTCATCAGTGCTTCAAGACCGCAGCTGTCCCTTCCTTGTTGAAATTCTTCCTTCTCTTCGTTTTAGGACATGACTCTTCCACAGCTTTCCCCCACCTCACCGTCTGCCCCTTTTTGAATCTCGTTCCCAGTGTCACAGGGCTGGGGTTCTTTCCTGGGAGCTGTCTCTTGGTAATGTTATATGCTTACTTGGCAATCCCTCTCATCCCATTACCCTATGGATGCCAGGGACTCCCAAAATTACCCCTCTACTGCAGTCTCCTTTCCTGACTTCCAGGCTCAGATACTTACCTACTACCTTCCCCCTTGAATTTCTAATGTGAGTCTCAGAGTCTACATATCTAAACTCATCTTCCCAATTTCAGAAAATGACATCAACAGCTACTCAGTTCTCAAAGCAAAATGATATAATTATCCCTAATCCACATCCAAATATCCAATATAATCACAGGATATAGGTTCCCCACTAAAACTTAATACCTGTCTATCTCCAGCACACAAAACACATCTTGTACATAGCCTTTGCTCAAAATATTTGCTTTAACAAACTTAATGAGTTACTCTTGAGTTAATGTCTTCAGGCTAGTGTTTTTTTTCTGGGCTCTACACTGTACTTCAGTCTACTCAGAGTCTCTACAAGATGCTTTCAATGATGTTCCAGTTGAACACATCTAAAAGAAATGTATAATCTATTCCCAGTCCAACCTCCCTCCCCATTGGTAAACACAAACCTGAAATTGGGTGGTATCTCCCCACACAGGTGAAGGTGGAGTGTCTCAGTACTTCTTGTTACTGACACAAAATATGCAATGGCCAAAGTTATAGAAGGAAAGGTTTACTTACCTCTACCTCTTTCTACCTTACTTTCTACCTTACTTTCCTCTCTACCTTTTGTGGAGGTGTCAGTCCAGAGTTGGCTGGCTCTAAGACAGGGTGGCACATGGCAGAAGAGAATAGTTCATGGTTGTGGAAGACAGCAAAAGCAACAAGGGAGTGAGGGAGACATACCTTTTTCTGTCCCTTATATTATACCCAGCCTACTGGAATTAGGGCAGTGCCAAACCAATCAGTGGATTGATCCAGCAGTCATCCACCCTTAATCCCAGCACCTTTAATCCCAGCATTGCACTGTGCATCAGTCCCACACTCTAGATTCAGCCACCTCCAGAGAAGCCCCATCTAAAACTGCCTGAGGTTTTGCGGGGACATCTAGACACAAACCATAACATGGAGCTTCACTTATTCTCCTCAATCAGACACTAACCTATTCTGGAAACAACACCCAGACACACCCAGAAATAATGGCTTAACAGCTACCTGGGCAGCCCTAGCTCAGTCAGTCTCATGTATAAAATGAAGCGTCGCACCTACGTGCTCTTCGGTCATTATTTTACCTGAGCACTGCGATAGTGGACACCACAGTCCTTCTCCAGGGACCTGATCCTTTCAGCTTCTGGAAGAACACTTACTTCTTTTCTCTCACCTGTGGTTTTCCATCTCCTCTACAGCCCTCCTCCTCCTCCTCCTCCTCCAGCTCCTCTTCAGTGTTGGTTTTGTCTAGAGCCTCAATGCTGGCTCTGCTCTGCTCCCCAGGGTGTGACCCCCAAGGGGTTTCCCTAACACAGTTTCAGGTACCACTTCTTACTTCCATTGACTCAACCCATTATGCCTCATCAACTGATCATCCCTATTCCTCACACTTGGTGTCCTAGAGATGCAGTGGGAAACTGTATTCCTCCTCTCTGCCACTTCTGCCACTACGACTCCTGCCTTGGCAAGTAACTCCTTCCTAGGTGTAGCCCGGGAGATGCATGTGTGGGCCTTCCCCACACACTGCAGTGACCACACCTTGCAGCAGCCTCTCCTCACTGTCTGCCCCACACGCCACTGACTCTCCTTCAGGCTCTGATCACCACTCCCCTGGGCACTGAAGTGTCCTCAGAGGGGTTCCCTGGCCCAGCTGGCCCTGTTGCAACACGCTCTCCACTGGTCAAAGAGCGCTCAGGCAAAGTAGCAACCTGACCATCCCTCCCTTGCTCTAAATGGCCGCATAGCTTTCAGGGAGACATCCGAGCCCCCGGCTCACTAGAAGGCCCTTTCATGCTCTGGCCACGCGCTAAACCCTTCAGCCTGATTGCTCCATCGCCAGTGTGGCCCTCACAGGCACGGTGACACTGAACGTCCCGCTGCCCATGCAGCTTGCTCTGAACTTCCGTCATCCTCTCCTGACCCAGCAGGTAGGTACTGTTCCAGAGCCACCTCAGATCCTTTCCCCCAGGAAGGCCTCCCTGATTCTGTAGGTTGGTCAGATCCCTCATCAGAGCAGCTACAGCCTCCGTTTTCCCCACGGCTCTAGAGCTTCCCCTGTGTACGTGGTAAGCTCCATTAACAAAGCACCTCATCTCATGCCGCTCCTATCTGAGCACGCACAGGGGCTCAGCATACAGTAAGCACAGAATTTGTCTAACAACCCATTGACCGTGGACAAATAGATTTAGGAATTTATCTTATGCATTCTCAAAATTAGATA
Source organism: Chinchilla lanigera (assembly GCF_000276665.1). NCBI lineage: Eukaryota > Metazoa > Chordata > Mammalia > Rodentia > Chinchillidae > Chinchilla > Chinchilla lanigera. Next base: position 980,160 of record NW_004955436.1, on the reverse strand, counting down.
GTGCTGAAAAACAGAAAGGGAGAAAATTATAAAGACGGTACAGGCCCCATCTGTTGGATTTCATTTAAGCATGGTGTTGTGGGGAGAAGCTACCCCGAAGGGAGATCTCTTCAGAACACACACGTTCCCATCCAAGGGATTAGTACACTTTAAGAAAAGGCTGAAAGTTTTCTAGAAAGCAACACAGTTAACTTTGTATTTAGACACAAAGTGTTCCTATAAATCCTGGCTATTTTGCATATATTTATTGTCCTAGAGATTGTAAATGACTCACATAAACAGACATTCAGAAAGTTTATTATATTGAGATACTTTGTTTATATCTCATTATCCTATTTACAAGAGCCAGCAGTGTTTCATGTTTTACCAAAGAAAATGAAAAAGAGAATTGAGGAATTATTTGGTGAGGGAATTGGCATAATGTTTCATAATGCAAGCCAAAAAAGACTTTTTTCCAAAAAAGCTACACATATTAGCCTGCATTATTTGAATAAATTAAGTCTTTAAAAAGTCCTTAAGGGCCAGGGATATAGCTCAGTGGCACTGCACTTGCCTAGCATATTTTGCAAACAAAATGAAACAAAAACTCTGATAGCAGAGGTGTAAGTAATTCCAAAGAATTACTTTTTTTAGTTTTGGAAAGCTGTGCAATATTTCCCTTACACATTTTGTATTCTTGTTTCCTTTTGGCAAATACTAAATGTAACTTACTTCCTGAGTATTTTCTGCTCTGGTGTGGTCTGCAAGCATAATGAGTACGGGGGAGGGAACACTTAAAAACTGGCTTCCTACCATAGTTTAAATTACAACTTGAGTTTGTTCCTTAACAAACTCGAGTGTTTTCTTCTTAAATACTTACTATGATTATCGTGATACTGTGATTATCGTGAAAGTGTGTGTGTGTGTGTGTTACAGGGAATTGAGCTCAGGGGCTCTCTATCACTGAGCCATACTCCCAGCCCTATTTATTTGTTTATTTGTTTATTTATTTAATTAGAGACAGGGTCTCCTTAAGTCCTTCGGTCTGGCCTCAACTTTGAGATTCTTCTGCCTCAGCCTCAGGAATTAATCAGCGTGATTAATTCTTAGACAAAGATGATCACAGTAATGTCTCTGTTTTCAAAGAATTCTCAGCATAGTGAGCGAAGCAGATCTTTACATAAACAACCAAACCACCGCGCTCAGTGCTACGCTGAGGAAAGAGAGAACGCGCAGTAAGGAGGAGCGGGCACGTACACCGGCCTTAGGACTTTCCCTGCGGCGAGAGAGGGACTACAAGCGAGGGCTTCTGTGGAGGCAGCCGAGCCAGGGTGGAGACCTGTGCCCCGTGGGGGCGCTGCAGCGGGGCTGACACAGAAGTTTACTTAACGACTGCATTTCCCAGAGTGCGCATTCTAAAAATAAGTTGCACCACTACTCACTTAGTATTGTTTTTAAACGATTCTCTAAAATGTAAATGCCCACTTTAGTTTCATGTGAAGCAGTAGCATCCATGAAATTACACATCTGAGGTGCTAATCACATTTTTCCAATACCCATAAAGATAAAAGTAAGTAATATAATTATGTAAATGTTTGGCACCGCACCACTTAAAATTGTCTCTCATGCCACCAGGGGCACATGCTCCACATTTTGGGAAATATTGCTTTGCATTAATAAATAGCGTGAAAAGAAATAGCTTCTATAATCCCTTATTTTATTTTCCAAACACGGGAAAGGTGGAGAAGCGATGCTCCAGTGAGAAGATGGTCCAAAAAAGTAGTATTGCAACTAGTGGCTGAGAAACAAGTGTGAGAGAAAGGCGAGTGAGTGGGGCTGACAGCACGGACTAGAAGCCCCTGAGGTGACTGGAGTACACTCCCAGGAGCACCCAGGATCCGCCGGAAGTGCTGGGTCCTGTTCCGCCTGGATCCTTGCGGTCTAAGCAAGCTCCCAGCCGCAGGCGACTACTTCCCGCGAGTCTAAGGGGTTGGAACGGACTGAGTCTCACCGTTGGACTCCTCAGCTGCACCTGCCCTTTTCAAGCACTGGAGAGCCAGGTGTGGGCAGCGGCTAGTGAACTGGACAGAGCAAATACAGGACATACACATCACTGCAGAAAACTCCTTTTCCCCAGCTTTATTGACGTGTAACTGACGAAAACTGCATATATTTAGGATGTACAATGTGACAAATGTTTTGTGTACATTGTGACATGAGGCCCACTTCAAGCTAATTAACACACCCATCATTTCATATATTTACTCTATGTGTGCTGAGAACACATATGTCGAGGCCCACTAGAGGAACAGCTTTAATATAAATATATGTGTATATATAATATATATTAATATAAATATAATATAATATATGTGTATATCAATATATATGATATATAAAGCAGTTACTAGGTGGACTTCCAGTGCCCACTGGCAGAATCAGAGTGGAGGAAGGCAAAAGGGCTCTCTCCACTCTGGGAGGATCCAGGTGAAGGCTTGGAGCTCCCTGCAGAGTCCAGGGCAGGTCCTACTGGGAAGCCTCAGGGTCCGCACTAGGAAGCTGAAGAAGGCTCCGGAAGCTGAAGGAACTGGAGACAGAGATCCAAAGTGATAGTGAAGACCAGAGCTCCTCCAAAGAAGCAAAGAGCAGACTTCTTTGTCTTCCCCCTTTTATTCCATCCACGCTGCAAGACTGTTGTTGGGGTCACCTACATTGGGGAGGGGGTCTTCCTGCCTCAGTTTACGGCCTATGTGTCAATCATCCACAGACACAGCCAGAAGCGTGCTCCACTAATCTGCCACATGAGTCTTAACCCGCTCAAGTTGACATATCACAATTAACATTCACAAGTGAAATCCACTTGCTTAGCAAATTTTAAGTATGTGATATAGCATTGTTAACTAGAGTTGGCATGCTGTACATGAGCTCTACAGAAGTTATCCTTTCTGCATCATTTAACTTTGCCTCTTGGCAGATGCAAAGACATAGCACTGTTGAACTGTAACACTTAAAGAGGAATTAGACAAAAATACAGACGTGTTTTCCTTGCCAGGGCAACTGCAGGATAATATCTTGATTATCACAGGGAAATGGCTTTCTCTAATCAGGAACAAGGTTGTGTTCTGATCAGAGCTTTTCCTGTCTATCTTCAGCATGATTAATAATGGAGAGTTGGGGCTGGGGATTTAGCTCAGCGGCAAAAGCGCCTGCCTGGCAAGCGCAAGGTCGTGAGTTCGGTTCCCGGTACCGGAGAAAAACCAAAAAACCAAAAAAAAAAAAAAAAAAAAAAATAATGGAGAGTCATACAAATACTAATAGGAGGAACTCCAAAGCCCCAGAGCTGTATTACTTGAATTCCTAGTGCAGCTTCTTTAGAATGAACATTTTTTAAAAAGAAGAAAAACGTATCACTAAGTTAAGGTTGTGAAGTGCATGCCTGAGAACTCCATGTTCCATCCGAGTGCCAGCCACATCCCCAGGGCAGGCTGTCACTGACCAGCAGGTGACCCTGCCTTCTGTTACTCTTTAGGGATTTCTCCTGTACACATCCACCCTGAAACTCCCTCATCAGCTCCCAGAATGTAATTTTATGTAGTATTAGTTGCTGTTTCTGTGTATTGTGACCATGTAATCATTTCTTCTGAGTTTGAATTTTTCATAGAATAATATTTGCATAGAAAAGACTAATTAAATGACACAACACATAGGTACTGCTTACTGCAAACATACAAAGTGCCAACAAACACATGTAATACATGCAGTGCATCCTTCTTCATTTACCTCATGGTTTCTACTGGCTTGTAGGGCTAAAATTCATTATTCCAGTGTGTACTTCCCACTGAGAACATGGCGACCTCAACCAAGATAAAGGTTCTTTGTGCAGGACACCAGGGTCCATAAGTGGTCTATAGACTTCCAAAATACAGGGTATGATTCTAAAATTCAGAGGACTCCAGTGTGAGTGAAAATGAAATATTTCGAAGGCAGTCATCAGTGAGAATAGTGGGGCTACTATCAGTTATCGCCATTTTGGGAAACAATGGCCTGACCGCGGACAGAGGCCTCAACTTACCTCTAAGTATTACAAGTCATCACCTACCTCCTCAGAAGGAATGGAATGGCAAGAGGAACCAGGGTTTCAATATTGGCATTAACGAGGTGTGGTGGGTTGTCAACTGGTGATCAACTTATAACCCCCCGCTGAACTGAGTAAGCATGGTGCTGGGTGTGGGAGGCCCACCTAAGGATTGTTGCCTGCAGCATAAGAGGCAGAACTGGAGAAGAAGAAAAGGGCTGTTGGGACCTGAGAAAGGCTGTTGAGAGCTGGTAGAAGCTGTAAGGAGATGTTGGTCCTGTTGGAGGAGCTTTTCATGCTGGCTTTCCTGATGAATGTGGTTGTTCTCATCCTCTGAGGAACTTGGGACCTTGCTGGCATTTAAAATAGCTTTGGTTCACTTTGGGGGAGCTCTGGTCCTCACTCTGAGCATCGCTTCCTGGCTCCAGAGCAAAAGAAGGTGCACAGTTCAGTCTCCTGAAGAAGCTTGCTGCACTGGCTTTCCTGATGAGAACTCAGCTGTCTTCACCACTGGAGGAGCTTGGGACCTCACTGTTGCTGAGGATGGCTGTGGTCCCTTCTGGAAGAGCTCTGGTTCTTACTTTGAGCATTGCTTCCTGGCTCCAGTGCAGATCCCTCAGCCTGCTAGCACAGATCCTTCATCCCACTGGCACAGACTTCCTAGATTCCACCACTAACCTTTGGGCCTTCATAGTGCAGATCTGTGAAATAGGACTGTATGAGATATTATTATGGGCTCTGGGCCTCCAGCGGGACTCATGGGAGGCATTGTTATGAGCTCTAGGTCTTCAGCTGAACTCTTGCAGGACATTTACGTGGGATCCAGGCCTTTGGCTAGATTTCTTGGTCTATAGTGTATGGACAGATTTCCTGCATTCTCTTGTATGTCATTCTTTGGGTGACTATAAATAATCTTATAAAATATGTATCTTGTATTGTATTGTTTCCCCTTGCAAAAATATTCCCCAAACCAACCCACAAGGGCCTGAAGCTCAAGATTCTGTCCCCAAATTAGAGAATGACAAATTAAAACATAGAGTACGTGAAAGCAAGTACTCCCTTTATTCATGCATGAGTGTCTATTTCATTTTTACCTTAAGACTTTTTAAAACTCCATTCTACATTCTGTACAAGTTATATTCTAATATATTCTAATATAACTTGTACAGAAATTATCACTAGGGTTTCAAAGTTCTGATATAATCTCTCCAAAAATCCACTAAAATATTTGTAAAGAACCGAGAAAGATGTAACTGAGAAACATTTCCAAGACTACAACCTAAACATTGCACTCAGCTGATCTGCAGCCTTTGACAGGAATTTCCTCTAGATGTACTGTACAGCAAGCTATCTACACAGAGAAACATTCAATGCTCACATGATAACAGGGAGTGAGACAACGTCACTACTGCTTAATCGCTGGGCCAAACAACAGAAAACTGGGCAAGCTGCCACCTGCCAAGTGAGTGACTCTTCTTTGGAGCTGAGTCCTCCCTTGGAAGACCCTCTCCTAAGAGGTATGATCAAAAAATACAGTGTGTGTTTAAATTTTAAATTTTTATTAGAGTAAAAGACATGTTGCCATTAATCCCAATCAAAATACTTCTCACTTAAAACACTTACCCAGGTCCTTGGCACTTTCTGAGGCAGGACTGGAAGTCTTTAGTGTCTTTAGTTGTGCTGTCATGGCAACCCCAATGTCCTGAATTGATTAAAAATATTGGCTTTTCCTGGTCATTTTGACTTTGGGGAAGAGCCATTCGACTCTGGGGAAAAGTAATGCTCTGTGCTGATGGAGAAGTCACATGGTGCCAGACCCGGGGGAGGAAGATATACCATAATGTTTTTGATGAGCTTGCCTTTGCACTAGATGGCGGTTGGCAGCAGCATTTCCTGTCATCACCTCATAATGACACTCATGAAAGAGGACTTCCAGAGCTGCTTCAAGGAGTGGCAGGAACAATGGGAAAGGTGTGTGTGAGGCAAGAGGGAGTAGTTTGTGGTGGATTCATGGCAATGTGTCTTTTATTGTAACAATCATTTAATGTAAACATTCACCATATTTCTTGATCACACGTTGTACAGTATTTAGGTGAGGATGGCAGGAAGAGTTCACAACAGCACTGGGGACTGCAGCTCCTGTGCATGCCATTTTCTCAGTGTGTTAGGAACTCAGAACAAAGGGATGGGAAAGAATCTCATTCTAGAAAGGAAGTCTGCCAAACATCTGAAATGGGGCTGTACATCAGTATTATCCAATCATATTACTGAGAATGGCTTTAAACTAGTGTTTAATGACATAAGAATTTGAGCCAATTCTCTGACAATGTCTGATTGTCAGCAAATACTAAATTTGGCTTAAATCCTCCTTAAAAGATAAGAATTTTTAAAAAAACTCAATTCAATATCCATCAGGATTTTTTATTTCAAGCAACAGAAACCAAATAAACTATATCAAACCAAAAAAGAATTTACTGCAAAAACTAAAGGAGAGCATTTCTATTCATTCACTCAGCAAGTCTGGATTAAACCCTCAGTATGTGCCCAAGACTGGGCTGGGCACTGGGGAGATAGCAGTGAAGAAGGCAGGGTGCCTGCCCTTGTGGAGTTTACTTGCCATTGTGTATGTGCTGTAATACCAGTTACAGTGAGACCAATGAAGAGCAATCTGTCAGAGTCAGAGAAAAGGGAAAGCTGCTGCTTCCTGAAAATGTGCCTTTCAAAACCAGGAAGCTGGGCCAGGGATACAGCTCAGCAGTACAAGCGCCTGCCAGGCAAGCGCAAGATCCTGAGTTCAATTCCCAGTACCAAAAAAAAAAAAAAGAAAAAGAAAAAGAAAAACCCAGGAAGCTGGGGAGCTAGGTGTGGGGATGTCAGGAAAAAGGGACCCCAGAGAGAGAATTAGTGCAAAGGGCTGGACCTGGAAATAAAGAGCAAATAGGCCACACTCAGAGACGATAGCATGAGCAGAGGACAGAGAACTGGATCATTCAGGGACCATGGCCTTGGAAAGGAATGCAGATTGCGATCTAGATGATATATGTGGTATGGTAGTTATGGTGGCTTGTCAACTGGATTGACTTTGGGATCTGCCCTGGGGATTGGTGGGACACTCCTGGGTGTGTCTGGATGAGTCACAGAGACTGGCCTTGGGGCCTCTGTCTGGTCTCTCACCTGTTCCTCTGTGCCTGCCCCCTGCCCTGCTTCCTAGCCTCCATGAACTAAGCACCTTTGTCCCTCCACACCTTTCCACCATGACATTCCTGCCTTAGAGCCTACTGACCATGGACTGCATCTCCCTCTAACCCCAAGTCATAAGGCAAATTCAACTTCTCGTCTTTTGAGCTATGGTGTCAGGTATTGTGTTTCAGTGACAAGAAGTCTAATACCTATGGTTTCTGGAAAGTTTGACATGATTAAATCTATAATTTGAAAAAGTAATGCTCTGTGCTTCTGATGGAGAAGCCGTGTGTGTGTGTGTGTGTGTGTGTGTGTGTGTGTGTGTGTGTACACATATATAAAAGTCTGGAAACATTTATGCAGACTTTAGAAAATGTACTGCTGAGGACAGTGACGAGTTCTGGGGAAAAACCCATGTTGTGGATACTGCACAACATTCTGAAGACAACAACCTCACGTGAAGAGAGTTACATAGGAGGATGTTTCAGCATCTCAGACTGAGGAATACGTTAGCAGAGTGGGACACTTCAGTGCTGTTTCTCTTGGACTATGGAAGAAGTTGTGTTTAGTGTAGTTTAACCATTTTCTCCTCTGCCATGTTACTTGTTTGGTTATGCCAAAATCTTGGTAGGATGAGATAAAAACATAGAGGGTGGAACACAGAGAGTGCAGAGACTCAGGGGAATTTGCCCCCAGTTTGGTTTCCATGGAGACAGGGCCACATGCTCTGAAGAGGATTGTGCCAGGAGCATCAGACAGTGACAAAATACAAAATAACTACTTGGCTTTCAGGGGACCTGGTAGCATGGGGCCTGTCTGGTGGGGAGCTCAGGGAGAGCTGAAGACAACCTCCTTCTTCTCCAGATACATGCTGGACCTTGCCTTTTGCTAGGGCCACTTTTGGTGAGCGCAGTGCAGAGAGGGATGGGAGAGCAGAACTGGGTTCTCTTCTCCATGACCCATTTCATCCTGTTTTGTGTGACACACATGTTCACAGACACCTACATGTGCACATGCACACACATGTGTGCACACGCATGCACACACACATTTTAACCCTGCTGCCTTGTCAAAATGCTCTTTTAGAACTTCTAGAAAGAAATGAGTACAAAAGACAGGTAGCCCTTTAATACTCTATGACTATGACTCTATTGTTTTCTCTTCAAAATATTAATGAATTATTAAGAGAAAAATGTTCCCAGCTGTCCCCTTAGAAAGGTTTTTTGTCCACTGCACACGGTTTGGAACTCTAGGGTGGATTGGGGTCAGCCCATGACCTCTTTCCTTAGAGCAGACACAGCTATGTGGGAGACCCAGACAAGGGCATAGGATGACAGCAAATAGTAAAACACTTCACTCCTGTATTTTAAATGGCACTGCAGTTTGCATCTTTGGAGCAACATTAGAGCAAGTTTGAGTGTAGAAGCGCACACTCTGCCCTGTGTGCCAGGATGTTCCTGACTCAGCCTCAGCTTATGTACCTATGTGGAACCATCAAGGGGAAGAACAGCTTTGGGAAGGGACCCACTCACAGTTGTGGCTGCTGTACAAGTTCTCTGTCAATGTCTTTCTCAGAAAATCAGATTGAGAACTTCTCTCTGTCTCAATCTTTGGCTCTCTCAAAATCAGGTGGAAAAAATAGAACAGAAGAATTCACTCTTCTCAGTAAGGGAATGAGCAGAAAGCTCTGGCAAGATGGCTGAGGCAGTACAGTGGGCTCCAAGGCTCACCCTCTTCAGGTTTAGGCCAGGGGCCCACAGCCACCTCCTTGGTTGTGAAGGAAGGGGAGCATCTGAACCTCTGAGAGTCCCAGCTGCTACAATGAGGAGATCGAAGGCATTAAGTCATCAAACTCTCACAATTCCTGAATTGTGACTTACTGCTCAGCTTTACTGGATAAGCATCTTTGGAACAGCAAACCTACATTAGTACTTCATTTGCTTTAAATTTCTTTCTCTTCATCCTTTTATCTTTTCACAGAAAAGATTTTTTTAAAAGCTTGTCAGCAGTGACAGCCAGTAACCTTGGGTTTGAGGTCTCTCGCCCATGACTCAGTTATTCCTACAGTGAGGACAGTTATACCACGCCCAACAGCAGCTTCCACAAACACTTCCCACACTGCACGGATGAGCAAATGCTTAAAATCATATGACTATTGATACTCAGTGGGCTCTTCAGTTCCCAGCTAATATTAATGAGACACTGATGTTGGGTCACAGCAAATCACTATGAACTGAAATTATCCTGATTGTATATTACATGTTGGCTTCAGGATAAATCCACTGACATACAATGGCTATGTTTTAATAGCTACTATGTTTAATGAGTATATAATTTAATAAAGACTGTACTTCATAAATATAGTTAGCAAATGCTTTGATAAATATTTTAAATGGCTTAATAATTTCTCACAAAATACACACACTAGGTGTGTTGGTTTGGGGCTTATTTTTGCAAAGGAGGACAATAATGTACCAGACACATATTTTTCTAAGATTTTTATCATAGTCACCCAAAAAATGATATACCAGAAAGTGCAGAAAATCTGTCCACACAAGACCAAGGAAACTAGTTCAGGGCCTGGATCCCACAGGAATGTCCTGCATGAGTCCAGCTTAAGACCTAGAGCTCATAACAATGCTTCCACAAATCCAACTGGAAGCCCAGAGCCCATAACAATATTTCATTCAGGTCTGTTTCACAGATCTGCTCTGGGAAGGCCAAAGGTCAGTGGAGGAATCTAGAAAGTCTGTGGATGAAGGATCTGTGCTAGCAGGTAGAGGGATCTGTACTGGAGCCAGGAAATGACACTCAGAAGAACCAGAGCTCCCCAAAAAGGTACCACAACCATCCTCAGCAACAGTGAGGTCCCAACCTCCTCTGATGATCAAGATGGCCGAGTTCCCATCAGGGAACCCTATGCAAGAAGCTTTTCTAGGAGACTGGCAGTGCACCATCTTCCTCTCCAGAGCCAGGAAGTGATGCTCAAAGTGAGGACCAGAGCTCCCCCAAAGTGAACCAAAGCCATTCTCAGTGCCAACGAGGTCCCAAGCTCCTCAGAGGATGAAAACAGCTAAGTTCATCAGGAAAGCCAGCATCACGAGCTCCTCCAAAACAACCAACAGCTCCTTACAACTTCCACCAGTATTTCTCCACTCCCAATAGCCTTTTCTCTGCTCCCAAAATCCTCCTTCCTCTTTTCCAGGTCTGCCTCTTATATTGCTGGCAACAGCCCTCAGGTGGGCCTCCTACACCCAGCACCACACTTACTCAGTTCATCTGGGGGTTACAAGTTGACCACCAGTTATCAATCCACTACACAAGGTTACAATTGAAGATATTTGCTTTTGAGAAAATCATAAGAAAAGACCAAAGAATCATTACACATGATATTTGCCTAAATAGACCCATCAACAGATGAATGGAAAGAGAAAATGTGGTATTTATACACAATGGAATACTACTTGGCCATAGAGAAGGATAAAGTTGAGTCATTTGTAAGAAAATGGGTGTACTTTGATAGTATAATACCAAATAAAATAAATCAGATACTTAAGGTTAAATGTTGCATGGTTTCTCTTACATGAGAAGCCCAAAATATAAACAATTTAAAAAGTAAAATGAAAGAAAGATAACAGGAAACTGGAAGACAGGCTTTGTGGAGATGGGAAGGGATTAGAGGGCGAGGAAGACAGGAGAGAAGGGGCCGAGAAAGTAATAAGGATTCAGATGTGATATGTTTGTGTACCAACTCCCAATGATGAATATATTCATTATGTATTGCAAGTATATACTAATAAAATTTTAAATCATTACATATGATATGCTTTAAAATTTTGGAGAATTTGGACTAAAAATGTAGCTCCTGTAGTTTATCCAAGCATAAATGATCCTTGCATTTTAATCATCATTAAATATGAATGTGGGCCACACCCTGCCACCACCACGCAAAGGGGCCTTGGACTTGAGAAGCCTTGGTGAGCTGTCTGGGGACCTGAATCCTTTGGCTCTGCCCCCTGCTGCAATCTCAGGAATGATCCTGAATCCCCAGAAACCTAAGGAGATTTGAAAATGACAAAAAGAAGAAGCAAAATACAATCTCAGCCAAACACCCCACCCAGGATAAGTCCAGGAAATATCAACATGGAAGAACATGGAAGTCACACACTTGAAATCTCTGAAATGATAGCAACTGAAATAAAGAACCAACTACATCAGGCTATAGAGGGAACCAGATCAGAAATAATTGCTCAGGTAAAAAGAGAAATGACAACCATAATGAAAGAAGTGCTTAGCATATCAAAAGAAGACATAGATTTAAAAAAAAATAAAGGAGCACAGAAAAATGATGAAAACCTTGAATGAACAGTAGAGGAAAGAATTAGAATCCATGAAACAGATTCAAAGAGACATTCAAGAAATTAAAATTTCCATTGAAAGCTAGAAGAACCACTTGAATGAAACAGAATATAGACTCTCAGACCTTGAAGACAGCATTGCAGCTAGTGATCTTAAAAGAAAAGATCCCTTAAAAATAACAAAGAAACAGCAAATAACTCAACAGCTGCAAGATGAGGCAAAGAAAAACAATATAAGACTAACAGATGTCAATGAAAGAGCAGGAGGCAACATGAATGACATAAAAAGATTATTTGTAGCAGTAATAGCAGAAAATTTCCCAAGCATGGGGCAAAAACCTTCTATATGCATAAATGATGCATATAGAACCCCAATTAGCCATAACCAAGATAAATCTACACCCAGACACATAATAACCAAGATCCCAGAAACTGAGCAAAAGAACAAGATATTAAAAGCTGTTAGAGAAAAGAAACAGATCACCTATGAAGGAAAGCCCATCAGAATCACAGCAGACTTCTCAACACAATCCGTCAAGTCAAGAAGAGCTTGGAGTAAAGTATTTCAGGTCCTGAAAGAAAGCAACTTCCAACTCAGATTGCAGTACCCTGCAAAGCTATCTTTCAAAATTGATAGAGAAATAAGATACTTCCACGACAAAGATCAACTGAAGAAATTAATGAGCACCAAACCAACCCTACAGAGGGTACTGAAAGATATTCTGCAAAGAGATAAAAATGACCACATTCTCTTTTTTTTTTTTTTTTTTTGGTTTTTCTCCAGTACCGGGAACCAAATTCACGACCTTGCGCTTGCCAGGCAGGCGCTTTGCTGCTGAGCTAAATCCCCAGCCCCTAACGACCACATTCTCAAGACCAAGAATAGAAAAGAACTACCAAGCAAGGTAAGCAATTAAACAGAGAGGGAAAAAACAAAATCAACATTGGCAAAATAACCTGACAAGGATAACTCAATACATATCAATAATAACCATTAATGTAAATGGCCTCAATTCACCAATCAAAAGAAAGACACTTGCAGAGTGGATCAACAAACAAAATCCAACAATATGCTGTATACAAAAAATGCATTTAACTCAAAGGGAAATCCATAGACTAAAAGTCAAAGGAAGGAAAACAATGCTACATGCAACAAGAACCCAGAAAAAAGCAAGAGTAATTATTCTCTTTGCAGACAATGTGAACTTCAAAAAACCATGATCAAAAGAGACAAAGATGGTCACTACATTCTTGTTAAGGGAAAACTGCAAGAGGAAGATATAAAAATCATAAATAAATATATATATATATGCACCAAACATAGGAGCACACAATTATATAAGGCAAATTTTAACAGACTTAAAAATCAAATAAATAATAGCACAGTTGTAACATGGGATTTTAACACCACATTGTCAAAAAGAGATAGATCACCTAGACAAAAAATCAGCAAAGAAATAACAGAACTAACCCAAACACGTGAACAAACGAACTTAGTAGACTTTTACAGAGTATTCCACCCAACAACATTAGAATATATATTCATCTCAGCTGCACGTGGGACATTCCCTAAAATAGACCACATGACAGTACATAGAACATGCTTAAGTAAATGCAAAGGGATTGAAATTAGCCCATGCACATTATTGGAGATAATACACTATGACCAAGTGGGATTCATTCCAGGAATTCAGGGATGGTTCAATATATGCAAATCAATCAATATAATACACTATATCAACAAAGCTAAAGACAAGAATCAGATGATCATCTCAATAGATGCAGAAAAAGCTTTGGATAAAGCCCAACACTCATTCATGATAAAAACCCTATAGAAAATTTGCATAGATGGACTTTACCTCAATCTGATAAAAGCCATCTATGATAAATCAAGAGTCAACATCACACTAAATGGACAAAAACTGAAAGTTTTCACTTTAAAATCAGGAACAAGACAAGGATGTCCACTGTCACCACTCCTATTCAACTTAGCTCTGGAGACACTGGCCAAAGCAATTAGACAAGAGAGAGAAATAAAAGGAATAGGGATAGGAAAGGAAGGAGTGAAATTATCTTATTCGCAGATGACATGATATTCTACACAGAAGAACCAAAAAACACCTAGAATTAATCAACAAATTCAGTAGCATTGCTGGATACAAAGTCAGTACTCAAAAATCAATACCATTCCTTTACACAAACAACAAACACACTGAGACAGAAATTAGGGAAACCATACCTCTCACAATAGCACCCCAAAAAACTGAAATACTTAGGAATTAATCTAACAGAAGAAGTAAAAGATCTAAACAGTGAAAACTACACTACATGGAAAAAAGAGACTGAAGAGGATTTCAAAAAATGGAAAGATGTTCCTTGCTCATGGATAGGAAGAACCAACACTGTGAAAAGGCCATATTCCCAAAATTGTTATACAAATTCAATGCAATCCTGATGAAAATAACACTAGTATATCTCACATACCTAAAGAAAACATTCCTAAAATTCATCTGGAACCAGAAGAGACCTAGAATGGCAAAAGCAATCCTGGGCAACAAAGGCAAGGCAGAAGGTATCACAATCCCTGATTTGGAATTATACTGCAAAGCTACTGTGATAAAATCAGCATGGTACTGGCAAAAAAAAAAATACACCTGAAAATCAATAGAACAGACTAGAAGATGCAGACACAACCAGAAAGACACTCAGCCACCTCATCTTTAACAAAGGGGCCAAACACGTTCGCTGGAAGAAAGAAAGCCTCTTTAATAGATAGTGCTGGAAAAACTGGCTTTCCACATGCCAAAAACTAAAACTAGACCCAAGCCTATCACCATGCACCAAAATAAAGTCAAAGTGGCTTAAAGATCTACATATTAAAACAGAAACACTAGATCTAATGGATGATAAAGTAGGTGGAAGTCTTGAAGACATAGGGTTAGGTCGAGAGTTCATGAACAAAAACCAAACTGCATGGAAAATACTTCAAAGAATCAACAAATGGGATCTCATCTTACTGAAAAGTTTTGCACATCAGAAGAAATCACCAACAAGGTGAAAAGAAAATTCACAAATTGGGGGAAAAAAATTTAGCCAGCTGTCTGTCAGACAAAGGACTACTGTCTAGAACATATAGAGAATTTTTTAAAAATCAGGCCCCCAAAATTCAAAGACCCAGTACAAAAATGGGCATCTGAGATGAATACACACTTTTCACATGAAGAAATATAAATGGCAAATAAATACATGAGGAAATGTTCAACATCTCTCTTGGTTACTTTTCTCTCATTGCTCAGACAAAGTACCCAATGCCCAAAATTAAGGAAGATTAATTAGCTTACAGTTTGTGGAGGTTTCAGTCCATCATTGGCCAGCTCCAAGGCAGGATGGCACATGGCAGAAGGCAACCATTCATGGTGGCAGAAGATAGCAGAAGCAACAAGGGCAAAAGGGAGGAGTGATGGCAAGCAGCCTTTTCCTGTTCCTTACATATGCAAACTATCCATCCCAGGGCAGTGTAGCACTCACAACCATGAATCAAAACTCTAAAAGCCCGCCCCATGACTATATGAGGATTTAGGGGGACATGCAGGTGCAAACACTAACATTCCACCCCTGACCCCACAAAGGGTCATGTACATCCCATTATACAAACAGTATTTAGTCCATCTTCAAGAGTTGCCAAAGTCCTAACAGTTTCAGCATTACTGAAAAGTCCAAGTCCCAAATCTCCTCTGAGATACTAGGCAAATCCTTAGTTGTGAGCTCCAGTACAAATGAAAAGTTAAACACTTCCAACATTCAATGGCACATTCCAAACAGTACATTCCAAACAGTACAAACGGGGATACAAAGCATTGGGACTAAAGCAAGTACAACATCCAGCAGAGTTACCATTAAGTCCTGTAGTTCTACATCCAGCATCTGAAGAAACTTGTGGCATGTTGTGAGCTCCAAACGGCTTGCATGAGTCCACCCCTGTGGCACTGCCAGGGGTTACAGCTCCTATGGCTTCTCTTGGGCCCACTTTGCTCCCTCCTTGCAGCCTTCCTCAGACAATCCACGTTCCTGGTTTTTCCAAACTTCTGAGATCTCCACTGAACCTCTGCTTCTCCCTCACAGCCTCACACACTGCCCTCTCAGGGGCACACTGCCTGGCCTCCCAGGCTTTCTTCTGAAATCTAGGTGGAACCGTTCTTAACCTCAGAACTCTTGTATTCTGTATGTACCTAAACCAGTGGCACATGGATGATGTCAAAGTCTGCTGCCACCTGGAGCAGGAGCCAAGCTTCCCCCTTTTTGGCCATAGGCATTGAGTACCTGGATCACTGGGCACTCTAAATCCAATTCTGAGGAGCAAATTCTCTATGCCACTGCCATTCTGGAACCTGGTGCGGCCACTGCCACTATTCTGGAACATAGTGCTCTGTAGCTTTCCTCTCAAAGCAAAGTCTTTCATTTTTGGAGTTTTGAGGTGGCAAAGGGTGCAGACTTGCTGCTTCTGATGGCCTAAGGCCATCTTTTCCATTCTGTTGTTCCTTCTCAGCTATGGAGATCTCCTCAACATTATCTTTGTAGTCCACAGCTTTACTGGAGCTTCCTTCCTTCTGGCCAAACTCACAATGTTTTAAATCATCCTGCTGGCTCTTTGCTCTTGATTCTCAATATAAATCTGGCTAAAAGCCCCCAACAATAGCCATGCCACTGCCCCAACATTCGACTGCCTTGAAATTTCTTTTGTCAGATTAATCAGTCCATCACCACCCTTAATCTCAGTATCAGGAAAAGTCTCTGGACACGAGCAAAATGCAGACAAATTTTCTGCCAAGCTATAACACACATCATCTGGAATCCAACAACAAATGCAGTCCTTCTTCCCAGCATAAACCTCCTGAACACTGTCTTTACTGGCAGGATTTCTATTAGCCTTCTGGTCTTCTGAGCTCTGACCAGAATCTCCCATGCAGAACAGCTAAAGGCATTTGAGTGCTTCTCTTTCAGAGGACATCTCTGAAACTTTCCAAATGCTTCCCACAAGCCATTTCCAAAGGCTCTTGAACCACATGGTCAGGTACAGTCACGGCAAGGATCGCACTCCCCTGGCACCAAATTCTGTCTTGGTTACTTTTTTCTCATTCATGAGACAAAATACTTGACACCCAAAATTAAGGAAGGAAAGGTTTATTTAACTTACAGTTCGTGGAGATTTCAGTCTATCCTTGGCTGGCTCCAAGCAGGATGGCACATGGCAGAGGGCAACCATTCATGGTGGCAGAAGATAGCAGAAGCAACAAGGGCAAAAGGGAGGAGTGATGGCAAGCAGCCTCTTCCTGTCCCTTACATATGCAAACTATCCACCCCAGGGCAGTGTATCACTCACAACCATGAATCAAAACTCTAAAAGCCCACCCCATGACTGCATGAGGATTTGGGGGGGACATGCAGACACAAATCATAATAACATCATTAGTCATTCAAGAAATGCAAGTTGAAACAACACTGAGATTCCATCTCACCCCAAAAAGAATGGCTATCACCAAAAATCAACCCATAACAAATGCTGGAGGGGCTGTGGGAAAAAAGGAACTCTTCTCCACTGTTGGTGGGAGTGCAGACTGGTGCAACCACTGTGGAAATCAGCCTAGAGAGTTCTCAGTAAACTAGGATTGGAGGTCCCATTCAACCCAGCTATTCCCCTCCTGGGTATTTTTCCAGAAGAACTGAAAACATCATACCACAATGATATATGTGCATCCATGTTTCTAGCAGCACAATTTGTAATAGCTAAATCTTGGAAACAACCTAAATGTCTTATCAGCTGAGGAATGGATAAAAAAGATGTGGTGTTTTTATATAATAGAGTATTACTCAACTATAAAGAAAGATAAACTAGAGGCTTTTATATGTAAATGGATGCAACTAGACACAATACTCATTAGTGAAATAAATCAGATTCACATTGTATTTCCTCCTTACTATAAGAACCTGAAAGAACAAAAAAAAAAATCTGAAAGGTACAATAGATATTGTGAAAGGGAAAAGAAACTGCTCAAATAGGAAGGATCAACTGGGATGAAGGAGGGGAGAGGAAAAAGAAAGAAGGAAGAGGAAAAAAATATGTATATGTATACACAAGATAGCTAGGATAACTGTACTACTAATATCTGTTGGGTTATTGAAAGGAACTGTTAATGTGTAATTGATCAATCTTGCATGCCTATATCTGGTTATATGTGCAACCATTTTGAAGATGACATTATGTAATATAAGAACCACTGTTAATATCCTATCACCATGTTTTCAAAATTCTGTATCATTTTTATTGTTTTCTATGCTGTTTTGATTGTGTATTTTTTGTTATTTGGGGGTTTTTTTAAATGAAAAACAAAATTTATATGTGTATATAAGGATAGCTGGAATAGGTGTTTTGCTGATGTCTGTGGTTTAGTGAGAGGAATAGTCAATGCTTAAAATTTTATTCTTTTCTTGACCAATTTTGCACGCTTGAATTTGGTAATCAGAATGACTGATCTGAAAACAACAATATGCAGTATAAGAACCATTGTTGAACTCCTACCATCTAGTACAGTGAAGCTCTGCATCATTTCCAATTTGTTTTTTATTACTTGTTACTGTCTCTGATAGTTTGATCAATCTTACATCCTTATGTCTGGTGGACTGAGCAACTTCACTGATGATAACTGTGTGTAATGTAGCAACCATTGTTAATTCCTATCAGTTTGTTTTGAGGTCGTGTATCATTTTTGTTGTTTTTGTGTTGTTTTGATTTTGTTTTTTTTTTTTTTTTACTTTTCAAAATAAAATTTAAATAAATAAATAAATATTACTAACGTGATGTCAAGTTAAGGGGGAAATTTAGTCAAGTCATTCATACATCACTGTGATTTCATTAGGAAGAATTTTTGAAGGGGTTGTTTCTACTACTTTTAAAGTAATCTGAGTAATGAAATATCAGTCATGTTTTATTGCTGATATCCACTTCATCTCAGTAAAAAAAACTTGTTAGAGCATAAAAGGAAACTATCTTGTTTGCTTTGCCTTAGTTTCTCAGCAAAAATTATGATGGGAGAGTGTCTCTGAGTTAGAGCACACGTTTAGCATGTACAGATCTGAGGTTCAACCCTCAGAACACACAAAGAAAATACAATTAAACTTACAAGTCTGACTGACTTACACTGTACAATCCATCCTATCAATAAGTGCTTTATCATTATTTTTCCATGTTGATGAGTAGTGCATGTTTGCAGCATGTACTGACCACATTCCTTGTGGGGAGGTGATGCATGGACTTCACACCTTCGTGCTCTTCTCATCCTCTCTTTCCCCCTGTCCGGTGTCTTGGCTCCCTTCCCTTTTCCAAAACATCTCTCTTTCTATTTCCTGGTATCTATCTTCTATTCTGCTCTTTGTATTTTTGGGTTTCTGATATAAAAGAAACAATGCAACATTTAAGTTTGTGTGTCTAATTTATTTCATTTAACATTATGGTCTCAAGGTGCAACCACTTCCCTAGAAATAATTCAAGTTTATCCTTCTCTGTGGTACAGAAGTACACCATTGGGTATAAATACCATGTTTTCTTTACCCATTCATCTGTCGACAGATGAACAGGCTGTTTCCAAGATTTAGCTTTATGAACTGTGCTGCTATAAACATGGGTCTGCATGGAGGACTGTAATATGATGTCTCTAACTCTTCTGGGAAGATACCTACAAGGTGAATAGCTGAATCAAATGGAATTTCTATTTTTAGTTTTTTGAGGAATCGCCATACTGATTTCCATAGTTATTGCACTAGCTCACATTCCCAGCAATAGTGTAGCAAGGTTTCTTTTTCTCCACAGCGTCTCCAACATTCATTATTATTTGATTTCTTGATGATGGAGATTTTTTCTGGAGTAAGATGGAATATTGATGTTGTTTCAATTTGCATTTCTTTATGACCAGAGAGGATGGACATTTTTTCATGTATTTATTGGCAATTTTACTTTATTTTCTGCAAAGTATCTATGCATTTCAGTTGCCCATTTTTGATTGAGTCTTTTATCTTGGAACTCTAATTTTTTAGTTCTTTACATATCATAGATATTAATTCTCTATCCAAGAAATAGCTGGCAATTTTTTTCCCATTCTGTGGGTTGGCTCTACACTCTATTGATAGCTTCCATTGCTGTGCAGAAGCTTTTTAATTTCATGTAGTTCCATTTGTTATTTCTTGTGTAATTGAGAATCTGTTAAGAAAGTCCTTGCCTAACCTGTCTTCAAGAGTTTTACCTGTTTATCCTGCAGCAAATTGTTTCTGTTTTAACATTTATATCTTTGATCCATTTTGATTAAGGTGAGATATAAGGGTCTAGACTCAAGCTTCTGCATGCTGATAGCCAATTTTCCCAACATATTTTATTAAAGATGCTACCTTTCCTCCAGTATATGTTTTAGCCTTTTTGTCAAAGATGAGATAGCTGAATGTGCCTGGGATTGTTTCCACATCCTCTATTCTGTTCCACTGATCCACATGTCTGCTTTTGTGCCAGTACCAAGGTGTTTTTATCACTGTAGATTCTGGGACCTCTGTCTTTACTCTCCTTGCCCAGGTGTGCTTTTGCTATTTTGGGTCACTTTTGGTTCTATATGAATTTTAGGATTGTTTTCTCTAGTTCTGTGAGAAATGTTATAGGTATTTTGACTGGGATTGTGTTAAATCTGTATATCAGTTTTGCAAATAGGGCCAAGTTGGTAATATTGGTTCTGTCTATCCAGGAACAGAGGATATCTTTCCATTGTCTGATGTCTTCTTCAATCTTCTTCTTCAAAGTGCTGCATTATTTGTTGTCTTTCACTTCCTTGGTTAGGTTAATTCCTAAGTAATGTTTTGATGCTATCATGAATAATACTGTTTTCCTAATTTCTTTCTCAGTGAGTTCTTCATTGTTGTACAGGAATGCTATTGATTTTTGTATGTTGGTTTTATATCCTGCTACACTATGAATTTGGTTACTAATTGTGTGAGTTTTTAGTGATGTTTTCTTGGGTCTTATAAGTAAAAAATTATATCATCTCTCCATAATAGTATTTTGACTTTGTCCTTCCCTATATGTGTCCCTTTTATTTCGTTTGCTTGCCTGATTGCTCTGGCTAATGTTTTGGGTACTATATTGAGTAGCAGTGATGACAATATGCATTCTCTTTATTTCTGTTTGTAGAGGGAAAATTTCAGTTTTTCCCAATTTTATATGATTCTGGCAGTAGGTTTGTCATAAATTACTTTCATCTGATTGAGATAAGGTCCTTCTATATCTATTTTCTTCAGGGCTGTTATCACGAATAGATATTGGATTTGTCAAAGGCTTTTTCTGTATCTATTGAGATGATCAGGTGATTTTTGTCCTTGTTTTCTGTTTATGTGGTGTGTGATGGATTGATAACTGGTGGTCAACTTGTAGCACCAAGCTGAATTGAACCAGTATATGCTGAGCATGAGAGGCCCACCTGAGGATTGTTGCCAGCAGCAAAAGAGGCGGAACTCGAGAAGAAGAGAGGCTGTTGGGAGCTGGTAGAAGCTGTTGGATGCTGTAAGAAGGTGTAAGGAGCTGTTGGTTCTCTTGGAGAAGCTTGTCATGCTGGCTTTCCTGATGAACTCAGCTGTTCTCATCATCCACAGAGCTTGGGACCTTGTTGTCACTGAGATTGGCTTCAGTTCCCTTTGGGAGAGCTCTGGTCCTCACTTTGAGCATCACCTCTGGGCTCCAGAGGGCAAGATGGTGCACTACTTAGTCTCCAGGAGAAGCTTGTCACTTTAGCTTTCCTGATGGGAACTCAACTTTCCTCATAATCAGAGGAGCTCGGGACCTCACTGTTGCTGAGGATGGCTGTGGTCTTTTTGTGAGGAGCTCTGGTTCTTACTTTGAGCATTGCTTCCTGGTTCCAGTGCAGATCCCTCAGCCTGGTAGCACAGATCTTTCATCCTGCTGGCACAGACTTCCTAGTTTCCACCACTGACTTTTGGGATTTCTCAGCACAGATCTGTGATATAAGTTGGCATGAGATATTGTCATGGGCTCTTGGCCTCCAGCTGGACTCATGGGAGGCATTGTTAAGGGCTAGGTCTTCAGTTGGACTCATGCAAGACATTGGCATGGGATCCAGGCCCTTGGATTTTTTGGTCTTCAGTGCGTGGACAGATTTCCCGCACTCTCTTTTTGTATATGATTCTTTGAATGACTATTATAAATAATCTTATAAAATATATGTCCTGTATTGTATTGTATTGTTTCCCTTTGCAAAACCCCAAACTACAACATGGTGTATGACATTTCTTGATTAGCACATGTTGGACCATTCTTGCATCCCTGGGATGAAGATTACTTGGTCATTATGTATGATCTTTTTGATGATTTGTTGCATTCTGTTGGCCAGTATCTTGTTGAGGATTTTTGCATCTATATTCAGCAAAGAGATTGGCCACTCTTTTGGTTAGTGCCTAGTGTGGTTTTGGAATCAGGATAATGCCAGCTTCCAGGAATGACTTTGGTAGTACTCCTTCTCTTTCAACTTCTTTAAAGTGCTTGAGAAGTATTGACATTAGATTTTCCCTGAAAGTCATGTGAAATTCAGCAGTGAATCTACTGAGTCTTAGGCTTTTCTTCATTGGTAGATCTTTTATTACAGCTTCAATTTCATTGCCTGCTATTGTATTATTCAGGGTTTGGTTCAGTTCTGATATTTTTTGGTTGATTTTTCATCTAGTTGATCTATCTATTCATGAGGTATTAAAATTCCTTATTATAATTGTGTTAGTGCTCATTTGATTTTTCATACCCATTAATATTTGTTTTATGTGGTTGTATGCACTGGTATTTGGTGCATATATAGTTATGATTGTCATCTCTTCCTCTTATAGATTTCCCTTAACAAGTATATAGTGATCTTCTTTGTCTCTTTTGACCAGTCTTAGCTTGAAGTTTACATTGTCTGCAAAAGAATAGCTACTCCTGCTTTTTTCTTGGTTCTTGTATCATACAGTATTGTTTTCCATCCTTTGACTTTCAGTCTATGATTTCTTTTTGAGTTAAATGTGTTTCTGGTATGCAGTATATTGTTGGATCTTCCATTCTGGCAGTCTCTTTCTTTTGATTGGTGAATTGAGACCATTTACAGTGATGGTTATAAATGATATGTATTGGCTTATTGTCTTGGTTACTTTTCTCTCATTGCTGAGACAAAATACCCGTCACCACAAATTAATGAAGAAAAGATTTATTTAGCTCACAGTTTGTGGAGGTTTCAGTCCATAATCAGCTCACTCCAAGGTAGGGTGGCATGACACAGGGGTAACACTTCAAGGTGGCAGAAGATAGCAAAAGAAGAAAGAGCAAAAAGGAGGAGCATCAAGCCTTTTTTCATCCCTTATATTTTATATTAGCTATCCACCCATGCCTACACCATCTCTGTGCCCTCCTCTTCCACAAGCTAAGAATGTTTACAAAGTAAAGACTTTGGCCCCCTGATGAATCCCTTAGTTGAATTTTAAACTTCTCAAGTTGATGCAGTGAACATTCTAGAGTGGTAAGGGGATGTTCTTTTCACCCCAGGTTGTAGAACTGCTGAGTTATTTAGTTAACCTTCTAGACTCCTCAAGTTGACACAGTGTATCAACCTTAACACTTATCTTTTCCATATTCTTTTCCTACTTTTGGTACCATATCTTTCCCCTCTGTTAATTGCTTGCCCTACCTGGTGGCTTCTTTCTATTGGTGTTATTTGAATTGTGGTTTTCCTTATCTCTTTCTAAAATATTCTTCAAAGCATTTTGGAAAATTAGTTTGGTGGTCATGAATTTCTTCAGTTGTTCTTTGTTATAGAAGTATCTTATTTCTCCATTGATTTTGAAAGATAGTTTCACATGTTACATTGATCTGGGTTGGAGGTTGTTTTCTTCTACATACTTCACTCCAAATGTTCCTTTACTTGAGGGTTTGTGTTGAGAAGCCTGGTATGACTCTAATGGGTTTTTCTTTATAGCTGATTGGTTTCTTTTCTCTAACCACTTTTAATATTTTGTTCTTGGGCTGAAGTTGTGGAATCTTGATTATTATATGCTTTGATATATTTTTTTCATGGTCATGGCTAATTGGAGTCCTATATGCCTCATTTATTTGTATGTCAAATTCTTTATCCATGTTTGAAGAGCTTTCTGCCATTACTTCTGTGAAGTGTTTTTAATAGTATTTGCACTATCTCCAGCTTTCTCATTTATTCCAATTAATCTTATATTGTTTTTCTTTGCTTCATCTTGCAGCTGTTGGATTGATTTTTCATAGTCCCTTACTATTTTTAAGATATCTTTCTTTTCATGGTCACTAACCACAATCCTGTCTTCCAGAGCTGATATTCTATCTTTGTCTCCAGTTAGTCTATTGTGTGTACTTTTTTTTTAGTACCAGTCGTCAAACTCAGGACCTCACACTTGCCAGCCAGATGCTGTGCCACTGAGCTATATCCCCAGCCCTGTTGCATTTACTTTCAGTGGAATTTTTAATCTCCTGTATATCTGTTTGGATCTGTTTCATGGCTTCCATTTCTTTCCTATGTTGGGCATTCATGGTTTCCATCATTTTCCTATGCTCCTCTATTTTTTTTTACCTGTGTCTACTCTGTTTGTTGGGCATACCTTTCATTCTGATGACCATTTTTCATCTGAGAGATTAGTATTTTTATAGCCACCTCAATTTGTTTTTTCACTACTGCTTCTATCATTTCAGAAAATTCCAGTGTGTGGCTTCTGATTTCTTCTATCTCATTGTGCTCTGGACTTGTCCAGGTGGGCTGGAAGTCTGGAGTTGTATTTTGCTCTGTGTTTTGTCATTTTCTATTTTCTATGTTTTATTCTGTTTTATTTTCTCTGCACATGCTTGTAGATTTCTTATGGTAGATAGCTGTATCACTAGTATTAAGCCTTCCCTAGGAAATGTCTACTCCTCAGAAATGTCTTCAAGTTGTAAGTGGTTCTTAGTTTTTTTGTTTATTCCAAGAATCTACCTTCCCAATTTATAATGAAAAGTTGTTATTTGGCTCAGAACCCTGTCCTTTAGTACTGGACTATGGTGATGGTTATGACCCTAGACAATCACAGTGTTATAGGAAGGAGAAAAACTGATTACAATTTGTACGACACCCTGGCTCAAGTAGTCCAATTAGCAATAACAATAGCATCAAGCACAGTCTAGCAACTGAAAAACTGTAGTAACTATTAATTTAGTACCTGTAACAATAGCAGCAAGCTCTACAGTTACATAAAAAAAATCCAACCTATACTAGGAATTTGTATGTAATGAGTTTCCCTTTGGTAGAGTGATTTTACCCTGGAGGAGGGGTTGAGAAGGATAGGGAACAAATGGAGAGATGAATGAGGAGAGATATAGTGGAAGCAAGGCTACAAGGCAAAGAATGATCACCCAAGTTTTGGGAAACTAGGGAAGAGCACAGGAGAGAAAGAATGAAACAGAAAGCAAAAGAATATTGAAGCAAACTGGAAAGAGAAGAGGTAATGTTCACTCACATGAAAGTATCATAAAATCAAGAGAGATAGTTGAGGGAAGAGAGAAAGAAGATGAATAGAACAAAACAAAAATAAAGGTAAGAAAGCCAAATAGTCAAAACAACACAAAAACCCAATCAAACTGAAAAAGAAAAACCAAACAGAGAAAAAAATAATAAAATTCTGGTGTTTCACAGTTCTTTAGTTGTCCAAGTCAGATCCCAGAAATGTGCTGTGTAACCCGGCCAAGTTTGCAGCAGGATTTGTGCTGGGTTTGAGGCTGATCTTGGTCTCTGGATATAAGGGCTGGGACTGGTCTTCAGCTGACAATATTTGGATGTCCCCTTCTCCTTACCACGATTGTCTCTAAGATGCCCGCCCCCTTTATGTGACACCTTTGGACAGGGAAAGCCCAGGGTTGTCCCAGACCAGTGTATAGTTGGCTCCTTCTGGGCCTTATACAGCTTCCTCTGTTCCACACCACTAGCTCCTCTCACCCGCTGATTGTAGGGTAGGGGGAGTGCCATTGTCCTGCTGTATGCCAAGGCTGCTTGCCTGCTTGCATCACTGGGCCAAGGCTGCTCGCTGGCCATGGACCAGAGGGATGCTTCCAGCCCTTTGTGTTTAGGTCTAAGACTGGCTTTTGGTGGTCACCCGTGTGGCGTCTGTGTGGTCCAGCTCCTACCTCTTGGTAGAATTCCCCCTAGTCTGCTTCCCAACTGCCAGTAGTTTACTGGGACTGGATGGCTCTTCCATCCTTCCACTCTGGACTTTGGCAATGAAGCAACCTGGAACTATTCTGCTGCTGGAGTTGTCCCAGTGCCTTTGAAATAAAATGACACCTGCTTCTGCCCACCTGCTTCTGCTCCCCGTGTTTGTGTGCTGAAACACAGTGCTGGCTCACCTCATTCACTGACCGCCGGCTCTGCAGGACCCCTCAGGAAACTGTCCACCATGCTGGGCCACTCCACCCTCCATAGAGATTTATTAAGTCCATTTGTTTGAAAGTTTGGTTCAATTAATTTTTGTTGATTTTTGTCATTGATCTGCCTATTTATGACAGTGTAGGTATTGAAGTCCTCCACTATAATTGTTTTGATGTTTGTCTGATATTTCATATTCAGTAATGTTTATTTTATGAAGTCAGGTGTATGAAGTCATATGTATGTTTATAATTTTATGAAGTCATATGTATGTTTATAATTGCTCTCTTCCTGTTGAATTGTCCCCTTAACTAATATGTAGTGACCTTCTTTGCCTCTTCTGATCAGTTTTGGCTTGAGGTTCACTTTGTCTGAAAATAAGTTGACTACTCCTGCTTGGTTTTGGCTCCTGTTGCATGAAGTATTGTTTTTCATCTTTTGATTTTTAGTCCATGAATTTCTTTTGGGATGAAATGTGTTTCTTGTACACAGCATAACATTATGTTTCATTTCTTCATCCAGTCTCCCAGTATGTATTTTTGATTAGGAAATTGAGACCATTCACATTTAGAGTTATTACTGAAAAGTATTGACTAATTTCTGTCATTGCATTATTTTCATGTTGTTGATTTCCTTTATTTCCCTTCTGTTTAACCACTCACCTTGGCTGATGCATTCCTTCTATGATCCCATTTGACACTGTTAACTTCATTTACTTTTCTAGGGTACCTTTGAGAGTTTTTTAGAGAGCTGATATGGTGGAAATAAGTTTCTTAATGTCTCCTTCTCACACAAAGACCTTATTTCTTCATCAGTTTTGAAAGCTAGTTTTGGGTGATGATATATCAGTCTAGGTTGGAAGGTTTTTTTCAGTTTTTTTTTGCAGGGGAAGGTTGAAACACTTCACTCCAACCTCTTCTGGCCTTTGAGGTTTGGGATAAGAAGTCTGCTGTAATTCTAAAGGGTTTACCTTTATAAGTGATTTGTTGCTTTTCTGTTAAGATCCTGTTCTTGTATTGGACTTCTGAAATTTTTGACTATGATGCCTCATAGAGATGTTCTTTCCTGATCACAGCTATTTGTGGTTCACTATGTCTCACTTATCTGCATATTAAATCCTCTCCACATATTTGGAAAGTTTTCTGCTATTATTTCTGTAAACATGATTTTCATGCCATTTTTCTGTCGTTTCATTTTTCACTTATTTCATTTAATCTTATGCTAGTCTTCTTTGCATCACCTATCAGATGCTGGATCCATTTTTTCATGTTCTCTTGTTGGTTTTAAGATATTTTCCATTAATTGGTCACCAACATTGACCCTATTTTCTAGTTCTGACACTCTGCCTCACATTGGTCACTTTTGCTGCCCACTTCAACAGAATTTTTAATCTCCCACATTTCTGTTTTGGTACCTTTTCATGGTACTACCTTGATCACTCATGTTTTGTGTCATTTTGTTTAGCTCAGCGAGCTTCTTATTAATATCTCCTGTAAACTTGCTAATTATTTATTTACTAAGCCATTATTTGTTCAGTTATATATTGTTCAAGCTCCCAAGCACCTTACTGATCTATTTTTTTTTTAAATCTCCTCTGGCATCCTTTCAAATAATTTGGCTGTGTGACTTTTGACTTCTTTCCCTTTAATGTCCCATGGATCTGCTTTGGAGGAGTTGGGAGGTTTGGAGGCATTTTGTCTACTTGTCTTCTCATATTTCCATTGTTTTCGTTGTTGTTTTGTGCTATGTGCATGGGCTGATTATAGTGGAAGAATGTTGTTGCTGGAATATAGGCCCTTTTAGTCAGTGTCTGCTTTTCAGTGATGCACTCTGAGCGTGGCTAACCATAGGTCTTGCCTCTGACTCAGGACCCAGTCACCTCTGCTTATTTTGGGGGGTTGCACTGTATTTGTCCCAGGACCCAATTCTCTGGGAATGGGCCACAGTATTGTTAACGACACAAAGGCAATCTAGATATTGACGTAGAGAGAAAACCAATCAACAGCCAAAACTATGCCATGTTGGTATAGCAATAAAGTGCTTTAATGTTGAGAGTATTTGTTAAGTAAAAATTCTTTCAGTAGTATATTTTAAATGCAATGAGATAACTGTTGCACAGACTATGCAATAAAGAAAAATAGATTAAGCCCAATAGAATGAAGCATCTTAGTGATATTTTTTTACACCTCTGAGCCAAGAAAAAAAATCCAGGGAACACAGGGCTTGCAGCCTCAGTGGGATCCTCTCTCAGGCACTGACCCTTCCTTAACTTATGTCCCCTTGTGACACCAGGGCCAGGTAGCTTTGCTCATGACTGAGGAACTGAACACCAGAAATTGTCATGACCCATGGTTATACAGCAATTTAGTGCCAGAACTGTCTTTACTCTCGTTTCTGGTCTTTTGGCTTGTTCCTGTGGTTACTGTGATAGTTGCAAGAAGTCCTAAGATTTTTCATATAAGACCTCCCTTCTCAAAGCAAATTCAGATTTTACCCACTATGGTCAGTTCGGCAGGGCCATGAATCTGGGAGGGGTGAGCATTACGAGATCATGATGGACTCAGGATGAATTCCCTTTCATTTGAGAACAATCTGAAGTATGTGTAACTTGCAGTCCTAACGCAACACAACAAGGCTTGGCAATCAAAATACTAGTAAGATTTCAGAACTCATTCAGAACTCAAATACTAGCCAGATGCAAACACATTTATTAGAAGTTATGTGGACAATATTTATACCCCAACCTCTGATTTTAAAAATATTTATCTAGATTTAGAGATGCAGGCAAATTCTGGGTTCTTTTTTTCTTGTCAAGGAAAAGGCTACTATGACAGACATCAAAATGAGGGTGAATATTTTGTAAATAGACAGATTTTTCTATTCCACACAACAGGTGAAGCTAATGTGAAACCCACATACCCATTATGGATACACACACACACACACACACACACACACACACACACACGGATAAAACACAACATCAAGTGTTTCTTTTTATAACTTTGAGAGTTCTCAAGTAATAAAAAGCTGTCCTTAGGTACTTGACTATGAAGAAACTTAGAACTGAAGTCATGAACAAAGCTACCCGGCCTGAAGAAGGGACATAAGTTAAGGGTGGATCAGTGCTTGAGAGAGGATCCCACTGAGGCTGCAAACCCTGTGCTTCATGGATGCCAAAACTTAGCTCTCTTCCTGCAGCGATTGAGCCAAAGCTCATGGTTCATGACACCGAGAGAAAACTGCTCCCTGACCCAGGAACGCGGCAGGGAAAGCAGACAGGCAGCGCCAAGCCATGCATGGAAAGAGTCACCGTTAAGAACCTGAAACTCCGAGCACTCCGAGCCAGGGGCACTCCGAGCACTCCGGAGCCAGGAGGATCAGCGTGAGCTCAAGGCCAGCCTGGACCACATAGCTAGACCTTGTCTCAAGAAAAAAGAATCTGAAACTCAAGCCAGGCCCGCATGGTGGCTCACCGACTCCTCGCCTGCATGAAGTCGGAACCAGCGAATTAGAGTAACGATCAGAGGCTGTGGCCATGCACATAACGCGTGCACTTCCTCCCTCCATTCGCTCAGGGACTAGAACACCCAGCGCAACAAGCACACTTAGCACACTCTGCTTTCTACACAGCGTTCTCCAATAAAAACAGCCCGGTTCCTTAAAGAAACAGCTGCTTCTAGGGATGGGGCAGGCGAAGTACTTGGGTGAGCTGGGGCATCTTGCAGTGAAATAAGGAAATGCTTGAAAAGCAAAAGAGAAGGGGCATGGCGACTGGCTGGAAAGAGTCCCGTAGACACATCTGAAATAGAACAAAAACATAAAGAATATAGAATTAGATTCTAGCCCAGAGAGGAATAGGATTATATAGAAGCCCACAGTGATTTAAATAAACCATTGAGTAAATAAATAAATGCAGAAGAAGAGATAATGGCTCTTTACGGAGGACTCTCCAATAACCGTGTGGCTGCACCCCGCTCTGGGGCGAAGCTAATCCCCCTCCCTCGCGGGTAGAGGGGACTCAGTGACGTCCACGGAGGACTAAGGATGGAAAGGAAAACAGCACCTTCACACTGGCCAAGCCCAGCAAACAAGACCTTCAGCAGGATCAGTGCCAACATCATCAGCGACGAGTCACTCCACGCCGTGTGCAAGACTCAATATGAGGAGACCCGGCGCTTCCCTTCCGTGCGTCTCCCCCAAACCGCACCGCCGCAGTCTAATTATGAGCGAGACAACAAACTCAAACTGGGGATATTTTATAAAAGAACTGGCCTGCCCTCTGTAAAAGTCTCAAGGTCATGGAAGAGAACAGTGAAATATTGTCACAGGCCAGAGACACTAAGGAAGCCCGAGACTCCAAATGTCTGCACAGGAAATAGCTGCCATTGCAGAGGAACTGTGTCTGAAATTCCAAAGTGTGGGGCAGGGGTGCTACTCTTGAAGGAGAGTGCACTAAAAAATGGGAGAAGGGGCTGGACATGGTGGCACATACCTGTAATCCTAGCACACAGGAGGCTGAGGCAGGAGGATTGCCATGAGTTCAAGGCCAGCCTGGGCTATATAGTGAGGAGTACAAAGCAAGACTCTGTCTCAAAAAAAAAAAAAAAATCTCTGTCCACTCAAAAATGGGAGAAAGGATTATTTACACCCTGGAATCTTAAATAGAATACTCTGAAAAGAAATTTAAAATAAGTGTGGTTAAAATATACAAAGAGATTAAGGAAAATATTTTTAAAGTAGAATTTAACAGAAACCATAGAATAGTTCTCAAAATAAAAAATAAATAAAAGATAATAACAGACTAAGTGTGGAAATAAACAAGAATTGGAAATAAACAAGAATTGGAAGATATATTTCAGGTATTTAAAACATTGTACAAAGAGATATGAAGATTTTTTAAAAGGTAAACGTTTTTAAAAGATATGGAGGATAAAATGCAAAGATCCAGTGCATATCCAAATAGACCTCCAGAGCTAGGAAGAGAAAATGGGGAGAGTAGTACTCTGCAAAATCAGAGGGTGGGAAGAGTTCCTCAAATTAAAGACAAGGATCTCTAGATTGAAAACAAATGTGAATACAAAGCAATCAGAATATAGAAAAATAAACTACCTCTTGTCACACATTTGAGAAAGTTTAAAACATGTAAATTGTAGGAGAAAATCTTAAATAAAATTTAACACAGATTATTACAAAAAGATAGCAAGCACACTGACAGCAGAGTTCTTTTTCCAAAAGAGAAGGAGACAGTGAAAGAGCATCCTCAAACTAGAGCTAATCCATAGTCAACTCAGAATCTCAAAGACAAATGAATTTTTCTTTAAGAATAAGATGAAATAAAAATATTTCAGATGTAGAAGAATAAAAACCTCTCATAGTTATCAAGCCATTGATCAATAAATAGCTACTAATGAAAAAACCTCTCGTGGGCTATCACTTAGAGAACTAGTAAAGAATACATTTCATCAAGCAAGAAAATAAATACAAAAGGGAAGGTATAAGGACATATTTGGTAAAACTTGTAGATTTAGGGTTACTCGGTGTGTGTGGCGGGGGGAGTTGAGATTATGAGGCTTTCAAAAGATAGGATTGACATATAAGGCAATAGAGAAATGATTCACGGGGAGTGAAGGACTTCAGTATTCTAAATTTGTCTCATTTTTGACAGAAGATGATGCTGATTTATCAAAGGCCCTAGAGGCAACATGCACAACAGCAAGCTACCCTGTAACCACTGGCAAGTCACTCCATTCCCCAAAGCCTCACTTTCTCCATCTGTGACATGAATAAATATTTATATCACTGGTTGTTGCAAGGATGAAATAAATTATGAAAAACCATAAGAGCTTAGAGCAGTGGCTAAGAAAAATGCATAAATAAATCCTAGCTATTATTGGTAGGTAGAGGCATCACTGTCACACCAGTAGACAAAAATATGATTAATGCATTACCAGGCAAGAAAGAAGAAAATAATGAACATACAAACAGGGAAAATAGAAAACACAAAGTAATACAATAGAAATATATCAAAATGCTCAGTAATCACAGAAATGCAGAAAAGCTAAACAGAGCTTTTAAAAGATAGTGCCTGTCATATAGGAACTTTTAGAAAATCTTATTATATATTACTTACAAAAGACAAGACATATCTACACATTTTTACCTAGAAATTAAAGTTATTTACTGCAATCACAAATTAAAAGAGAAAATATTTGCTAAGAGCAATTGAAGCAAAACTGAACATAGGAAAGAGTCAATAAACGAGATGGAGGTGTGTCAACATGAAGTTTTTAGCAGGAGATTCAGAACAACCACGAGAGCTTAGATTTCATTTCTGGAAGAAAACATTTTAAAAATCTTTGGGCAACAATATGGAGGAATAATTTGATCAGGAAACAACAAGATCTGCAGATACGAAAATTATACCGAACAACAGCAACAACAAAAACCTGCAGGACTCGGCAGTACTGATGATCCATCAGCCGGCTGCACGCGGGACCAAACCGCCCTCTTTCAGCCTAACGCCCACTCGGTGCCACCTTTCCGACTATGTTCCTGCCGACCTGTTCCTCCCCTGGAGGAACCAAACCAACACCAGTCATGCTTGAAGGCCTAAACACACACCCTGCCAAGGGTCGCAAGGTCTAAGGTAAACACGTTGGGAGAGACTTTGGGTCACAGACCCGTGTTCTAAGATACCCAGCAGATCTTATCGTAAGAAACGACCCACTGAGGAAAAGCTGGGAGCTGTTCAGTGTCCACGACAGGCAGCCAAGCCAGCAAGAGAAAAGGACGTCATGTGCCTGATGTGGTTTTGCTATTTTTCTCACCACATTTTCTGTCCCTGATTTAAATTTGCTTAAATTTCACCATCCAAAAATATTTAGGTAGAACACCCAAAACTCATACCATCTAAAGTTCATGATCTATAATACTTAGTCTGAAATTAATCTGTTTCTTTCTTTTTTAAATTTTTAAAATTTAACATAGTTTTTAAAATTTAAGTGATGGTAACTGTTGCATAGATGTAACAATCCGCCAAGGGCTCTTGAACTGTGTTTCTGGCACACGGAACATAGATGTTCACGCACTCACCGCTGCACCTGTGTGTGCTGTCCCGCCTGCCTCGTTCTGTTCCGTGCCCCAGGGTCCCTGTCTTGCTCTATCACAGAAGGTGCAGCAAATACATCCTTGCTGAGTAAGTTAACGAATCCCTTAGAACTGCTACATTTTTAAGGAAGTAATGAATGATTCTTACAGACAGACTCATGGTTAAACTGACAAATACTCAAGGTAACTCAAGTAAAAGGGATGCTTCAATTAGCCAGAAATGTCTTCAATCTTTGTTATCTTATCTCTGAGACTCTGACCTAAATCTGTGTCTCAGTATCATCAAAAAGAAGGTTTTAATTATTTTATCCATTTTCTGAAAGTTAAAACTCAGTAAAACTATTATTTTATCACTGGTATGTAAATTCTTGAAACTATGCTTTTCATTACCTCTCTCAACTAAACAGAGATGATAATAACTGTTCCTTATTTCAACAGATTTAGCATCTGTTCCTTCCTTCACAGAGATCTGAAAATTAACTTTCAGAAATCTCTCATCTATCTATCCATCTATAATCTATTATCTATCTTATCCATCTATTATCAGACATCTATCATCTATCCTACCCATCTTTTATCTATTAGCTATCTATTATCCATCCTACCCATCTATCATCTGTCATCCATCTATCAATCTTCACCTCCTTGAATTTCCTGATGTCACTACTCACACAAAGCCTAAGGTTCTGCTTAGACCTCAAATCTTATCTCTTTTACCTATAATGCTGACTAGAGATGAATTATTCATTTTTTAAAGTAATGAATAATCCCTTAATTTTTAGAGTGATTATGGGAAATTTGAACAAAGACTGTGTTCAGTGCTGAATTCATTGATTGCAGTCGTTGGTAAATAGTAAAAGTTTGTTCAATTCATGAATAGATTTGGATCACAGTTTTACCAAATTGTAATTTTGTGAAGAAATGTATAGGACTTTTTCTTATGTTTTTTTTTTTTATTTTTTTTTT
>NW_004955436.1:922407-939755 GCF_000276665.1 Chinchilla lanigera | reverse complement strand
TCTTTGTTCTCGCGTCCTGGCCTCCGGGATTGGGTGCGGCCTACCTGGCTCTTTGCGCGCTTTTCGGCTGGGAATCGCGGTCTTATGTTTAGTATTCTTTAGACTGCAAAGATTCACTCCCTCTGAACTTTACAGTATAAAGAGAAGGGCTGACTACATATTGGTACCTAGAGCTGACCTTCAGCCCAGAGGCTGTCACGATTACTTTCCAGTCTGGTAGGATTGAATACAGCTTCTTTTTGTTGGACTCTAGTATTTTTTAAGCTACTCAGAATCCTTTATGAAAGATATGACAGCTGTCCTTCTTTATTCAATTTTGCATTCTTGCAGTTTCAATCACCTGTGGGCAACCATAGTCCAAAAATACTGAATAAAAATTTTTAGAAACAAGTAATTCATACCTTGATGACTTCATGCTGTTCTGAGCAGCACAATAAAACCTCACTGTCCTGCCTGTCCCTCCTGGGACACCGGCCATGCGTGTGTCCAAGCGTCCATGTTGCACACACAACCTACCCATCAGTCACTTGGTTGTCAGATCATCTCAGCATCTCAGTGCTGGAATAGAGGGTCTGTCATGATCAGTGTTTCCAGTTACCCATCGGTGGTACTGGGATGTGTCTCAGTCAGGTGAGGGGGACCTGCTGTGTTTATCTAAGGTTGAGAAGCTCTGGGGGTGGTGGAGTATTTAATCCAACCAGTTTACCCACCCATTGAGCTTTGCATGTGCCACAGTGCTGCACGCACTTGCTTCCTTGCGCCTGCTCCTCCATGTGACAAGGGCACTGCTGCCCACCAAGGGGAAAAACAGATACCAATGAACCCACAAGTAACAGCTCTCCTTGAAATAGCCACCACACTCCATGCCACACAGAGTGACTGTGTATGGTGTTCAAACCAGACTCAGACATGAGAATGAAAAAGAACCACTGCAGGAAGTGCAAGACACCAAGGATAGACCAGTGTGGTCCAAGCGGTCCAGAGTGCCTGACATGTGGCCACCCTGGTGTGCACACTCTGCTGCTGAAAATAGTGATAATACTACGCTTTCAGGAGAATGTGCCTGATGTAGTTCTCCATTTGACATTTGCTACTAATCCTGTGATGGTGGTGGTATTATTTATATTCATCCTGTCTCATACCCCTTACATTTAGCTTTGGCTAATGAAAGTTTTCTGCCTGATATCATGAAATGCCATCCTCAATCACAGCCCAAAGGAACTGTTCCTGTTACTTATTTTCTGGTGAATGCTTTGTCACTTGCATTCAATTTCATTTGCTAGAGCGACTTGTAAATATACACCGTCTGAGAATGTCAAGCCTTTTCTGTCTCTGTTTTCTGAGATTCATCTATTCCTAGAAATCTGTCTATAACTAGCAGCCTTTGGGTTTATTTTCCTAGCACCCCCTTGCACTGATGTGATGTGGAACTTGTGACAAAATGGGGCCTCCTGTGAGGCCACCGCCACACGCGATGGGGCTGGCTGACATTTGGAAAGGTGAACCCAGTGTCTGCTGAGCCTCTGTCACCCACGGAAGCAGCATCTCCAGTTCAGTATTCCCACTCAGTCAGAGACTTCTCTCAGCCCTTGCTGTTTAAAACAAACAAAACATAACATCTGAACTATTCGGTTATGCTACTATCTAACAGCATAGTGTTCACTTAGTAGCTTACATAGTAATTTCACATATATTTCACCCCAGTCTTTATTCTTTAACCTGGGCTGTAAATTCAATAAAATTTCCTCTATAAGAATTTGCATTTCTGTTATGACTGTATTCTCATGTCATCACATGCTAAGTGAAACTTTAACCACACTTTTATTATCTACTTCAGTGAAGCAAAGTGTTGAGACAAACATTGGAAGAGAAATCCGACAAAGAGAATGGATTGAATTTTGACTTCCATACACATCACAGATCAAGCCAAAATTCATTTCCTTTTACTTCCCGCAATTTGCAAAACTTTTGTCTGCATCTTCTTCTCTTATACGTTAGAGTGTTGTCAGATGATCAGTAGCAAATACAAGGCTGAGAGAAATCTGCATGGCACACCTGAGCTTCCCATTTCTGAGCCAATGACTGTTCACCCACTTAGCGTTCAGTGCGGAACGTGCAGAATGCACATGAAGTTGGCAGAGTTCTGACCCCAAGACACTGTCAGCTCACGAGGAAGAACAGCAACCAAATCCCACAGGCAGCACCACTCCCACTTCCTGAGCACCCACAAGAGGCCCAGCACTTGGCTAAGCACTGTACATACATCCTCTGTGATGAAGTCACAATGATCTCAGGAGTTCAGGGTGATTATTATGCCTGTTCCAAACATTAAGGATTGAGGCTCAGGGAGGCAAAGTAAACTGCTCAGGGTTCCATGCCAAGACCTCTCCAGAAGCAACCTTACCCTAGAGTCAGCAGGATTGCCCACTAGGCCCACGGGATGCCCAATGTACTGATGCCCACAGAAGGAGGAAAGAAGTCAGAGTAATGCACAGTGAAGAAATGACAAGTAGCATGAGTGCACTGAGAAGACCTAAAACTCAAGTCAAAAAGAAAAATGGTCAAAGCAATATCAACTTGGGGATAATAGGACTTTCTATGATTTTAGGATATAGTGCCCTCTGGGTGCACCAATAATGGACAGTTAGTTATTTGGAAAAATAGCATATAATTCTTAAGAAAATGGGAGTTTCCTTCGTGTTAGGATGGGGTGTAGGAAATGACCCTATAGATTTTTGAAAAGTTAGGCTAGGAACCAACGTGTAGGGCCAGATTTTCATTTATTCATCTACCAAATCAGCAAATATAGTGTCTGCTATATGCTAAGAACAGTTTTACACACTAAATATAGGATGAAAAAAGACAAAGTTCAAATTCTAAATAACAAACAGATCATATGCAAGGATGCACATAAAATGTCTCCTCAGATATTAATATCCAGAAGTGTGAATGGTATGTGGTTAGAGCCCACTTGCCTGCTAAGTTAGCCTGCCAGGTTCAGGGATGCTCGCAGTGGACCCATGTAGGTGAGCAGATTGGAGAGTCTTCCATCAGTAGGACACTGACTCAGGGTTCCTCAGGTGTATCCCTTTTGGTGCCCAGTACTCAGGGCAACTGAGGAACCCTAGCAATACATATAGAGTTTTCCTTGCCATTGTGATAGAAAGTCTGCCTCCTCCCCCACACACTCAGGTTTCTTCTAAGTGGACTGGTGTTGTAGTTTG
Organism: Chinchilla lanigera; assembly: GCF_000276665.1. NCBI lineage: Eukaryota > Metazoa > Chordata > Mammalia > Rodentia > Chinchillidae > Chinchilla > Chinchilla lanigera. The sequence goes on along the minus strand of NW_004955436.1, from coordinate 936,531 downwards.
GATCTAGGAAAGGCTGACATGTTCAAGGCTTGGCTCAAGCTTGGTTCTGCACTTAGCCACATTGACCAGTGGTGGGATCTTTGAGAGTGGGGCCTCAGGCCATGACGGGTCCTACAGGGAATGGTAAGACCCCACCTCATCCTCATCCCTTCTTTGCATTCCAGCCATGAGTTATGTGGTTTATCTCCACCATGCACCTCTGTCATGATGTGTTGCTTTGCCAGGGGCCAACAAGCAACAGGTCAGCCAACCACAGACTAGAAGCTCAAAAACTGTGAGCCAAAATAAGGATTTCTCTTTAAATTGATGATCTCGTGGGGTTGTTTAGTGACAAAAGCTGGCTCATACAGGTTTTGTTTTTTCCAGGATTCTACTCCCTTGAGAAAGGCAAGGAAGGTCTGGGCTATCCCCCACAGAAGGTTACACAAGCTCACCTTGTGGGAACATTCTCTGCTGTTCCAGAGCATTCCCAGACCACCCTGGCTCTGTGCACTGGGTTCTTGACTTGGAAACCTCAGCACTTTTTTCCATGAGTCCTAAATACTGAAATTTCATTCTAAACAGAGGAGATAAATCTGGTCATATGAATTTTATATTATGGTATGCTATAAAATTTTTACAATTTTATATAACATTTTAATATATAATTTTATTATAAATAATAACTTATGACTGTATATGTTTATGAAACACAAGCTGATGTTAAAACTTATGAATATAAAGTAAAATAATTACCTCAAGCCAATTATGTGTCATATCAAAATGTTTGTGATGAAAACATTTGAAATCTGCTCTAAAGTAATTTTGAAATAACAATATGCTACCGTTGACTATGGTAATAGCATGGGAAGTAGATCTAAAAACAGCTCCTCATTCATCCTAAGATTTGGTGCCTTGGCCATCATCTTCCCCTTCCCCCACCTCTCAGACACTAACCAGCATTCTACTCTCTGCTCTAGGAGCCTGGTTTGTTAGATTCCACGTGTAAGTGACGTCATGCAGTGCTTGTCTGTCTGTGTCCGGCTCATTTCACCTGGTATAAAATGTTCTCCAATTCCCTCCACGTTGTTGCAGAGGACAGAATTTCCTTCTTTTTACAGGCTGAGTAGTATGCCATCATGTGTGTGTTTGATGTGTCCATGCATGGGTGTGTGTTCCATCATTTATCCATTCATCTGTTCAAGATTATTTAGGTTGAGTGCATAACTTGGTTTTATGAATACTGCTACAACAAACATTGGGGTACCCCAACTCTTCAACAACTGCTTTCAAATCTTTTTGGGATTCATAAGTGGGATTGCTGGATTATGGCCTGTAATGTTCTTTTCCTGTAACATCCTTGACTCAGTTTGGTATCAGGTTAATGCTGCACTTGTAAAAGCTATTTGAAAGTAATGCCTCCTCTTTAAATTTTTGGAAGAGTTTAAGAAGATTGGGTATTAGTTCTTCAGTGTTTGGTAAAATTCAGCAGTGATTCAAACTTTGTTGATTCAGTCTTGGTGAGTTGTATATGTGTAGGTGAAAGGGAAAAACTGTACAAGAGAAATTATTCTTTTAAAAACTTTGTTCTTTTGAAACTGTCTACCTCTGTAACTGCTTCATGGCTTTGTAATTACTTCCTTGACCCCTGTAACCATGAAAGTGTAACTAAACATGCAGGATGCCTGATTGTACCATTGTACCAAGCTTCATAAACTGATGATCATTAATCTACCCTTGTAACTGGTGATCTCACCCTGCTAGCTAATCAGAACTACCAGACAGAACTACCTCTGTCTCCCTTTGTACATCCTACCTGCACATCATATAAAAGCCCTAGACCACCAGAGATCAATGGCTGATATTCTTGGAATGACCCCTAACAGTGCCCATCAATGTAAATAAAGCTGGCTCCAAATCCTGGGTGTCATTTTGGTGTTTCTGCTTCTCATTGCATAGGCACTTACTCATTTCCTCTAGGTTACCCAGTTTGTGGATGTATAGGTGCTCATAGGAATTGCTCATGATGAATTGTATTTCTGTGGTATCAATAGTAATAGCTCTTTCTTTGTTTATAATTATATTTACTTGAGTATACTCTTTTATTAGTCTAAGTTTTGTCAATTTTACCTGTTTAAAAAAATTCAACTTCATTGATCTTTTGTATTCTTTTTCTAGTCTTTACTTCTTTTATTTCTACTCTGATCTCTATTATTTCCTCCTTTCATTAAGTTTTTGCTCAGTTTGTTCTTTTTTCATATTCTAGAATAATCTGAATATCTCTCTCACTCTCTCTCACTTATGCAGTTGAGTTTTTGTGCTTTTGTATGTCTCATGTTATTAATCAGTAAACTTCTGTTTAAGTCTGGAGAACTTCCCTTAGTAGTTCCTATGGTCAGTGCCATAGCTTTTGTTGTCTGAAAATGTTTTTGTTTCCTCCTCATCTCACAAAGACTAAAAATGCATTCTTGTTTGGTAGGTTTTCTTCTTCAGCCCTTTGAGTTTGTCATCTTACTTTCCTGGCCTGCAGGGTTCCTGCTGAAAAATCCACTGGTAGTCGTGTCAGCACTTCTTTGTCTGATGTGTTTCTTATCTCTTACTACTCTGAATTTTTTCTTGATTTTTGATAATTTGATTATTATGTGTCTTGGTGAACTACATTTTGGGTTGAATTTGGTTGGAGATACGATTCTGTGCTTGGATGTTGGGACCTATACACACATTAGGGAATTTTAAGCCGTCTTTTCTCTAAATTGCCTTATGACTCTTTTTCTCTTTCTTCTGCTTCTATAACTCCTATTATGCAAAGATTTCAACTCTTGACAATGTCTTATAATCCTTACACCCTTTCTTTGTTCTTTCTTCATCTTTTGCTTTTTTGTTTCTCTGGATAATTTCACATGTTCTGTCTTGGAGCTCACGATGGTCCTCTATTTGGTTGAGTCTATTTAATCTTTCTTTTGAGTTTTTAAGTTCACTTCTCTTGTATTTTTCATCTCTAAAATTTCTATTTGCTTTTTAAAAAAATATATCTCTAATTCTTTGTCAGACTTCTTGTTTTATTCCTGGATTGTTTTCTGAATTTTATTTAATGTATCTATATATTCTCGTGGTTCACTGAATTGCTTTTAGAGGATTACCCTGAATTCATCTCAATCACTTTTTAGATCTTTATTTCTCTAGGATCCACTGTTGGAGCCTTATTTATTTCTTTTGCTGGTGTCATGATGCCCTGATTCTTTGTAATCTTTGTATTTTTATCAGCAGACTTAAAGAACATCCCCCTCTTCTGTCCAATATAACTGTTCTATGATAAGGATAGGCCATCCCTACCTGGTCTAGCCTATGATCCTGGCAGGGCCAACTTGTGACCTCCAAGGCAGACAGCTTACTGTAAGTTCTCTGGTTGACTGGGTCACTGCCTTTGCTCTGGTTGCAGGTGGAGCTGCTGGCTGCTTTCTTCTCTCTGCTCTCTGCTGAGACCACTGACTGAGTTCTGCTATCAGGTGGAGCTCCTGGCTAGGTACTGCTATGGCTTCTCTTCAGGCCAGTCCAGAATATGTTCTCTGTCTTAGGGAATACATTCTTTGCTACAAGGCTGCAGCTGGTCAGTGTTACAACCTAGCTATTGCGCCACATTACTGTTCTGTATGTGCCTGTTTGACCTGGCAAACTCCGTTTTCAAATTGTTTTTTTTTTTAACGAACTACATTCTTTACCCTCATGCTTGTGTTCTGTATATGCCATTTCAGGTTTTAAGCTTTCTGCTGAGTTAAGATGGCTTGCTAAAATCACTTAGCTGTCTTTCTGCTGAGTTAAGATGACTTGCCAAAACCCCTTAGCTAAAAGGACCATCCTATTACAAGATGTTTAAACTGCTGTTCCCGCTTCCCTTCCCCTGTTCTCCAATGATGTGACTTTTTGCTGTACCTGCCAATTTTTGAACTGCTTGTTCCCCAACCCTAAGCTACAACGCCAAATCACCCCATCCCCTGGCCCTCCTCATCCCCGCCCCTTGCGGTTGCAGTGCTTAAATTCAGAGCGCTTAGTCTGTGAGGCGCGCATTCTCGGGATCGATCTCAGGAGTCTGCGTCAGCCCGGCCTGCTAATAAAGCCTTTGCTCCCCAAATTCAGAGTCTCACGGGTCTTCGCTTCCTCGGGGGTCTTGAGGCCACCACAGCCAGGTACAGGCCAGGCTCTCATGTTAGATATAGTGCCCGCTGGGCTGTCTGGAACCAGAGGCCACACGCACTAGACATTATGAGTGTGGATTGCTTCCCTGAAATGTGGACCCATGGGATAAGGTTTTGCCTGAGTTGGGTTAGCGTGTAACCTCCTTGGTCAAGTAGGTCTATCTCCTGTGACTGGAGTAGACAGAGGTAGGATTCTCCCTGCCTAGATGGAGTTGTTGGTGTGGCCTTAGGTTACATGTGCAGAGCAGACACGCAAGGGCTCAAGTTAAGGCAAAGCTCCCCCATGCCTCTAAATGTCACAGCTCAGTTCTGCAGGTGGGCTGGGAAATTGGCTGGTCCTGCTTGGGTCCACAGCTGGCAGACACACAGAGGTACACGAAAATCCCTGCACTGGTCACTGCCACTTCTGTCTCTGTTTTCTAGCTGAACTTGGATGGTCTAGCTGTGCTCCCTGTGAAGTAAAACCACATGGGTTTCCTTCAAAGCACTTAGCTAAGGAAGCTGGGTGACAGCCTCTGTTCTCATGTTTCTCTGTGGAAACCATGACCTGAAGGAAGTTCCATCTGATGTTGCTCCTTGGGAAAGGTAGAGAGGCAGAACAATGAAAATTAGACCATTATCCTTTCCTTAGGATTCAGTTCTGTGAATCACACAATTGTCTCAGGCTTGTTTCTGCATACTGGGTTTTTCAGACAGGTGCTCTGGGCTGTGGATAGCTGCTAGCTGAACTCTGTCAGGCAGAGTGGAACTTGTGTGATCTGGCATATTGCCTAGGTCCTCCTGAGTATGGAGAATATTTGATGTTGTGTTTGAAACAAATGTTTGTTGAGTTAGGAAATAAAAATATTTGACAGAATATTTTAAAAGTAAGTATTATTTCTGAGGCCTCAAAAGTGCTCCAACACCTCTGCAGCAACCCAATGAAGGTCTCATAGCCAACAAACAACAGCTGACAGTGCAGCCCAAGGCCACCCCCACATAGCTTCAGGGTGGAACATGGGGAAAGAGTCATTTTTTGTTGGGAGCAGCTGAAGCTGGAAATTGGTCATGTGTGGGGCAAGACAAGGTCAGAGTGCCTAAAGCAGTCAAGCTGCCTCAGTCTTGAGAAAAGCAATCTGCCTGGACAATCTCAGTCATTAGTCACTAGGCAACCTTGGGTCTCGTGATACTAACTTTGCAAAGGTGTAAATGAACACCCTGTTGCTGTTGTTCAGTCCTCTCGTCCATCTGGTAAGAGGCTGCCACCTGACCCAGCTCTTGTCTCTTCTTTATTTTCTGAATCCCCTTGCTGTTTCCTCCCAGGGACCGCCAAGAGACCGAATCCCTATATTTTGGTGCCTGAACAGGGACCTCCAATAAGGAGAACTGGTAAAGCTTCCCAAAATTTTTGCATGCAACAAGGTGAGGAAACAGATTGGTCAGTCAATAGTTAGCACAGGAGTGTTATATTGATTGTTATATTGATTGTTATATTAAAAATATAACAGAGAGAAAGAGAGAAAGAGAGGCTTAAGAGAAGTCAAAAAGGTAAAAAGGTATATTGAATTACTAGTAGTTAAAAATGGGACAAACAGAGTCTCAAGAACTGCAGATGTTTGTAGATGAATATAGATGGATATAAAAATGTTTGTTATTTTCTTGGTTCCTATATTTACTTTACTTTTTAAGACCACCACAAAGGACTTAGTGTGAAGTATTATTTTAAAATCAGTTCCTGAATGGGACAAGGAGGGCAGAGCAATGACACTACCAATAGAACTTAAACCTTCTAGCTTTGCTCAATCAGATGAAAAAGGAAAAAATTCAGAGTAGCACAGTGCCATGGGGTAAGGAGCAAAGACTGGGTGAGGGGAGGGTCCCACGCTTTGGTCTTAGGCAGACCCGGGTGAGATTTCCCAGCCACCTGTGCATCCACATGCCCAGTCCAGCCACAGCCACTCGTGTGCACCGCCAACCACAGACCTGCGTGCTTGAGGAAAAACAGACAGGACATGACAGTGGTGCACCCTGGCTCTCCGTGCTGCCACCACCACTGCCACCAGCTCCACTGCGTACACTTTTGGCACAGAAAATTCACTCTGCACAAAATCGTGCCTGCACTTAAAATCCAGGCAAAATGGGACATCCAGCAGTCAGAGCAAAAGCGACAGGTGGCACACACACTGGCTGCACACATCCCCTTTCCCCTCTTCCCAGCAAGCAGCTGTGGCCACAGAGGTGATAGCCCCGAGGTCACATGGGGAGGAGGAGTGTGGGTGAGGGAGCCCTGGTACTAAGACAATAGAGCTATGGCTGGCAGCTCACCTAGCCCAGAGGCAATGGGGTGGAAGCTGAAGCCAGAGGCTGCAGAGTTCTCTAGGTTTCTCTTGGTGTCATTGATTCAGACTACACAGGGAAAATCGATTGCTTAAAACATAGCTTAAATTACCCCTGAGTTTCTAGTGCTCAACTGGTCATTTCTCTTGACAAAATTTAAAAATTATAAATAATTAAGAGATCCAAGGATTTGGTTCTTTTGACACCTATATAGTTCAAGGATAAAATTGATTAGTTAAAAAAAAATTTAAAGCACTTTTAGATAAAAGTGTGGATGGCCTCCAGGTATGGCAGCTACAGTAACAAAGGTTCTAGATTGCTGACCTGGAGGGATGCAAAAGGCAATTCCTTTTCACAGGGAATAAAGCCTCATAGGGAATAAAGCCTCCCAGGGACTAGAGTGGGTTTTTCTCTCTCTCCATTACAACTGACACTAAAAGAGAAGCCTTTATATTTCCCTTTAAGGTGATTAATTTAAAATGCTGTTTCCATCCTCAAGATAAAAACATTTTGCCTTTAGTTTAAAAAAATTGTATTTCCTAAGATTTACATAATGGGGATATTTTTAAAAGATTACTTAAAGTTCTTTTGATTCCTAATAAGGTTGATTGCATGTTTTACAGTCCTAAATTTATTTGATATAAAAAGCTTTGATATTTTACAAACAGAGATAAAGGTTTAGAGTGAAATCTAAAAGTACTTGGGTTTAAACAATTGCTTGATTTTGACATCCCATTTAAGTAACAGCAGGCCTGCTGGTGGCCTCCAAAGGGGTATAAGCTATGACAACTTTTTCATATTTAGGTTACCTTATCCTACATAGACAAATTACCCCAAAACTGTTCAGATCAATCTAAAATGATTTTCAGACTTTATTTGGTAGTATTAATTGGCTCCATCCAGCTTTTGGACTAATTTCTCTGGTGTTATTAATTGTCATTATCCTTCAGACAAGTTAATTCAATTTACTTCTGTTTTCACAGACGGATCCTCTTAGGTTAAGAGTGGCTATATGACAGCTTCCTCTTCCAAAATATAGGATACAGGTTTCTCACCATATGATCAAAATTAAATTACAAAAACAAAAGGGGAATCAATCCCTCCCACTTCACTTGGCAGCATATATTATTAAATTTTTTTAAATTTTACAAAAGATGGAAGTACAACGGCAGAAAGACAATTCAATCAGATAGAGCAAAAAAGCTAACTTAGTATCAAGGATACATTTGTGTTTTGCTGGAGCATGCTGTTTAGCTCTATCACGAATTCAGATCTGGAGAAGAAGTTGACAATGATGAGGCTAGATTCGACCTGGGGTCTATGGAAGAAACTCACAAAATGGAAATCTAAGGTCTGAATAGGTGATAGAGTATACAGAGATAACTGTGCTGAAAGTTACCAGCATTCTTAAGACAGAATAAAAAACAATACAAAATATGCATATTCATCAGAGATAAAATTCCATTCCTTCCAAATTCTTCTGATAAGAGATCTCTGCAAACTGACAAAAAAACCAATTTATTTATAGTTATAGATTTCTAAAATGTAGTACAGTTACTATAATTCAATTTGGCCAAAAATCTATGTGAGTGCACTCTGATTTTGTAAAGATGTTTGTTTGTTCTATGTACTTGTTATGGGTCTATATGGATGTCATTCTATGAACAGCTGTTCTTTTTATCTGAGCTCAACAAGTTTTCTTTTAACATTTGTTCATAATACAGTTTTGGTTATAGACTTAAAAGCATGCTTTCACCTGAGTTACCAGCTAGCCTGAGTGATATATAAATTGGTTTACTCACAGGTCATCAAAAAATTTAAGATAACTAACAAAAATTCCTTAGGGTGGGGAGAGATTATTGGCTAGGACTCCAATTGATTAATAGAGGGGTGGCCAACCTTTGTTCATTAATGAGGAGCCCCCAGTGATCTCTACGGTCTTTTGGGAGACACCTCTAATAAGTTGATCATTGATCAAAAGATAGTTTTTCAGAAAAAATTACAAGATTTTCTCATAAAAGATGCTCTTGATACAAAACTAAATTAAGAAACAAAGATTTTCACATATGTGTGGCAATTCATTAGTGTTAATCTCATGGTGTATTATATGTATTCATGATTCCAGATGTACAGTTCTTCCAAAAATGTAAAACAAAAATTGCTTATTGTGATAAGACTTTTATTTCAGATTCAGACCTCTGCCTTTAATGAAAATCTTGTGATGTATGTCCCATTAAATGACAAAAAATTAGGTAAAGGTCTATGTATTAGATAGAGATGATTGGTTAAAAGGGTTATGCCATGTCAATATGAAAATTTAAATATCTTACAAAACGTCATCATTATTGTCAGGCTGCTATGTTATGTATGGTTTTGATTTCTAAATATGTAAAAATATGTAACTGTTGTTTGTTAACATTCTATAAGGATTTAAATACTAGGATATCCATGGTTGTTAGAAAATAATAGTTTTATTTCATGTTCTAAGGTGTTTGATATTCAGGTAAGAGAGTAATATTAAGCTTACTGCCTCCATTACAATGTAATGTCATTAATCTTCTCTTCTGATTTGGAAACTGAGATTTGGAAACCAAAAATTAGAAAGATAGATGGGCTAAGAGTATAGCCAATATTTTGGCCCTAGCCCTCCAAGGCCTTAGCCCTCCATATAGACCCATAACAAGTACATGAGGACTCAAGGCATAAGAGATCCTCTGCTGCAACATCCTATAACTCAATTGAGTCCCTGATTTTCTGATCAAGGTTATGGGACCACAGGGAAAGTTTCTATGATGTATAGTGTGCCTGAGGAGAGTCACCTGGAGAGGAAAAATCTCTCAAGCTTTTAAGAAAGCAACTTGGCCAAGCAATGGCTGTGACTCATCCAGATGGCTGACACTGACAGAAGATCTAAGAGATGCTATACGTGGTTCCAAAGTGATTCCTGAGGAGATTTAACTGACCCTGATAGATAGTAAAAAGTCAATTTTTATTAATACGGATCTCACCTTAACTTGGTCTTAAACATCCAACAGAAAAGTATAACCACAAGATGCGAAAATGACATAATAATATGCTAGCTATAAAAGGTTCAAATCACTAACAACTTCTGACAATTGCCAGCCATAACTCACTACTGTTATGGATTATTGGAATGTATAGGGTTAAACTGCTGTATACAGGTACCAAAAACCTTTGGACTGGAAATCTTTAGCCTGAAAGTGTAAGTTCATCAAAAATGAAAAGGTCTTCTACAGAGTTCACCAAACACAGCTTCTCCAAGTCCAACTAAACACCCATCCCTTACACAACATAATAGAGGAGGGAGAGATGTTGGGTACAGCTAAAGCTGGAAATTGGTCACGTGTGTGGGGGCAAGACAACGGCAGAGTGCCTAAAGCAGTCAAGCTGCCTCAGTCTTGAGAAAAGTATTCTGCCTGGACAATCTCAGTCATTAGTTGCTTGTGTCTCATGATACTAACTTTGCAAAGGTGTAAATGAACACACTACTGCTGTTGTTCAGTCCTCTCACCCATCTGGTAAGAGGCCTCCACCTGACCCAGCTCTTGTCTCTTGTCTTTATTTTCTAAATCCTCTTGCTGTTTCCTCCCAGGGACCACCAAGAGATGAATGAGTCCCTACAGTTTTTCTTTTCAGCTGCTGGGAAAAGAAAAAAATTTTGCATTCCACCCCCAGGACTAGATTTCGACTGCTAAGAGTGTCCTCTGGAATTCAAAACATAGGCTCAAAAATGAATCATAGGGGATTTTTACATGCGTTTAGTTATGCTTTATATTTTCACTGTGCATGTGCCTGGCTTACCGTGTCCTGATGAAGGTGGTTCCTTGCTTACTTAGATCTGAGATGATGAAAGCCAAACCGCATATCACTAATGCAATAGAGTGGGAAAATGGAAAGAGGCACTTATTTCTTTCCAAGCCCTTGATATAATATTTAGGTCTACAACCCATGGTCCACATCTCATGTACTGTGTACTACGAGGTCACTCTTCAAGATCCTAGCAAATGTGGTTAAATGTTCATCAGAAATTGCTTTCAAGCTTTTTGTGTCTGTGTAAGTTAACAGATCTCAGGGAGATTGATCCTGCCTCAAAGGAGACATTTTCCAGTGTTTTGAGATTTTTTTTCTTAATGTCACAACTTGGAAGATTTTGTGCCACTGGGGTCCAGTGCATACAGGCCAGTGATGCTCTTAAATACTTCACAGTGCACAGAACACACAACAGAAACCCAACCCAAAGTGTCAGTAGTGCTGAGGTTGAGAAACCCAAATACAAGCTCACACCTGACAATTACGTGCTCTCTGTGGGTTTATATCCACTTACTCCAAAATCACAGAAATATTTGAGAAATTAGCCAGCTTTGTGTGAAAACTTTCATCTCTGTGAAAAAGATCACTCAAAGTAAATGCACTCTTTCTAATATTTTCATATGTATCAGTGTTCTACTTGAGATAAATACCTATTCAAGGATATAAGAACGAGCATATGGAAAATGGAACAAGATAGTACAAAGTTTGATCTTGATGCCCTATAGCTATAAAAAAGAACTACTGTAAAACACATTTGAAATATTAATAATCTTACTCCTTGGTGCTTTAATCATATTTAATATTTTCTAGCCAAATATTTTAAAACAAACAAAAATGAGTGATAAATTTTTATGACTGCTATTTATAAAAATTTTTCATTTTTATCCTTAAGCAAAACTAAGTTTCAGGAATATTTTAACTGGAGATCCCTAATAATGGCACTCTTGAAAAATAGGGTGCTGATATGACTGACCAACTCTTTGGTTGAAAAAAATAAAAAATAAAAACTGCAGGAACAGAATCCCCTGTGAGTAGCCCATGAAAATATGTCTTTCAGAAAATCCTGTGCAGTTCACAGAAACTTCTCGAACATCTGGTGCTGGGTTTTGGGTGCACAGCCAGGGACACAGCAGCCAGGACAGCAGCCAAGACCCTGAGGGCCCACAGTGGGTGCCGCTGCCTCAACTTCCTGATTGTCCTCTGGGCTACAGACACACTGTGTGCACAACCACTGTCCTGGTCACTCATGGCTCCTTCCAAAGCAGGTGCAGCCTGGTCAGCTTGGGGAAACTGGATTACTCTCAGTCTCCTGGCTGGTTGGGAGCGTAAAAATACAGATGTTTAGCTTTCAGGTCTATATAGTATCAGAAATCAGGTTAAAAGGATTTGGAGCTGGGTGTGTGGTGCCCAGCTATAATCCCAGCACTGAGGGAAACTGAGGCAGAAGCATAGTGAGCTCCAGTCTCACCTGGGCAATTTAGCAAGATCCTTCTCATAGTTAAAAGTCAAAAAGGGCTAAGGATGTAGCTCAGTGCAAAGACCTGGATTCAATTCCTCCTACAAAAAAAAAAAAAAAAAGGAATGGGAATTGAGTGAGCCAAATGAGAGAATCTCCCACAGCCCTGGAGCTCACATCCTGGTGTGAAGTGGATAGAAGAATCAGGGTTAGAATGCATTATATACAATAAACTCTATACAATAGCATCCTGTAAAATGCAAGGTGCCTGTCTCTCTTCCATAAAAGAAGTCTGGAAACATGAAACATTGCAAAAATAACCTCTATTCTTTACCCCTCCCTGTGTCACCCCCTTCAATTCTTCTCACTAAGTGGGTGGAATATATTTCCTTGATCCTGAGCTGATCTTGGGACTTGCTTTTGCTAATAGAGACAGAAGTCCTGGTGTTCTGGTTCCCAGTCTGAACTTTGAACAATCTTGAAGGTTTCCCCTTGTTCTTTTGTGCCTCTGTCACTACTAGAAAGATGTACCCAGCTTAGGGATGGACGGCACACTGAACAGAGCTGTTATACTTCAGATGTTTTACATGCGTGCGCACGCGCACACACACACACACATTCGTTAAAAATTGAAATGATTTCTCCACCAACTCCACCTGACCTTTTAGAACCTGCTCATACTGTCTATGGTGTGGTTGAAAACTATGATGAGTGAATGCTTGGATTTTTTGAAAAATCTATTATAGGAAAAGACACATTGCCATTAATCCCCCTCAAAATCCTGCCCTTCACTTGGAACACACTTATCCCTTTGTTCTTGCCAGTTCCTAAAGCAGCTCTGGAGTCCTCTTTCATGAGTGTCTTTAGTTATGCTGTTGAGGCTGCCTCAAGTCATTCAAAACATTGACCTTTCATGGTCATTTTGACTTAGGGAAGAGCCACAAGTCACATAGCGGCAGATCTGGTGAATAAGGTGGACGAGGACACAGTGTCATGGCTTTACAAGCCTGCCTTTCTGCTGGATGGCTCTTTTCAGCACCATTCCCCATATTCTTATTACAATTCGTTAAGATACCTGGGAGAGTTAGAGTAGCTCCAGTTGCCACAGTGCTCCTGCCTAGGTGCTGAAAGTCAGGCTTACTTCAGGGAGCAAGAAGAATGAAATGAGGAGAGAGAAAGAGAGAGAGAGAGAGAGAGAGAGAGAGAGAGAGAGAGAGAGAGAGAGAGAGAGAGACGAGAAGACAGAAAGGCTGCCTCGATGTCTGACGACTTTCCTTGCTGTAGTCGATCCTGAAGCCACACCAACCAGCCTCTCTTTTCCTGCCCCATCAGTCCCCCTCAGCGTTCCCTCTATTAAGCACTTTACCCTCTTGGCCCCAAATCTATTTCCTAAATCTATTTACAGCTTATCTCTGAGGCAATTCTGTTTCCTAATCCTTTTACATTCCCTGGACATGGCCACAGCCTTATTGCATGTTTTAAAAAGATTGAACACAAGACCAGAATAACAAATGCGACTTGCTGTAGTGCAGACTGTGTGCACACGTGGGCTGGAGGAAGGGCTGTCTGTGTTTGGGTCAGAGTTCATTGCATTGTAGTTCTGAGTGGAGTAGACTGGAAAGTTCATCTATGAAAATGTGACACCTATCATTCAAAATGAAAAAGCAAAGAAATGGTAGGGAAATATTCCCTCCTTCCATCTGATCCCAAGGCCCTGATCACCAGCTACATGCTGAGATTGCAGTGCAGGACGAAGCGCTGAAATACCAGCTGCTGGCAAACCTCTCGGACTCATGGGCACATGACTAAATCAACAGACACAACAACACATCCATCGTATCGTCCCCTTCATCAGAATCCATACCCTGGGAAGCCAGTGTCCAGCAAGGACTTGATGGTATGCTAGGCATCCATGTTTGGTGAAATTTTCTCTGTGTGAACCATGAAAAAACATGAAATGAATCTCCCTGGCTTCCAATTATGGAGAAAGGGAAACTCACTCCTGCAGTGCCACAAGTGAAATTTATCATTTATAATTATATATGTAGGAAAGCTCAAAGCAGAATTGGACACTTAGAACTGAACACAGAATAATTTCCTAATTTTTCACTCCAGCACTACTTTTATTCAAATGGCATTGCTCTGGGAAATAAAATAACAGGTGGTAATCACGTTGACATTGGGTTATAAGAATAATGCTATGTTTCTTAGTCCTCCTCTAAGGCAGAGATGTTAAAGGGAATCGTTGCAATGGATTGTTCCATGGCCACGGCTGCGCTGTAGGTGAACTCAATGACTGTTACTTCCTTCTCCCCACACAATGGCTTTTTGTTTTCTTTTTTTTTTTTT
>NW_004955436.1:878994-920892 GCF_000276665.1 Chinchilla lanigera | reverse complement strand
AACAAATGCTGGCGAGGCTGTGGAGAAATAGGAACCCTTCTCCACTGCTGGTGGGAATGCAGACTGGTGAAACCACTGTGGAAATCAGTTTGGAGATTCCACAATGGCTTTTTGATGCCTTTGAGAAATAACCCAGCAAAGTGGGGTTAGAACAGCACCTCTGTTGTTCATTAAGCTGATGTGAAGAGTGCAGCTGCACTGTTCAACAACCAGGTTTCTCATGTGGCACCAGAATCAAACCAGCTTGCCCACCCAGGTTCAGGCGGGGCTGAACCCACAGCCCTTTCAGGGCTGAGCCCACTGAGCTGAGAGCCTCACTTCCTCTCCATAGAAGTCCCAGGGTGAAGGGAAATGGAAGAATGGTGCTGTTGTGCCCAGCTTCTCCTCCTAAAGTCACCAATCAGGTGAGACTGAGTAGGACAGAGTGGAGGTAAACACTAGAGACCCCCAGAAGAGGAAACCTGAGCTGAGGGCTATGAGTGTGTTGCGGTAATTCCTTTCCTTCCACAGGGATGGAAACATGAAGACCTGAGAACTGCGTTCCTCCACTCTCAAAGACTACTTGGTTCATTGCTGGTCTCTGACTATGCTTTGTCAACGTTTGCTAAACCTCTGTCTTCACACTGTATTGTAATAACTACTTTCTGAGCTGGACTATGAGCTCTGTAAGGATAAAGAACATCTCTGTATTCTTTACCATAGAGGCCTTCTATATAAGGGATGATCTAAAAATATGGTGACTGTTTGACGGACATTACAGTAAAGACACACTGCAGTCAAGAATCCTGGGATAAGAGCGTTTGAAGCATGGGGCTGTATTTTGAGTATCTTGAGGCAGATTATGGCAATGTGTCTTTGACTGTGATTTTTTATTTAAATATTTTTTGTATTTTTGATCACTCTTTGTTGATCAAACACAGCAACTTCTGACAAATAAAAACACTACAGTGTGTCCTCATCCATCTTTTTCATCAGAGTCAGCACCATGAGTCTCCTGGCTCTTGCTAAAAATGTCTGTGAAAGGGGAACATTTAAATGAATTCAGGTCATGAAGGCAGCCATGACAGTGCAACTAAAGATACAAAAGAGGACTTCCAGAGCAGCTGCAGAAACTGGAAGGAACAAGGGAATAATTGTGTGTGAGGCAAGGTGGAAGATTTTGAGGGGGGTTGATGTCAATGTGTCTTTTACTGTGATCATTTTTTAAAAATTTCAACATATGCTGTATTTTGTGCTCATACATCTTAGAGTAGATGCTTAAGGATCATTCACTGAATCAGTGAATTACTATGAATAATAACTCACCCAATTCAGGAAAGCCTCAAAGGTGGTGCACTAGAGATGTCATATTATCATAGAACAGCTGATGTTGCTCCTTGCAAACATGGCTATGGTAGGATCTACTCATTGTCTGTCTGTCTGTCTCTCTCTCTGTCTCTGTCTGTCTCTGTCTCTGTCTCTGTCTCTGTCTCTGTCTCTGTCTCTCTCTCTCTCTCTCTCTCTCTCTCTCTCACACACACACACACACACACACACACACACACACACACACTTCTCCACACAGGAATATTTGCAATGGAAGAAGTGAGTCTCCTATTGAATAAAGCCTCCTCATGACTGGGTAGCCAGAAGCTTCCAAGGCTGGCGAGCACAGGAAACTGGCTGAAGAATAGTGGGCTTTGTCCACCCGACAGCGTCTGTGATGCAGAAGACACGAAGGATAACAGAGACAGAGAGAGCAGCATTAGCCAAAAAGCTTCTTCTATTTGCAAACATACTGTTTTTCAAATCAGAGCAGCCTGTACTGCTGTGGGGACAGGGTAGGGGCTGGATGCACTCAGCCAGCATTGGAATGTTTGACAAGAGCATCAAAGCAGGGAGTACAAAATGCATTTGACAACTGACTTCGAGTCTCACAGGCTCAGCTATGACCTTGGGCTGATTACGTGGTCTTAGTTAAGTTACTGAATCTCTCAAAGCTCAGCTTTTCGTCTGGCAAGGGGGGAATGTACTGACTACTGCACAGAGTTATTATAAGGATGAAGCCAGCAAAGCACACATAACATTTGTAGGAAGGTAAGACACACACACAACAGCAAAGAAATAGGACCCACGGGGTTTTTAATATTAAAACCCCTCAAACTATAAATCACTAAGTAAATGTAAGGAGTTACTACCATTACTGTTTCAGAAAACAGCAAGCACCAGAGAGAGGGTATTTTGGTCCATGTGTGTGTCATACAGAAGCCATGCTCTGCACTTCCTTGGTTGTCGGGTTTCCGGGGGAGTGTAAGTCCAGTGATAACAGGAAACGTCCCCACATCATTACACACAGAGGTGTGCTGTGAGGCAGGAAGGCCCGTGTCAGAGGTGGCAGCTGTCTTCTGTCACTTATCATCTTGTCACATTTGTCATGGAAAGAAATACACATAAGTTCATAACAATTTAGGTGTTATGATTTTAAATTGCTTTTTGAAAACTTTCTTTTAAAACTGTAATATGTATTTGAAAGCTCTGGGGTTGAAGGTGTAATATGGGACATTGCCACTGCTGTGCACTTCGATATATAACCACTGTAATTAAGCCTAGTTCTGAAGTGAATTGCCTCTGATTTTCATAATGCACAATATATTCATTGTCATGGCTTACTTTGCATAAATCAATCTTATTAATATCTCATTCATTTTCTTGCTTTCCAGAGGCTTGAATCAAGTTAATTCTCTGAAGGAGGAAGTGTCAAGACTCAGGCAGCCTGGGAGATTTGCATAATTCTACTCCATTGCTCAACAAAATCTGTACCACAGAAGGTCACATGATTTATCAGCAGATTTTAACTCTGCAGCCTCTTTGTTTGTTTGGACAGCAAGAGCATAGATTTTTGTCTGCACCAAGTGTGCAGAGAATGGGAGAAAGAGCTCATGGGGAAAGTGGGCATCCGAGCTCTGACAAGGAACCCCAGTCATTTCTTATACTGGATGCTCTACCAGGAATCCTGGCTTGAAAAGAAAGGCAGAAGCACTGTCCTCACTCAAGCTTGCTGCCACGGACATTAGACATTCTCTTGTGCTGGCAGGATGCCGCAGTGTCACTGTGATGTGGAGGATGCGGAGCTACCGCTGAGGACCAGCCGAGGCGCTGACAACCACGCTGGCTGTTGACCTGGAGTAGACTCTCGGGCCACAGGAGGTGAAGGGCTCCTCAGCCGGGCTTTGTGAGGCACAACAAAGAAAAAATTCCTCAGAAAACAAGGAGAAAATTGCCAGGAAGGGGAGAAGGCTGGCCCCTGGCATAGGGAGCTCCTAGCGGCATCCACAGCCCAAGAAGATACAAGTACCCTGGTGAGACATTCTTCCCCGCACAGGAGGTTGTGTGTGCTTATTTCTTCTGATCTCAACGACATGCTGGTTTCTTCCCAGCCAAGTCTACCTGGGTGTTAGTTTTCTCTCTACATAGAAAGTGACCTGCGTTCTGTCAGTGCCCCTCAGTCTCCTGCACAGAGTTTATCAACACAACAGTTCTAAAAATAGAGACCTCTCTATTTTCAGGAAGCACAATATAACAGAAATAGAAAAAATAAAAGTACGGTATTAACACTTAATACCCTACTGTATTCCTGGTTTTCTATCTTCTACATTTATAGTAGATCAATAATGGATTTTCCTTGAAATCTTAGAAATTTATCTGACAAACTTTGATTAAGTACTAATCAGAGCTGTGCTAGGCTTCATACTGAACACTAGGAACACCAAGTCAAATTCATTCATTTTTGCGTAAAAGTATATTAAGCAGTGGATTTCCGCTTTGGGCCATAAGGAGGCAAATAACATTGGACGTACTACTTCATCATGAACAACCACAAAACTGGAAAATTATAAAAGAAAAAAATTCAGGTATTGAATAACAGAGAGCACTGACTTTAGTGATTGCTGGATTAAACAAACCAGCTACACAAGAACATTCACTGCAGTCTACTTCCTCGAGGGACTTTTCCTGACAGCCAGGGGACGTGAGGTACAGAAGAAAACATGAACTTGGCAAGCTGAGAAAGAAGAGGACCGGGGGCAGGGCCACTGTTGAGAGGCTGCCGTTCCCACACTAAGGCCCAGCCAGGAGAAGCCAGCACAGTGGGGCCCCGGAAACGTGTGCAGTGTCTCACTGGGAACTTGCCTGGGCAGAGCACATATCTTTCCTTGGCTTCTGGATGGCCGTTTTCTCTCTGTGTCTTTTCACATCATCTCCTCTTTTTTTTAAAGGACACCAGTCATATTGAATGAAGAAACCTTAATGATTTCATTTGAAGTTGGTTGCATGGAGATTAAAAATGACAGAGAAAAAGCCAGGAGCAAAACAGAGCTTCTTCACAACCAGTAATCAAGACACTGGAAAACAACTTACCAGGGAGAAAAAGTAAGGCTCCCGGAAAATGAGACACCATGAGAAACTGAGGACAATGAAGAGAAAAGAACACAGCAGTCTAGAACGCAGGCCCAGCTCCTGGGGAAGGGGTTCTGTCTCCACAAACACAAGGTGGGCCTGGAGAGTCTGCAGCCCCAGGAGAAACCACGGACCGGCAGCACTAGCCCCAAGAAAAGCCGTGGTTATTGTAAGCTGCAAATGCAGCAGGGGTTTTGCTTTGAAAGGGACTCCTTCTGCATAGTAGACTAAAGCCATAGAAGAAATTTACTGCAGCGTCCGCCATACTTGGGAGTGACATAATCAGAGGCCATCTCAGGAAAGGGTTCCTTATTTAAGACTGAGCTACTACAGGAATCAGAAGTCACAGAACAACTATACTGCCTGGTCTCCTGGGTCATCCCACCACTGTGACTCAGACACAAAAGAAAGTCACAGAGAAGCGGTGGCCTAATCAGAGACCCCAGAGAAGTTTAAGTAGCAATGAGCTCGGTTTGTGAAGGACATGGCAGTCTCATTGTCTGTGCAAAGATTCAGGGCAGTCACATGTGCGTCCCCCAGGGGCTGGGTCTGGAATGCTGACAGTAAGTTCAGACTGGCTTCGCTCACTGCCTACTTCCAGCACAGACTCAATGGTCAGTGTGACAAAGTGATCAGGGCTACGACTCAGCCTGGACGTCTACCACATTCTAGGGTGTATGGACAGAGGGAACTCTGAAGCAAGGGGGTACCTCACGAGCCCCCAGGCTGTAAAGCTAGTCAGAGAAAGCAGGGATTTGGGGCACACAGAAGAACACAAGCACTAAGAGTCACAGGAGTGAATGCAGCCCTAAGACAGATACCGTACCATTGACTGACCAGGCCCAGGGGAGGTGGCGTAAGACTCAGCATTCGCACAGCAGACAGTAGGCATGGAAACAAAACAGGCCTTCATTGTGACTCAGTATCCCCTGCTCAAATCTGGCAGATTCCAGTACTGCAAGCCCTGGAAAGAAACCGCTCACTCAAACATATGGAAGCAGTTGTTGGACTCATTTCTCTTTTTCTTTGTCTTGGGTTTGTTTTTATTTCTTTTTCCCCTATCTTTTGCTCTGTGTTTTTATTCTTTTTCATTACTTTTTTTCATGCTTGTCTTTTTTCCGTTGCCTTACCTAACTCTATGAACTTTCTTTCCTTCTTTAACTGGATTTTTATCTCACGTTTCTCTCCCCTTCTCATCTTTCTTTTCTTTATTTTTCAAATTTTACTTCCTTTCTTTTCTTCCCCCACCTCCTCCACTTTTACTGTTAAGCTTTATTAATTTTTAGCTATTTAGTTGACATGGTGGTATTATTGCTGGTCGTTATTGTTAATGGTGGTATAGTTATTGCTTTTAATAGATATTTACTGTATATCAATATGTGGTTTGTTCCTGTCACAGTGAGCTCATCCAGGTAATCCAGGATAAGCTCCTTATTTTAAGGCCCTTTGATAGCTCATCTTAATTTTATCTGTAATCTCAATCATCCTTGCCAAGTAATAACAGCACATGCTGTGGATTAAGACATGGACATGCCTGGAATGCCATCATACTGTTTACCACATACATGTATACATAGTTACATATATTTTTAATTGTTTTCTTTCTCTTCTACTAGAATCTAAGCTTCCTGGGTTTGGGGAGGTGCTTTTGGTCTACTGTGAGTAGCACAGTACCTAGTGCATAGTAGGAGCTCAATAAAATTTATTAAATGAATGAACTCAACAAGTTTTATTCACATCTGCTGACTTGATTGATGGTGCTGCTGGGTTGATATGTTGGCAGAGCTTCATGTAGACAAAAGCACAGAAATTAAGAATTTGCAAATTGCAGTTTTAAAAAAGTTTGCTTTTCATCCACTGAGCGTCAGTTTAGATCATTGCCATCATCATATAGGACATCCCTTTCACAATTCCAGGACCAGGGAATGGAGCCTTCCCCTGAGGACCAGCCTGTGGAAAGTCCCAGAAAGCAACCTGCCTCAGGAGATGTACTCAGAATGCATCTTCTTTATATTATTAATCCTTAAGAAGCTGAAGGGCTGGGGATTTAGCTCAGCGGCAAAAGCGCCTGCCTGGCAAGCGCAAGGTCGTGAGTTCGGTTCCCAGTACCAGAGGAAAAAAAAACCAAAAAAGAAGCTGATATACAAAATTTCAAAACTAAAACACATGACGTTAGAAACACCACTGAGGAGAATTTATTTTCCTCTTTTTACTAAGTATTTTTCTAAAATTCAACACCAGAAAATGTTTTTCATCATCATTTCTTACATTTTTAAACAACTAAAGCCTCTGTCTTCTTCATGACTTCATAATGTCAAGCATGAATACACAAAGTCTTTGAAAAATAAAGACACTGTATTTTACTATGCTTGGAAGAGAATAAAAGCATTGCTTTTCTCTGATTTCCCCTTCAGATATTTATGTTCCCTTGGGAAATAAATGCAAAAACAATATGGAAATGCACCAGCAACTTCTGGCCTCTCTCTCATTCTGGTTTGTGTTTTGAATATCACGGCTTCGATTCTGTGATTCTTTATAACTATCCATGAGGGAAAAAAATAATTTATTCCATTGATTAGTACAGGCTACTTTGATTAGATCCACACTGTACAGTGATCCTAGTAGAATTAACATGCAGACATCACGGTAATGTTCTCTTTACTTCCAGAGATCCACTCACTGCATATTTTATTTTTAAATTATTTCCTTTTTTAAAGTACATATGGTCTTCTCCAATATTAGTATTCATCGTAATTAGATTGTTTTTCTTCAGTGACTTTTTCTTTTAAAAAAAAGTGTGTGTGGGAGCTGGGGATATAGCTCAGTGGCATAAGCACCTGCCTGTCAAGTGCAAGGTCATGAGTTTGATCCCTAGTACCGCAAAAAATAAATAAATAAATAAATAAATAAAATTTTAAAAAGTGTGTGTGTGTTTTCCTAGTATTTTCTGTGAAAAGAAGCAAGGCAAGCAAGAGCTTTGATATAATAGACATCATGGAGCTTTAAAGAAATAAGGATGGACACTGGGACTGGGAGAGCCAATAATTCAAAATGAAAGAGACATACATTAAAGGGAAAGCTAATATTGGGCCACATCCAATGCAAAAAAAAAGAGAATATTTCAGGAACAGCTTACTGAACAAATAAAGACCAATATTACCTCTGTGGGCAGTTTGTTTTCTATTTCTTTCTTTTTTCTTTCTTTCTTTCTTTCTTTCTTTCTGTGTCTGGCTGTCTTTCTGTCTCTCTGTCTCTGTCTGTCTCTGTGTTTCTGTCTCTGTGCAGGCATGCAAGTGTGTGCATGCATGCATGTGTGTGCATGTGTGTGCATGCATGTGTGTGTGTGTGTGTATGTGTGTGTTATTGAGGGCTGAATGCAGGGCCTTCACAATGAGCCACATTTCCAGCCTTTGTAATTTTTTATACTCTCTAAACTGTTTTTGATAGTTATTTTTGATACAGTTTCTGAGTTGTACAGGCTGAGCTTGAACTCGATCCTCCTGCCTCAGCTTCCCAGAGTGCTGGGATTATAGGCATATGCCATTAGATACAGCTTTTGGGGGGTAGTTCTGTACTTGCAGAAGTAGAAAATGTAACTGATCTGACAAAGCTACATGGCATTAATGAAAAAGTAATAATAGGTCAAATAATATCGGTGGGAATTTTTATTCATTATAAGATTTTGAAAGATAAGATTTAGGAAAGGAACAAAGAATTGCTAATTAGAGCAGGAGTCTCTTAAAGACCCCAAGAAGCCCAGAAATTATACAATTTAATAAATAAATGGGCCAAGGAACAAATTATTGAGACAAAGAAGTAAGTGTGGAGGAGTATTCTGGAAAAGAAAGATTCCTTTTTAAATGGAATGATGGCTAACGAGGAAGAGAAAGAAGCAAATCCAAACTAGAAATCAAAGTGGAAATTATGCAACAAGCACAATAAAGAATCCAAGGACAACTTTGCAAAGGAATCAAAATGCATTCTTTACACTTCAAAGAGAGTCCATTGGGTTCAAACTCTGAGGAAATATGTCTTAATCATTGGGCAAAAAGATCACTCCGCAGATTAAAAAGCAAAGAGCAGCATTGCTGGTTTCATGTGGAACGTTTAGCATGGTGCCTTAACGTGAGGAGTACTCAACTTAAAAAGTCGTCTATTTGATGGCCTTTGTAGACTTGACTTTGGGAAAAGTTGGGAAGATTTCCACTCTCAAGTGGCCTGGAAGCAGACAAATCAAACTTCCTACATCGAATAACAATAATAAGCGCACTGATTCCAGACCCGCGGTGACAAACCTCTGGCATGCGTGCTGAAGCTGGCTGTTCGTTATCAGTGAAAGCTCTAAAAGGTTCAGCATCACACCTCTAGACAAAACCAAAAGATATTGCAAGGTAAGGTAGAGATTTAAAAAATCTGTCTAAACTGATGAAGAAACTTGGAAGTGTAATTGCAGAAGTGTATATTCTGCAAGGCTAGGGTCTGAGCGCTTGTCCTCAAAGACCTCCCTCAGAAAAGACTGAAAAAGAAGGGGAGACTCTGTGCCCAAGGAGCCTGGTTCTTCACTGGCAGAGGGGGCCACTGGTCACGTGAGCAAATACCCAGCGTGAGGAGGGAACACGATTCCTCTTTTTTTTTTTTGATGATCATGCATTGTATTTGATTAAATTGAGGATACAGGTACGCAAACCAAATATTAGCAGTTTATGTTATCTATAATTAATATAAGAATATAGTCTAATAAGTTGGTTTCATATACTGAAATTTCAAACTTACAAGTTTTCAAAAGTTTCATGGCACCAATCTTGCTGACTTGATCCTGAACCTAGATATTAATCATTAAGTATTTCATTTTGATCTGACTTTTATGGATCATTGTTTGGATTTATATTTCATGGTGGTTTTGATTCTGAGGAAGAGTCAGAGGTCACACAGTGCCAAGAGGATGAATAAAGACACAGCACACCGTGATGTTTCTACGGGCCTGCCTTTCTGTCGGATGGCAGCCAGCGATGCGGTCACCATATTTTTATCAGACATTTTCACGTACTCAATCTTTTCCCAGTTATCAAGAAGCATCTATCTTTTTAGGGTCGGTTGTAGGAGATGATAGAATTTCAGAATACTTTCATGGCAGAGTCGATTAGACTTCTGGAAGACTCTCCTCACGTCCTGGTGTTTATCTTTAATGTAGAAATCTCCATTTCTGTATTGAAGAATGCATCCTTTGGGTACTCTTGCCTGATGCGCAGAAGGACCACGATTCCTCTTAGATGGGAGCCCGCTAGTTGATCGAGTGCATCAAAACACGGTACAATATTATTTCTAACCATTGTAATCACATAAAACCGTAGTAAATTCCTCAGTTCCACGTGCTAATATACTGAGCTCCATACACACCGCGACTTTTTAGCAGACAAGAATCTTAGCTTCACGTAGGCAAACACCCTAAGCACAATTTCTCACCAATCTGGCCCTTTGTGTTTACCCATGTGTTCCTTCTTTCACTCTTCACTTCTCTGCTTCAAACTTCATAATCCAAATGCATCATCCCTGAGCCCATAGCGCCAGCCAAGTGTCTGCAGTAGACCTGAGAAATGAGCTGCCCGGAGGGGGAGGCTTGGACTGGGCTGGGGACTTTCCTCTGTCCAGGCTGGTGGCATGGAACCCAAAGCAGGAGGCAACATAATTCCTGACTTTAAATTATACCACCAAGCTATAGTAACAAAAAGAGCATGAACAGAACCTCAACTGCACAAAAAAAACCCATCAAGAATCAACAACTGGGATGATATCAAATGAAAAGGCTTTTCCACAGCAAAAGAAACAACCAGCAAAGTAAAGAGATAACCAACTGAGTGGGGAAAACTTTTTGCCAGCTATATTCTTCAGACAGGGGACTAATATCTAGGATGTA
This sequence comes from Chinchilla lanigera, assembly GCF_000276665.1. Taxonomy (NCBI): domain Eukaryota; kingdom Metazoa; phylum Chordata; class Mammalia; order Rodentia; family Chinchillidae; genus Chinchilla; species Chinchilla lanigera. The sequence continues at coordinate 910,544 of NW_004955436.1, read as the reverse complement.
TAAAGAATTCAAAACATAGACACTCAAAATAAAAGAACCAATTAAAAATGAGCAAATTAAGATGAATAGACACTTCTCAGAAGAAGTACAAATGGCCAGCAAATACATAAAATAATACTCGGCATCCCTGGCCATTAGAGAAATGCAAATTAAAACGACACTGAAAGCCCATCTTACCCCAGAAAGAATAGTCATCATTAAGAAATCAAATCATAACAAATGCTGGTAAGGAACCCTTCTGCATTGTTGGAGGAAATGTAAAATAATACAACCACTGCGGAAATCAGCATGGAGATTCCTCAAAACACTAAACACAGCTATTCCCTTTCTACCAGTAGGTATCTTCCCAAAAGAATTAAAGATATCACATTACAGTGACACACACCCATGTTTTGAGCAGCACAACTTATAAGAGCTCAATCTTGGAAGTAGCCTATATATCCATTCACTGATGACTGGACAAGGGAAATGTGGTGATTATGCTGAATGGAGTACTGCTCTGCCATCGAGAGGGATAAACTTGTGTCATTTACAGGAAAAGTGTTGTTCTTTGAGACCATAGTGTTAAATAAATTAGGCAAGCTTAAATATTGTATGTTTTCTCTTATATGAGAAATCTATTATATAAACAAATTAAAAGGCAAAATAAAAGACAATAGGAAACAGGGAGACAGATATTTTATGAATGTGAAGGGGACTAAGAGAGAAGGGGAGGGAGGAGAGGGAAGGGGATATACAAATAATTAAGATGTGTTATGCACATACGCCAGCTCCCCATGGTGAATGCAGTCAGTAAGTACTACAAACACGTACTAATAAAAAAAATTTTTAAAGAAAACATATGAAAGGGCACTCATCAAAGTGTTAGTAGTAATTATTTCTGGGTGATGGTGAAATTAGAAGCAATAATTATCTTGTTTTTTCTGACTTTTCTCAAGTAAACATTAAAACGTAGGGAACTCCTGGGGAAAAAAGGCTATTGCATAAGAAGTTATCTGTGGAATATTAAACTTGCATTTGAAAGTCTGTCTTCAGCTAGCATATTTTATCACCAGGAATTGACTGGAGCAACAGCTTCCCCTGTCACCTGTTAAATGGGAATGAGGGAAACACCTTCCTCTGGTGGTTATTGTCAAAGCAGCAGACAGTGTATTTTTTAAGGAAAGAATATATTTGAACCACATAAACAAATGAAAAGATATTACAGAAGAAAAAAATAATGTAACAGTTTATGTAAGTATCTAACGTGAGCATGCTCTTACATCTAAAACAAAATGAAAAGTAACATTGGTTTTACATATATAAATAAATATAAATATAGTATAAATATATATAAATATATTTATTTATATATAAATATATATACATATATACATTTGACAAGTGTGTATTAAAGAAATCTCTAATATAAAACATTTAAAATGTGGAGAATACTTTTTCAAGGTACAGGAAATAATTAATGAGTACTCATTTTCTCAGATATAGGAAAGCTATGAAATTGTTAATCACTGAATATTTCCTTGTTTTTGCATTGCTAACTTTTTAAAGGGAGTTTATTTTTAGGTTCGTAGCATATACTAATAATAGCAGAAGTCACAGCTCACTAACAAACTGGTACACACCATGCAAGTTTTAAAAATAAAAACTTGCACAATGTGCACCAATAACAATGTGCACAATACGTACAATTTTTAAAAATAACAACTTGCATGGTGAGCTGTCACTTGTGCTATTATTAGTATATGCTAAGAACCTAAAAATCAACTCCTTTTTAAAAAGTTAGACCCCAAAGCTATAGTAACAAAAACAGCATGGTGCTGGCACAAGTACAGACATGTAGGCCAGTGGGACACACAAAGTGAAGACACAGGAGCAGCCCTGAGCATCTTCAGCACTCTGATTTTTGACAAGGGGCTAAAAACAAATACATTGGAGAAAAGAGCATCTTTAACACACAGAGATGGAGAAACTGATCACCCACATGCAGAAAAGTGAAATTAGACCCATACCTCTCACCTGGTACTAACATCTTGTTTACACAGATCAAAGACCTGGAAATTAAAACTGAGACTCTGCAGCTGCTGCGCAGAAACAGAGAGGAAACCCTGGCGGCCGCAGTGCAGCAGGGACTTCCCAGACAGACTCCAGTAACCGAGAAATTACTCAAGAAATAGCACCCAGAATCAGCAAATGGAGCTGCACCAAATCCAAAACCTCTGCGCAGCAAAGGAAACAACCACAAGTGAAGAGACAGTCCACAGAATGGGAAAAGAATGTGCCAGCTACTCTTCTGATAGAGAGCTCACAGCTAGAATACACAAAGAACTAAAACGTGTTCACTCCCCAAAACAATAACCCAGTCAAGGAATGGACAAATGGACTGAATAGACACTTCTCAAACGAACAAACGGTGAATAAGTACATGGAAAAAATGTTCATCACCTTATATATATGTACACACACACACACACCAGTTCTCCAAAATGAATGTAAATTTCACATCTGCAAACATATAAAGAAAAAAGAGATTCAAAGTGGTTACTGCTTAAACCACAAACCTGTAAATAATACTTAAGGAATGACTAATGAATAAGAAAAATAAAAATAAATTGCAAATAAGTAACTTATTTCTGCAGGCAGGGCGACAGGAACACACTGAAGGACGCCTTTCTGACATACGGACTGGAACGTGACAAACAGATGCAAATTCCAAAGCCGCCCCTGGACAAATGTGAGCCACTAAGAATTAAACCATCAGCGGCCGTCCCCTCCCCTGTGCACGTCACACGAGACGGCTTCCAGCGCTGCACAGTTCTCTCTGCGACCCTCTTGAACCGGCCCTGTGGGTCACACTCAGAGGGATAAAGAGTAACTTCTCTGCATGAGGACATGTCTTAGGATCACGCACAAATGTCTTTACGTACGTCATTCATTAACATGTTTCCACATTATTTATATGGTTCTAATTTTAAAGGAGAAACACAATGCTCCTCTAAGTCGAAAGAACAGTGGAAGAGCCAGGATGGAGCCGTGTTCAGATCAGGGCTTTGCACGGCTGACAGTAACAGTTACGGAAGTGGGACTACACCCCTCTGCCCCACACCCGGCTGCCAGGCTGCACGCTAAATGAAAGCACACCAGGCTGAATATGTGCACATGCAGACGTTTACTCACAAGCAGGTACAGAGACAGTCACAGAACACGTTCTGGGGGCTTGGAAGCATCTTCTCTCAGAGCACCCTGCCAAAGGCTTGCTCTGGCGGCTTCAGAGGTGGGGCCTCTGGGTCATCATTGGGCTTAGGTTAGGTCACAAGGACATAACACTCACTATGGGATTAGTGACCCCTGAGAAGAGAAGGAGACACCAGATCTCTCCTTTCCGCTGTGTGAAGGCAGCAAGTCGAAGGCAGCTGTCTTTGAGGAGGAGAAGAGAGCCCAGGCTAGAGGAGGGCCCTCACCGGAACCCAAAACACCACCTTCTAGAACTGTAAGAAATAAACAGGGGAATGCTAGGCCACTGTGACATGGCAGGTGTCCCAAGAGAACGTGGGACAAGCTGACCCTCCCCTTTGGTACTAATGAGAAAAAGTGAAAGAAGCTGCCATAAAATCCTCCTTGCAGGATGGTTGCTATGGCTTGGACTTCTGTCCCTTCCAAAGCTCCTGTTGAAGTGTAACTTCCAGCACAATTGTGTGAAGAGGTAAACCTAGAAGAAGTGATTAGGTCACCAGGGGCCCAGCTCCTGGGTGGAATCAACACCCTTCTAAAAGGGCACACAGCAAGAGCCCTTGCCAGGGACCAGTGCCTTGACACTGACGACTTCTCAGTTCACAGAAGTGGGCACCAAGAGCACCATTCGCCCTGAGTTACCCATATCTGGTACCCTGTTAGCACAGCACCCAGCCTAGAAAGGGGACTGACCAGTCACTACGGGAGAAGTTGGCTCAAGAACTGTTTGAGACACAAACTTATCTCCTTCAGAGGGTTCCAGTCACATGACAGCAATGTGGGGAAAATAGAACTAACTAAGGTCAACCGGACTTTTATTTCAAAGGCTAATAAGTAGGTGTAGCAGAAGATGCCTCCCACCCAGCCAGCATACCTCAGTCTGTTAGCTGCCCAGGTATTGGTTCCTGTTACTTTTGTCTCTTAGAAACAGCTGGTCACTGTGATACATGGCTGATCACTGTGATGCACACTGTATAATCCAATCCCCAATTACAAGCTGTTCTGCCTCTGTACTTCCTGCTTGCTCATCCCATCCAAGCCCTAGACCACCAGAGACCAGGGCCTGACATTTAGGGAATGAACTTGATCCGTGCCCACTGATGTAAATAAATCCGCCTCCGAGCCCTGGCTGTCATTTTGGTGTTTCTGTTTGCCACTGCGTCTGGCACGTTGGCTGGGAAGACAACTATGCTGACCTCTTCGGTCAGTGGTCATGGCCCTTGCAGATGGAGCAAGGCACGCTCCAGGTCCTGAAAGGAAGGTGCACCCTTGAGATTTCTCAAGTCCCCTTGCAGATCTGAAGGAGGATTTCTGGCTCCCCATTCGAGCAGCTCACAGGGACTGAAATGGAAGGACACAGTTTATCTGTCTGCCTGCCTGCCTGCCTCATTTTGGTAAGACCCCTGGGGGCACCCTAGTTAGTCAGTCTACCAGTCCTGCTCAGCTCAAGCACAAGGGGAGTCTGATCAACTCTCATTAGTCGGGACCACCCTCAAGGGCAGGGGGCTGGGGTATTTAAGCTCAGAGTGCCTCATGAATGAGTGTGTGAGTGAGTGGCCTGGACAGCGTAAGCAATAGGCTGCTCCGTCTGTGCACCAAGACCGGGAAGCAGTGGCTGCAGTGGCTGACTGGGCCCTCACCTGCCGCTCCATTGCAGTCAACATATGGCCTAACAGAGGCCTCCACCCTCCTTAGCTAAGTCACACCTAAGTCCCCGCAAGGGGTGCAGCCAGGCGGTCATCTGAACGGTCTCTCTCTGAGCGGCACCCACACTTTGTCTCTTGTGCCATCATTCAAGGGCACAGAACACACACGTGGGAAATCAGAGATGGGAATTAGTCAAAACCCACAGTCCCTGACTGCGGGAGAAAGGGCCTTTATGGAGTGGAAAATGAAACCAAACTGCTACCTGCATCTAAAAGGAGAAAAAGGAAAACGGAGGTCCATTCTCCCTAGAATTCCACCTGGCAGCTTCATCAGCTCCCACAGATGCTGCCAGGACCTATAGCTTCACCCCCTGCTCCTGGCTTATCTACTTCCAGCCAACTGAACTGGTTCCTGCTAGCCACTGCCTGCACTTGGCCACAGAGGCCCTCTCTCTAGAGCTTCTGCTTCTGTTCTGGTCAGATGGTGTCATCTAATGGCCACTTGAGATGCCTGTCAGCAATTCCTTCTGAGTTGCACATTTTGACTGAGGAAAAACTGGACTGTCAGCCCTGATGAATGAGCTGCTGCGGGCTTTCTCAAAGATCACCCCACCTAGAAACACAAAATCAGTCAGGCGTTTCTCAAAGACATCAAAGAGGGGGAACAAAAACCTATCAACCACTGTTACCCAGAAACCTGATAAAAGAAAAGCAGCTGATGTCCATAAGAAAATCCAGTCTGATAGACAGCCATATCCTCTGGCTATGAGTTATAAGAGCTATGGACACAAAAAATAAATGCCTCCTCATCTGCAAGACACAAAGAAACCTGACTATCCAGACCCACCTCAACATGAACCTCTGCTTGCTCTGTCAGGCCTGGATGGATAGGACAGCCTGGGCTCTGTCAAATTGGGCCCCTGAGAATCCGAGGTCATTGCAAGTCAGGGGGAAACCTGTGACTTTCTTGGTAGACAATGGAACAGACTCTCTGCCTTCAAAAGTTCTCTCTGTCAGAAAGTTCCCATCACCAGGGAAACTGAGACTCTTGCCTCTTTCTTCTTCTGCCAGTCACAAACTTGCAGCCTGGGAGGACATCTCACCAAACATGAGTCCTTGTAGAAGCACTCCCCATACTGCTTCTGGGAGGAGACTTCCTGTTCAGGTTAGACTAAGTGACTGTCTCCTTTGCACCAAGCCAGTCAGCCTCCCTCTCACTTAACCCTGTGCTTTCAACTCTAACTGTTCCCCAAGAGGAAGATGACACCTACATCAGCCTGAGACAGATAACCACAATCCTGAAATTTTGAAAACTCTCTAGAGTTTTGAAAACTCTTCTAGAGGTAGAAGCCAAGACTTGCCTCTGGGCCTAATCACCAACCATGCTCCAACCACACCTCAGCCGCCTAAAGCAGTGTGGGATCCTGATGGACTGTTAATCATCTTGGAACACTCCTCTCCTCCCAGTGAAAATTCCCAATGGGGATTACCAACCAGTGCAAGATCTCTGGGCTGTCAGCAATGCTGCCATCACTTTGCACTGTGTGATTCCCAGCCCATACACCCTTTGTGGACTGTTCTAGATGTAAGACACCTTCCTCTGCTTGTGAGATGCTCCCATCAGCCCCTTCAACTGGGAAAATCCTGAGACAAAAGGCTAGCTCACTTAGACTCTACAGCCATAAGGGGTTGAGAACTCTCTATTTTGGGGAGATTCTAATGACAGATTTGGCCAAGCTACCAGCACCTTTTCTCTGAGAGAGCCTGTTTCTCTGTCCCTTCCAGCTCCATTATGGTCCCCCAAGCAAACAGTATAGACTATCAAACTGACAAAATACATCTCTTCTGCCTGTAGAGTCAGTTCAAGATCTCTTAGCTGCCAAAATCACCACGATTGCCCTCTGCATACACTGCCTTTCTCTTTTGCCACCCAAAGCCTACCCATACACCTGCCTGGACCTGAAGAGTGCCTGCTTGTGCCTTTGGTTGGCTCCTTTCATCCATCCCCTCTTTACCTTTAAATGGAAAGATCCCAGTTCTGAACTCAAAAGTCAACTAACCTATACTTAACCTCCCAGAGGTTCAAAAGCTTGTTTTGCTAGTTTCCCAGCTGATTAATGACTCCCAAGCTGCCTGCTGGAGTGGCACAAAAGCTCTGCTGCAATATCTGACAGAAACTCATTACAAGAAAGAAATTCTGCAAATTTCTTGGAGCTGCTGGCTTCCATAGAATCTGGATCCTTGAGTTCACAAAAACAATGATGCTCACTCAGACTATCATCCCCTTAGAGCACCCAGTGTTCCACCTGCACAAATCCTTGAATCTGGTCACTAAGGGCGACCTCTGCCCTTTGCCTTCATGCTCATAATAGCCATAGTCCTTCTGATCAAGAAAGCTGACAAGCTCACCTTGGGCCCAGACCTAACTGTCTGGGTGCCACATGCTGTACTGGCCCTCCTGAATAACTCTGGAATTAAACCCCTGACAGATGCTGAGAACACCCTGTTTGTGGATGGAAGTAGCTCTGTTAGGAACGGAGTCCAACAGGCTAGTATGCTGTGGTCACCTTGGACAAAGTTATTTTGGCCAAAGCTCTCCTGCTACTGCTTCCTGCTGCTTTTTGGAAACCTGCAACTAGCAATGCCAAACCTGCACTCCTAACCCTCCTGCTGGGATCCAGTTGACTGAAACATCAACCCCAGCAGAAAAATTTTACCTGGTACTCCTGGAAGATCAGAGCCAGACCTGCCTCCACCATAGGTTCTGCAAGCCCAAGTGCCAACATTAGCACCCATACCCCTGCAGCCAGCTCAGGCTTCAGCATCTGTGTCATTGGCCCTGACTTCCAAGGAAATAAAATCAGGGTCCTGCTGTGAAATATCGTCCCTAGATATGGCCTACCCTCACTGTGGCAGCAGCAATGGACCTGCATTTGTAACAGAGATAGCTCAACCCTGGCAGAACTGCACAACTATAGGCCGCAAAGCTCTAAAACGTTAAATGGATGAAACAACTGCACAGACACAGCTTGTAACTAGCTCCACAGAAGTTTAGTTAAAAGATCGCCTATGCCTGTAGGCACTCTTCCACACAGGTACAACCCAGGTACATATTAACTACCTCTACAAGTTTCAGAAATCCAGCTTTAGATCCACCAGTCCAGAGTTTTGGGGAATTTACCTGGACCACACAGCTCACTCTGAAGAGACAATGTGCTCAAAGCCCTGCTCTGGTCACTTTGGATGCTGACCAGTCCACACACAGCTGAAGCCTGAGGATATTGTTCACAGGACTGCTCTATACCTCAGGGCATTACTCTCCTTGATTTTGTGCCCTTTCAGGCTGCTTGCCCCAGTCCTTGCTTTGCCTGAGGTCTATGGATGATTGCCCTGAGAGAATAGAAAATAACCAGTAAGGCCCTTACAAATGATCAAGATTTGATAAGTGTCCAAGGCAGACTGGACACTCTCCTAGATCAGATTAACTCCTTCACTGTCAGAGGCAGCTTAGGGAGAAACCCTACAGTAAGGAAAACAAACCACAAACTGCTGGTGGGAATTTTCAGTCTTGGGGAGCTTGGGTAGGGCCATGGTAGGATGACTGACAGGCCCAGTGTTATTGCTTCTAGTTGGGCCTTACCTCAGAAGATAAGTAACAGGCCCAGCAAAGACTTGCTAGAGAAATTAAAAGAGGGGCAAATGTAGCAGAAGATGCCTCCCCACCCAGCCAGCATTCTGCAGTCTGTTACTTGCCCAGGTATTAATTCCAGTTCCAGTTCCTGTTACTTCTGTCTCCTAGAAACGGCTGGTCACTGTGGTACACAGCTGGTCACTATGGTGCATGTTGTATAAACCAATCCCCAACTGACAAGCCATTCTGCCTCTGTACCTCCTGCTTGTTCTTACCATATAAGCCCTAGACCACCAGAGACCAGGGCCTGATATTCTGGGAATGATCCAGATCAGTGCCTGTAGACGAAAATAAATCTGCTTCCCAATCCTGGGGGTTGTTTCAGTGTTTCTGCTTGCTATTGGACAGGTAGCAGGAAAAAGCCATTAGCTTCAGTTACATTTTTTAAAAGCTCAAGAGTATGTTATAGAGGCAAAAACACATAAAGAAAAAGCCCTGAGCATTTGCCTTCAGTTGATGTGAGTGAGTGAGTGAGTGTGTGTGTGTGTGTGTGTGTGTGTTGCCCACTGGTGAGGTGGGGTCTGCTCTGTGTTATCAATAATTTGATCATATCCATGTGTGAAAGTCATCATATTGGTATACTCATCTTATAACAGAAAACCACATTTTAGATGATTTCTATGACAAGAGTAGTAAATACAAAACAGAGACCAGCAAAGTGGAAAACAAAACTAAGGTATCAACCTTGACCTTGCTCCTATATGGCTATAATTTCACCCACTTGCAAATGGTATGAAATGGCTTATTAACTTTAAACATAGAAAGAAAACATGAATTTCATGACTCATTGGTACAGGAAGGAAATGTCAGGTTCTCTTTAAATGCCTTGCTTTAAATTTTGTCCTGAATACTTGAAAGCCATTTGATAGATTTTAATATCAATTATCTTGTTCTCTAAGGGATTGGAAAATCAATCTGGATTTCCACTTCTCTTCCATTGCAAAATACAGATTAAAGTGTGGGCAAGGAAATGAAAAATGTATTTTATGAGCTGACACCAGAAGTCACAAATTTAGGTAACTAAGTTATTTCAGGTAACTAAACAGACTAGATGTGTGTATCAAATAATGCTGAACACGCTCTTGGGTGCATAGCACCTTGACCATCGGATCACACTGGAACATCGCCACCTGCTGATGATCTTTGGAAATCCACCTTAAACCCTAAACACTGGTGTAGCCCCTCTACGGAGACTAGTTTTTTCCTATTTAAAACTTTAAAAACACTCTTGCATGGAGCCTCAAGTACTCACCCCAGCCACACTGGGTTGAAGACTCACTTGGTCTGGGGAGCCCCGTGAGTGCTTGGAGAAGCCCAGGACTGGGTTACGCCCAGCAGTGTCTCTGTAGGTCTTTCCTTCCAGCCCACCTGGCTCTGACTTTCAGCAGCCTTCTCCACAGATGATCGTACTTTCTGTCTGCCCGTGTACTCGGCGCAGCTGAGTCCTTGGGGGCCCCGTCAGTGCTTTCCAGGCTCTTCATGGAGCAAGGCGCCCTCTGTCCCGACCCTGTGGGCTTATTTCCTCTGCAGCAGCAGGCATAGGCTGGTTCTACCTTCCTCTTGGCTCTCTGTCCGCTACACTGAAAGAACCTGGCCCAGCCCAGCAGGAAGTCCCTGGAAGCCTCACACTACCCAAAGGTGGAGGAAGCCCTCGAGTCCTCATGTTTCAGGTCAGTGTGAGAACCATTCTCTCAGTGTAGCCCTCAGCTTCCAACTCAACCTCCTCGAAAGAGCTGGACTTGGTGACCTCCGAGAGCCCATCAGCTCCCCGTGCTTTGTGTTCAGACTCAATGGGATCCATGGTTCTGTGGCTCTGCCAGAAGCTGTTGACCCACAGGAGCCTCCTGTCCCAAAAGTGGAGAAGTCTCTGCTCTGCATGGCCTATGTCATGAGTGGCAGAAAGCCTTGCTTTGTGTTTAAATTGAGTTGTCCAAAGCAGATACTGAGGCAGAGCTCGGCATATAAGGAATTACCAGTGATCACTACTGGAAAGAGAAGCTTTGGGTGGAAGGAAACATCTGCCATACAGTTATGACAAAAGCATGGCTGATCCCATCAGCAACGGGAGCAAACACTGCCCATCAGAGTTGGCACATGTCCAGCTAAAATGTCGAGGCCTTTATCTCCCCACCCTACCCAGGCAAGTCAAGCCCCTGAGTAAGTTCACTCTTGACAGCTGAGGCCAACCTGAAGGAGCAGCCAGAGGCCCTCTGGGCAGCTGGGCAACCAGGCCTCCACTGGAGGGCATCTGGGAGACACAGCTGGTACCCAGCACTGCACCTGCTTACGGTAAGTGCATTCATGCTCTGTCTGCTCTGGTCATAGTGAAGACATCGAAAGTGCCCACTAGCTCAAAGGGGTCAGTAAGCTTTGTGAGATATGGAGAGGTCCCTGGTGAGATAGCCATTTCCAGAATCACCAGGGGACAGAGAATCCACCACAAGTCCATAAAGCACTAAGCTATTTCCTGTCATGAGGAATGGAAGAACCACCGTAATTCGCACATGCAGTCCACATGCCTGTCTCTTCCCTCCTACTGGAGAGGAGCTCTCAGAGCTCATACTCTGAATGCAAGCGAGCGAAGGACACAGTAACCGCAGGGGAAAACGATAGTAAAATGCCGCTATATCCTACATTCTCAGAATAGTTTTTGTTTGATTTCAGTTGTGTGTTTACAGAAACTGATTGAATGATAGAGCCAAATTATTTAACACCTATGCTTAATTAAAAGACAAATTGACACAGGTGCTTAAATAAAGAGGTTAGGCAGTTCTGAAAGTACTAGTTTCTAAGGACAACAAGGAAAAGAGTAAAAGATCTCACCAGCACAACATCAAGGCCAGGTAAAGATCTGGCTTAATCACAAGGCCAGCGCTCAACTGAGAGCCAGATGGGGCTCAAGGATATTAAGGAAACAGCCTCGGGTCCCCACATCCCTGGCTCAGGAAGAGTCACAAAGCCCCCAAACTCTATCCTTCCATATGCTCAGTGAGTCACCCAGCTGTGAGTATGGAAACAAGTAAACTGTCAGCTCTTCATCCTGAGCTATTTATGGAAAACCAAAGGAATAGGTGCTGCTGAGGGAGCAGGTGGATTTCAGTACAATATTTTCCTGGCTGCTAACTTATGCAAAATTTCAAATTGAAAAGCAACATGAATGCAAATTAAAGCTGTAGCTCAGGGTTTGCCAAAACTGCTGGGTGTGATGGATGAGCCTTTCAAAGCCTCCCAAGCCCGTGGAAGATCTACCAGTCTGCAGGCACCACACTGAAAGGCTCTCTAATCAAAAGCTGTGTTGTGCCACTACAAGGTAAATCCTAAATTATTTTAAAATAATAACCACAATGATTACTATTTAGCATTTAGTTTTAAAAACCAAAAATATTCTAGACACTTGCACAAAACCTTCAAATGACCAGACTTTGTGAGTCGCTGTTGGAAAAAATCCTAGTAACCTCTGCTCCCACCCAGTGATCCTGCAAAATCAGCAGTTGGTCTCCATTAAGGGGTTTTTTGAAAGATCTAATCTAAGGTGCAAATATTAAGGCATCCAGGAAGATTGAATTATTGAGGAGTTTCAGATCAAGAGCAATAAAATGATGTGAATTTTCTTTTTCAGGAGCTAAGGTACTGTGTTTCACGGAGAGAAAGCTGACTAATTCACCCTGAAAATTAGGCCTGAGACCAGGTTTGGGAGACACCAGAAGAATGCCCTTAATATGGGTGAGGCCAAGTGACTGGATCTTGCCAATGAAATGTGAACAAGAATAACCAGTGTCATTTATGTGATAAAATGACAGGAAACCTACTATTATATCTGTCAGTTACTTTTCCCAGTTCTCACAGAGCAAATCTTAAATCCTGGAGTACGAGACCCAGTACTTTGGGCAAGATGTAGCAAACTGTAAGCACCACACAACTTGAGTGGCTCTACTTCTGGGTGAGCTTTGTTTGTTGTCTGCTGCTTTCCTCAGCAGATGATCCATGTTTCTGGCATCTCCAACTTCCTGGGTTCTCCATTGTACCTTTGGCTTCACACACACAGCTTCTGGTACAAATTTTCCACCAGAGCATGTGTGTACCTGGCCTCTAGCCCAACTGCCAATGGAGTCCCTATTCCCAACTGAAACCTCCTGAGCCTGGTCTTTACCATCTACACTGCTATCAGCATTCTTGTCTTTGACACTAGTATCATCCATTAAGCTCAGCTTACAGATTTCTGGGGCTTCTCAGGTCTTCAGAAATCTAGATGGAAGCTTCCCTGACCCCACAACCCTTATATTATGCATCCCTGTAAAAATAGCACCATACAGATGATGCCAAAGTCTGCCACAGCTCAAGCACTAGATGGACCCCCATGGACCATGCCTGAAGAGGCCTGTAAGTGCCTGGATGGCTAAGAACTACTAACTGAATGCTGGGAGCAAATTCCCTAGGCACTTCTTCTCAAGCAGGGTGCCTTGGGGCTCTCTTCTCAAAGCAAAATTTTTCACTTTTGCACCTTGGAACCTGCAAAGGGCAGTCTTGCTAATTTGAGCTACCCTCAAGTTATCTTTCCTATTGTCCTAATGCAAAGTGCTCAGTTTCTTTCTTAATGTTCATCCTTTCCACAACCATGAGCTCCTGTGCCCCACTTTTCCAGGTGTGTCCTTTCTGGTGAAACTGAAAATGTTTCAAACAAAATTTTTGCTCCTGCTTCTCACTATAAACCTGGCTAACAGTCAACAGCAGTACTTATGCCATGGTCAGTATGTTGGGCTGCCTTGGAATTTCTTCCACCAGATTAATTAGTCTGCCCCCTTAATCTCAGTCTCCCAAAAAGTCTTAGGGCCTGAGCAAAATGTAGACAAGTCTTCTACCAAAGTGCATGTGTACATGGACTGTAGCAACTGTTCCTAGTTGAGACCTCCTGAGCATGCCCTTTACCATCTACATTTCTATCAGGATTCTGGTCTCTGGAGCTCCAACCAGTATCACCCTGTCAGCTTGCAGAATTCTAGGCCTTCTCTACCCTGCATCTCCACGCCTTTCCATGCTCCTCCTACAAACCAATTTCAGATCTTCTTAACCACATGGCCAGGTATATTCACAGCAATAACCACACTCCCCTAGTACCAAATCCATCACTGCTATTGCTGAGCACAATACCCAATGCCTGTAACGTCAAGGAAGACAAGTTTATATGGACTCACACATTTTAGAGGTTTCAGTCCATAGCTGACTGGCAGAAATGGCACAGTGGAAAAGCCTACTAGAGAAAAACTATCACTTTACAGTAGCCATGAGGTGGAGAGAGGAGAGGAGCCAGAGCGGGAGATGACCCTTCCTGACCACTCTCCCAGTGACTGCCTCCAGCCAGGCCCCGCCTCCTACCAGCAAGTCAGCCACAGCCCCATAGTCCGACCACTTTCCAAAAGCCCCACCTCTGAATGCACGAGCCCCGGGGGGACCTTCTAGTTTTAACTCCTGATGCTCCTCCCTTGTCTGGCCAGTCTGCTCTACAGGAACCATGAGGTGCTGTGTTCTGCACTGCACTGCAGCCTGGCTGTTTCCATTGGCCTGTACCCCCAACCCTTCTCTTTCCCAATGACCCTCTCCTACTGCATGTAGCCATTATCTGGAAGTTGGTGAGATCCACATACTTGCTCTTATATTCTTTCCCATATTTTTATTTGTCAACAACACACCACACTGTTTTTCAGGTGTTTAAACTTTAAATAAATGGAATCTTGCTTTGTATTTCAATCTGCATCTTGCTTTGCAGTTACTAGAACATCAACATGTGATTACATGTAGCTCTTACAAAGTTGAACGAATATCCACAATATCTATTTTCCTGCTGATGACCATTTGGGTAGTTTTAATTTTTGCTGCAATAGTCAATACTGCAATAAAAGTGCTTATATAGGTGCTTTAGTGCAAGTAGAAGTATATGGACTCTTTAGGTTTATAAGATATTACCAAGTTTGAGGTTCATGGGCAGCTTTAGGTTTACCAGATATTACCAATAAAAACACCAACACTTGTAGAGTGTTCACTCTGTAGGAAAGCGTTCTTTAAAGATTTTCCTTGAATCCACACACAAGCCCTGTGAAATACCTTAGGACAGGGCTCCATGGGTACTGAGTAAGCGCTACATGAGTTGTAGCTACTGCTGTCACTCACATCTCATAGCCGAGGAAGGTGAATGTGCATATTTGCAATAGCCCGATGAGTGTCACACAGTGAGGCTAGTGAGGCAAGGCTTATCCTGGGGTCTGTACTCGGATACGAAGCTTTCCTCCTGCTGGGATCTAAAGGTCATTCAAGAGAGTTCCTATCTTTCCAGAGATTTCAAAACATGCTGTTATTAAGCTTCTTCATTCCTGTGAATCTCATGCTACTTCACTGTTGTTTACTTTCATTTCCCTAACCAGAAGTCGAGCTGTTTTACACATTCGTTGGCCACCTGGATGTGCTCCTCCTCAGTGACTGACTGACCACACATACACATCTCTTGCCCGATTCTCTATGGGGGTTTTCTCCTTTTTCTTATGGATCCTTTCATGTATTATACATTCTAGCCACTAATTCTGTATTCATTATATTTATTGCCTATATATTCTCAATCTGTAGGCTCTATTTGAGCCTTTTAAATGCCTTTCTTAGTAAAAAGCCTTTTTAGTTTTCATATAATCACATGTATCAGTCTTGTTGTTTGTGCTTTTCATGTCTTTATGTTTAAGTAATTTTTCTTTATGCAGAGATTTTAAAGATATTTATCTATATTCTGTTATAAGAGTTTTAAATTTTCATCCTCTATATTGAATGCTTTGATCTACCTGGAATTTATCAGAATCTATCGAATGAGGGCAGTCCTTTCTGTAATGATATATAATGGCATCTCTGTTGTGGATCTAGTGCTCATATGTGTGTGGGATTTTGCTGGGCTCTGTTAGTACCAATATCTGTTCTATTAATCTTTCTGCTTATCTCTGGGACAAAAGCACCACTTTATGTTATCATAACTTTACATCTTCATATCTAAAGGCTAAGCCTCTCCTCTCTTGCCTTCTTCAAAATTGTTTTAGGTTCTTTCAGCCCTTTATGAGAGATACTTCTTGATCTCTTTCATATGAATTTTAGGATCAATTTTTCATGTCCCATGTAAAACTCTGGGGAGATTTTATTGGAATGTTATTGAGTTTCTGAGTTTTTTTCTAGGAAGAAATAACATCACTCACAGTACTGATTCTCTTCATCTATGAACATGGTACATTTCTTTACTGGTTCAGATCTTCTCCTGAACAAGGGGAAAACATACCTAAAATCACCCAACCAGATAATGAGATAACCTGACATTAAAGATTAAAATTGTGTCTCATTGTCACTGTATAAATACTTTCATTTGAAGATTTTCCTCCTCTGTGTTTTGCTGGAGTGTGAGGTCAGTTAGATGACTACATGGACTCTGTAACTAGGTAAGGAGAAGGACGTGGTCACCCAAACACTAAAGCAGGCAAGCCGATGGCGAAGCAGTAAACCTAAGCCCATACTTCTCCATCTGTGTAAGGAAACTTTCCTTACATGCTCTGAGATACATTGCTTAGCAACAGCTCTTCATCATTCTCAGCTATCAGCACAGAAAACAGAATAAGCTGCAAAGATAATCTGCCCAGGACACCTAGGTGTATATCCAGAAACAGATGAATAAGTTCCTGTTTCAGAGCAAAGACACTGTCTTTGCTGTCTCAGCAAGTTTTGAGACACTGTGAGGCTAATTGTCTCAGTAGCAGTCATATTATTTCATTTCTCTCTGCTCACACACAGCACCACATATGCTGACAATGGCTCTAACATTTTGACCCTTATTTCCAAAATTCAGAGGGTGGACCACTTGCTCTTGAAGTGAGAACAATCAAATAACCAGGAGCAAACAGTCCTACCTTTTCTGGGCATCATCTGCCATGTGTAAGTGTTTGTGTCCCCCTAGAATTTCTATCTCCACAGATGTGAAAATAGGAGCTCTGCTGAATGGCATCAGAACCCTCATAAAGGGGGCCCTAAGAGGCTCCTTCTGCCTCTGCCATGAGAGATCACAGGGAAAAGGGGCCATCTACGAGCCAGGAAGAGGCCTCCCCAGAGACCTGGACCTGGGCCCACTGTTGGAAGTGTCAGTCCTCACGTGCTAGCCGGCCGCCTCCAGGCAGAGGCAGCACAATGGAAGGGTCTGGTGGAGGACAGCTGCTTACCTCGTGGCATGGAAGCAAGGCCTGATGGGAGGCGTCGGGAGGGAGACAGACCTTCCCGGCCACTCCCTTGTGACCACCTCCGCTTACCGGCACCACCTAACACCGCTCTGCACTAAAGTTCCTCTGCAGACCACTCCACCAATGAATACAGCATCCCCATCATTCAGGAATGAGTGTAGCACCCCTGTCATCCACAGGTGACTATAGCACCCCTATCATTCAACCTCCTCCAAAAGCCCACCTAGACCGCATGAAGCTTAGAGGAGCACCTAGATATAAACCATCCCAGATACACTCATGAAGTCAACACAGCATGAAGTACAAGTGGTCGATAAGACAATGAAAAGATGTTCAGCCTCAGTAACTATTAATTAAACAGAACAAAATATCAGTAGCATTATTTTTATCTTTCAGAGAAACATGTATTTAAAAGATTATTACTCAGCAACAGAAAAGATATTGGAAAGGGCCTATCCTTTCATTCATCGTGCACAAGAATATAAATTGATGAACACTTTCTAGAGAAAAGTTTAAAGTAATTTGACTTCTTAGAGTTTATCTTTAGAAAGATAAGCAGGCAAGAATACAAGGATCTCAGCACATACATGTTCCCTGTGGAATAAAATTTAAAATAGTTTTAAATGTGTTTTAAATTTAAATTTTTGGTTTTGTTTCAGTAAAATATCATCTGTCCATCCACTATACTAGTATATGTCTGTTCTAAGAGTTGAAGAATAGCTAGTCATCCGTGCCTGTGGGTTCTGCATCTGCAGGTTCAACAAATTGCGGATAGAAACTACTGGGGGAAATTGTGCTGCTCATACACATATGCAGACATTTTTAGTCATTATCCTTCGGCTCATGTAGTGTGACAGCTATCTGTATAACATTTACATCCCATGAGTAATCCAGAGCTGATATAAAGTGTTCAGGAGGGTGCGTAATTTGCATGCCAGTAGAGCAGCATCTTATAGAAGGGACGTGGGCATCCAGAGTGATGATAGTATTGCCTGGGGTCCGGAACCAGCCCTCCAGACGTGGGAGGACAGCTGTGGATTCATATCCATCCAGAACGATGTTCCAGGCATACATTTTAAATGACAAAACAGTTAATAAAACAGTTTGTGGAGAAAGATCGCATTTACATAAGAACATTACATATACATAAGAAACAGAAGTCTGTGTATCCATTCATGGGACTTCCTATGAGAGCTGAGTTCGGGGAACCTGAGGTCCAACATGGAGCTCAGGTCACTTTTATAAGCACAAGAAAACCAAGCTACCTGTCCTAAAACTGAGAGGGCTCCTTCAGTTCTCACAGGATGTTGCTGAAGTGATATTGTGCGAGTAGTGTGTGGACTACGACTGGCTTATAAGAATGTTTTCTAACTCATTAAATGTGTGCACCCAGTCAGGTCATGTTGGCAAAATCTCAAGAGTCTCAGTGTTCCTCATTGCTCCCGAAGTGTGCAGGAGCCATAAACATGCATAAAGCTCCTCATGGGGGCTGAACAGAGGCCACTGGGGTCTTTCCTCTGAAACCCGCTTCCCCTCCACCCTGAAGATATGGTGTAAGCTTCTGCATGGTGTTGTGTCATCTGTGGAAATTCTTCACTGAAGAATGGCTCCATGTGTGGGTGGTAACTTCCAAGCTTATGTTGCTAATCATTGTGGAGTCGAGATTTCTTCCAATTTCAAGTAATTAGCCATTAGGGCAAGCAAAACACATTTGTGTGTGTGTCAAATATTCATCAGATTTCAACAAGTTAAAAAAAAAAAAAAAAAAAACTAGACGGGCCAAGAAACACTGTGTTTGGAAAAAGCCTATGTAGGCTAAAGAAACACAACCATCAGGAAAACACTACTGAGTCTTTGTTTGTTTGCTGTGGATTGGGTTATTGTCATCAGGTAAACCATGCAGGCTGCAGCTAAGCTGCCCCAGCATGATGATGTGAACCCTGTCCTCCCAGACTCACCAGGGCGCCCACCTGCAGGCTTCCTCAACACCCGCTGAATGCAGGGACTTCTCACAAAGTCGGCCTCCTGCCATCTGTTACAGGGCACAGTCCAGGGCAGAGATGAATGAGAAGGACCCACAAACAACATGGGGGCAGACAGTGTCAGCCACACCTGCATGACATGATCTTATCAAATTATTTTCTTTTTTTCTTTCTGTACTGGGGTTTGAACCCATGGCTTTCACAATGAGCTATATCCCAGTCCATTCATTAAGAGACAGGGTCTTGCTAGGTCACTAGGTTGGCTAGGCAGGGCTTAAATTTAGGATTCTCCTGCCTCAGCCTCCCAGAGTACAGGGATTACTCAGGTATTCCACCATATCAGGCTCCTATCAAACTCTTGATCAGGTCATCATACTGTACATGGACTGAATTATAAAGGTCACAAAAAGCATGACAGAATAACCCCTCACTATTAATTTTAAGACGTCTGGAGGTGGGGCAGTGGCTCAGCAGTGTGCAGTTCTAAGGTGCATCTCTGTGACTTTCTGCCCCTACAGCTGCAGCACAGCGAAGGCAGCTCTAAACCTCTGACCTCAAAGGAAAGGAGAGGATGGGGGGGCACATACGACATGACCAGGAACACAACAACTCAGAAGGGGAACTCTCCCTGCCTGACTCTGTAGACATCGTTCCTGGGGGAAGAGCTTTCCTGAAGTCCCCAGCAGACTCCTTGGACCTCTAAGTTGACCGTAGCCAAGGGGAACAGAACTGTTGGGTTTAACTTAGCTTAGCCATGATTCACCCCTAGCTGAGCAGGCTGCAGTTTAAATGAAATCAGATTCTGCTAACAAGGAGCAGGAGAAAACATCCTTGAGCAGGCTACTGGGAATGTATTACTATAGGCGGGTAAGGTAAGCAAAACAGCAGGCAGCTAGCAAGGAACTGGGCCCAGGATGAGCAGGCTTCGGGCAGATAAGCAGGAGCTGAGGTCAGAGTTGACAAGAACCAGGGGGATGGTTAAGTCCAAGGATGGAGCAAGAGAGGTGACAGCAAGGTGATGGATGGCTGCAAAGACAACTCCTGCTCCTACCTACCTGGAAAATGTTTTTCCTCTCACTTTGTTCTTTTAGTGACCCACTTAGATAGAGTAGAGGCCAAGAGGCACCTACAGACTTACACTTGCTGCATGCCCTGACTCCTCATAGTCCCATTTCTAGTTTCAGAAAGCTTGTTCTAGTCCTACAGGTGGACCTGAGTTTGATTCAGAATGGTCTGATCCCAGGTCATTTTCTGGTATAAAATTCCTAGACAAAGAGTCCCCATGGCAACCCACTTTCAGGTCCCCTCCTGATGACTGGGAGCTATTCCTCTCTTTGTAATAAACACTCCTCCCATCTACCTCCTTCATCCTTGAATTCAATCTTAAATTTTGTGAGGCACGGGCCCAGATTACACTGGTATAATATAACAGAGAAGACGAGATTCTCCACCATCACATCCTTATTTGTTTTTTTTTTTTTTTTTTGGTTTTTCTCCGGTACCAGGAACCGAACTCACGACCTTGCACTTGCCAGGCAGGCGCTTTGCCGCTGAGCTAAATCCCCAGCCCCCTTATTTGTATAATAATAAACCAAATGATGTGAACAGACTTGTTGCTCCCATCTCCCAGATTAAATGGAATGTGACGCTCAACAACTGGTCTACCTGTTCCTGACGGATGTTACATTTGCTCGCAAAGCACAAGCTGACCAGTGCAGGAACCATACACAGAAACAGAACTGAAATTCCAAATGAAATGTTGCAAGTTCAAAACAGAAGAATGTATAGTACAATCTTTGGATTTCAGAAAGATATAACAGTAGCCTTGTACATGGCAAAGAAAAACTAAGTGGTCCTGCTGATGTCAACATTGTACCAGGATGGAAATATTGATAGGGAAACCTCTACAATATGGAAGCCTGAGATGGAAATTTTCTACAACAAAACCAAAGGCAGAGTAGATGGTGTTGATGAGTTATGCAGCAACTGTGATGTCACTTGGAACACAAAGCATTGCTCAATGGTTGTGTTTTACTTGATCCTAAATGTGTGGCATAAATAGTTTGATAGTTTACAAGAAAATAACAAGTGCAAAATACCACAGAGAAATTTTCTTAGAGGGTTATGACTGAAACTCATAACAGAACATTTACAGTAGAAGAAACATAAAATATTTCTGTCCAGGGAACTATGCAAAAAAAAAAAAAAATTTGTGGCCCACACTGGTGAGCTGACAGTTGAAACAGGCAGGTGCAGCATCCCAAAGACCTTCTATGACAACAGGAAAACAAAAAAGATGTCAACTGCGCCCACAAGAAGGTATAAAATACAGAAAATCATCAGGATTATACACCATGGCTAAGTGAGATTAATCCCAGGGATGTAAGGATGGTTCAGCATACACAAATCAATAAATGTAATACACCATATCAACAGAACCAAGGACAAAAACCACATGATCATCTCAATAGATGCAGAAAAAACTTTTGACAAAGTCCAAAATTCATTCATGATAAAAGCCCTATAGAAAATAGGAATAGATGGCCTTTACCTCAATCTGATAAAGACCATCTACAACAAACCAGTGGCCAGCATCATACTAAATGGACAAAAACTGAAAGCTTTCGATCTAAAATCAGGAACAATATAAGGATGTCCACCATCACCACTCTTATTCAACTTAGTTCTGGAAGCGTTAGCCAGAGCAATTAGACAAGAGAGAGTAATAAAAGGAATAAGGATAGGAAATGAAGAAGTGAAATTATCATTATTCATAGATGACATGATAACCATCAAAGACCCCAAAACCTTCATGAAAAGACTTCTAGATTTCATAATCAAATTCAGTAGCATAGCTGTATACAAAGTCAATACTCAAAAATAGCATTCCTGTACACAAACAGCAAGCTCACTGAGAGAGAAATTAGAGAAACCACACCCTTCAGAATAGCATCTCAAAAAATGAAATACTTAGGAATCAATCTACCAAGGAAGTAAAAGATCTATACATCAAAATTACAGTACTCTGAAAATAGAGATTGAAGAGAATTTCAGAAAATGGAAAGATATTTCTTGTTCATGGATAGATAGAACTAACATTGTGAAAATGGTCTTACTCCCAAAACTGTTAAGCAGATTTTTTTTTCTTTTTTCTTTTTTTTTTTTTTTTTTTTTTTTTTTTTATTTTAAAGAGTAAAAGAAGGATAACATAATAATAGGGGGAACTTAGCAAATTACAGACAAAATGGTAGGAAATTATCAATGGTTATTGTTTTACATATTGTTATCTACAAAATAGTT
Organism: Chinchilla lanigera; assembly: GCF_000276665.1. NCBI lineage: Eukaryota > Metazoa > Chordata > Mammalia > Rodentia > Chinchillidae > Chinchilla > Chinchilla lanigera. Next base: position 888,448 of record NW_004955436.1, on the reverse strand, counting down.
TCTCAGGAAAACAAATAGACAAATAATAGTGCGTTAGAGACAAAAGAGGTAGGAGATTATCAAGAGTTGTTGTACTATACTTTGGTATCTTCAAAGTGGCTTCTAAAGAAAATAAATAGAGCTATACATGAGTGACCTATTGAAAAATCATTAACTATTCTCAATGGTTGTTGTAGGAAACACATAATAATAAACAGACATCCATTTATGAAATAGGATAGGAACATTACAAACTTTACACAGTTATGGATAGATTAGCAGGAAAATATCAATGGCTGCTGTAATACATGGTGGTATCTTCAAAGTGGTTTCTCAGGAAGACAGAGATATGCAAGAAAGATCTAATAAGTAGTTACAGCCTAAGGGTTGTCAAAAATAGCATTTTACCTCCTCACCAGTGACTCCTTTCACTGAGGTATGATGGCTGGAAGGAAGGCCAGGATTGAAAAGAAGGACCGAGAGACTTGCACCTGTGTCTAGCAACAGGCTGTTTTCTTGTTCCTCCATAGTCATGATTACCCAGGACTCCTCGATGGAGATGACGGTCTGGCCAGAGGGAGAAGGCAGACCATGCCCCAAGGCCTCTCATTCCTGTTGGAGTAACTGGTAGCATGGGTCTGAGCTCTGGGGCCTCCACCTCAGAGGGCAGACCGATCTCCAGTGGTCTCCTTTGCATCCAGGGCATGGCCCATGGGGCCTCTTAGGGCAGTTCCTCTTGAGGTGGCCTGGCTTTTAACAGTGGTAGCAGATGAATGCAGTTGTCGAGTTCTTCTTGGGGCCCCAGGAATCAGACCTGGGATCTGTTTCTCTTAGCGGTGCAGCAAAAGCAGCTGCTTTTTCTCAGTCTCTTTGTTTTCTCTCCTTGGCCTCCTCCTCATCATGGCTATAGAATACTGAGGAGGCAATTCTTACTAACATCTCAAGTGGGCTCTCTGGGGTGAAAGCCATTCTTTGTAGCTTTTTCTCTCCAGCTTCCCATTGCTTTGGGACCCCACAACCAGTTAGTGTCCTCTCCTCAACTGTCAGCACAGGCAGCAGGAATCTTGCTGCAGACATCTCCGGAGCTCCACCACAGCCTGTACTGTCAGGGGAAGGATGGCTTCCAGAGAGTCTCCACAGGTTTTGTGCAAGGTCCTCCTGGTTTACAGCTTCTGAACGGCTTTCATGAACACAGTCCAGAGGACCTCTGACTCCTCGGGCTTAGTCTGTATTCTCATGTCCTCTGAGTCCTTGTTCACCAGCTGCTCCTCCGCTGACTCTGGACCTTTCTGGTTCTCAATGGCAGGAGCAAGAGTGACCTGTTGTATGGCATGTATTCCCAGGGGTTTCTCCATGTTTGAATGATTCAGACACATCTGTGGGTGGGCATCTGCAGCTGGTGCATGGTGGGCCAATTGTGTCATTGTTTCTCTGTGTCATGGTAGTTCTCAACGAAGCAGTGGTGGCCAGCCTGAGGGCTGGCATGCAATAGCGCTCACCACTGTGTGGCTTCCTGTGCACCAGAGCCCCTCCTCCCAGGTGCCCGTTAGGCTGGGGGCCGGCCCAAGGGCCAGCGCTCCCCGCCTTGTGGCCTCCCAGGCACCGAGGGCCCTCCCTCCAGGGGCCTATGAGGCAGGAAGCTAGCCAGCCCGAAGACTGGCGCTCCCCACCCGTGGCTCCCTGTGCGCCGGAAGCCTTCCTTCCGGGGAACTACGAGGCCGGGAGTGAGCTGCCAGACCAAAGACTGGTGCTCCCTGCCCAAGGTTCCCTGTGCACCCAGGATCCTCCCTCCAGGAGCCTATGAGGCAGGAAGCTAGCCAGCCGGAAGACCAGCGCTCCCCGCCCATGGCTCCCTGTGCACCAGAAGCCCCTGTTAAGCAGATTTAATGCAATCCTAATCAAAATACCATTAGCATACTTCACAGTTCACATACCTTCCTAAAATTAATCTGAAACCAGAAAAGACCTAGAATAACAAAGGCAATCCCGGGCAACAAAGGTAAGACAGGAGGCACCAAAATCCCTGACTTGAAATTATACTACAAACCTACTGTGATAAAATCAGCCTGGTACTGACAAAAGACAGACCTGATAATCAATGGAACAGATTAGAAGATCCAGACACAACTACAAACACACTCAGCCACTTTATCTTTGACAAAGGGGTCAAACATGTTCACTGGAAAAAAGATAGCCTCTTCAATAAATGGTGCTGGAAAAACTGGCTTTCCACATGCCAAAGACTAAAACTTAGAGCCATGCCTGTCACAATACACTAAATTAAAGTCAAAATGGATTAAAGATCTAAATATTAAGACAGAAACCCTAAATCTAGTGGAAAAGAAAGTAGGCAGAAATTTTGAAGACAGGAGTAGGCAGAGACTTCATGAACAAAAACTAAACTGCACAGGAAATACTTTAAAGAATCAGCAACTTGGATCTCATCTTACAAAATAGTTTCTGCACATCAAAAGAAATCACCAACAGAGTGAAAAGAAAATCCAGGAATTGGGAAAAAATTTTAGTCAACTGTCCCTCAGACAAAAGACTTTTATCTAGAACATATAAAGAATTTTTTAAAAATCAGGCCCCCAAAATTCAAAGGCCCAATCCAAAAATGGGCATCTGAGGTGAATATACACTTCTCAGATGAAGAAATACAAATGGTAAATAAATACATGAAAAAATGTTCAACATTATTGGTCATTAGAGAAATGCAAATTAAAATAGCACTGAGATACCATCTCACTCCGGAAAGAATGGCTATCATCAAAACAACAACAACCGATAACAAGTGTTGGTGAGGCTGTGGGGAAAAATGAACGCTTCTCCACTCTTGGTCGGAATGTAGACTGGTGCAACCACTGTGGAAATCAGTGTGGAGATTCCTTAGAAAACTAGGATTAGAGATCCCATTTGACCCAGGTATTCCCCTTCTGGGTATTCTCCCAGAAGAATTGAAAACATCATACCACAGCAATATATGTGCACCCATGTTTATAGCAGTGCAATTTGTCATTGCTAAACCTTGGAAACAACACAAATGCCCATCAACAGAGGAATGGATTAAAAAGATGTGATATTTTTATACAATGGAGTACTACTCAGCTATAAAGAAAGATAAACTCGAGGCTTTTATAGGTAAATAGATGCAACTAGAGACGATACTCATAAGTGAAATAAACCAGTCTTGTATGTGTAAACATTGTATTGTCCTCTAGTGTAAGAAACTGAAAGAGTAAATAAGATCCAAAAGAGACAATAGATATTGTAAGAGGGAAAAAAATGCTCAAAAAGAAAGAACAACTGGGGTGGGGGAAAAAGAAAAGAAGGGAGGGATATATATACATATATATATATATAAGATAGCTACGATAATTGTACTAATTTCTATTAGTTTATTGAAAGGAACAGTTAGTGCTTATATTGTTTGATCAATTTTGCATGACTATATCTGGTAATCTAAGGAACTACTTTGAAGATAAGAGTATGCAATATAATAACCATTGTTAGTTTCCTATCATCTTGTTTTGAAATTTTGTATCATTTTATTGTTTTTGTTCTCTTTAAAATGAAAAAAGAAAGTGTAGGAGAGCAAAACATACATGCTATCAGTGCAAGCAATTCTAGTGTATAGAACATGCACTTTGTTTTTTTTTTGTTTTTTTTTGTTTTTGGTTTTTCTCCGGTACCAGGAACTGAACTCACGACCTTGCACTTGCCAGGCAGGCGCTTTTGCCGCTGAGCTAAATCCCCAACCCCGAACATGCACTTTGCATGTGCTAAGACTGACTTGGGTGTGACAGTTGAAGCAAAGATTATTTTTGTTGTACAGTTCTATTGATATTTTCATTGTAGTTCACATAGGTTTTATTTCTGATGTTATCTCTCAGGTTTTATAAGCAAGTACACAGTTGATGTGAAAATGTTGATGTTTATTCTAAGCACCCATTACACATTTGATATTTTATTTTATTGACATCTTATCTCCCTGCTAAGTGTACATTTCACAACATAGTAGGAAGCACCTGACAAAACAAGAAGAGAGTTGATGAGAATGGCCTGCTGCACAGGAAAGGAAAGCTAAGCACATGTGCTATCAGTGAAAGTGAGACATGTGTATGGAACATGCTGTTGTCATGTGTGAACTGTGTTAGGTGTGATAATTGAAGTGAAGATTTACTTGTAGAGTGCTATTGGTATTTTCAGTGTACTTCATATAGGAATTTATTTTTGTTGTTTGTTTTCAGAATTTGTACACCAAAAATCAGTTGATGTTGAAAATTTTGATGCTTTTTTATAAACACTCCATAAATATTAAAAATGCAACACTTTATTTTTTGACTTCTTTCCTTTTAAACACTCACTGTTTAATATAGTAAAACTCATAAAATTAAAATTAATAATTCATCAATAGAAATATTCTAAAGAATAAACATGGGTTTGACACACCCATGTTTATGAGTCTTTATGGCAAAAAACATGTTATGCTCCTTAAAGCACATTATCAACTTGATTGGCTTGGAAGCCACCCGAGGATTTTCAATGCACACTTCTGGGTGTGTCTGATGGGTCATGGAGGTGTGTCTTCTGGGTCAATATCTGCTTCCTCACTTTCCTCTGTGGCACTGTTTCTCTGATCTGCTTCTTGGCCACCACTACCAAGCATCTTTGCTCCTCCACACCCTTCCACCAAGATATTTCTGCCTTGGGTTCTGCTGACCATGGACTGAATCCTCCACGTTCATTAGCCAAATTAACTTTTCCTTTAAATTGTGAATGTTGGATACTGTGTTTCAGGGAGAGAAAGCTGACTAATTCACCCTGAAAATTTAAAAAATTGTCTTTCAGGTAAATGTTTTGTTTTTTTCAGGCAAATATCCAGTTTTCAGATTTTCTTCTCTCTGCATCTCTTATCTTCTTCCTGGGTAACAAAACACTAGAGGTAGGGGGCTGGGGATTTAGCTCAGCGGCAAAGCCCCTGCCTGGCAAGTGCAAGATCGTGAGTTCGGTTCCCGGTACCGGAGAAAAACCAAATAAATAAATAAATAAATAAATAAATAAAATAAAAAATAAATAAAAATAAAAAACACTAGAGGTAGCTCACACATGTCATGGCAGTGGGCAGAGTTTCTTGGGCATCAAGGTCCTAATGAGTTCTTCCATGATGTCCTTCTTCGGAGTGGCTGTTGGCATCCACCTGCTATTCTTTGACCCTTACCTGTGGTGTGGCTGAGCTGTTCTGGCAACAGGTGAACCAGGGAGTCCAACCCATTGCCTCATACCCAAGGTTTCCACCCTCTGACCTTCCCCTGTGCTAGCCGGAGGCCTCTTCTTGGCCACTCAGGGCTGAGCCCTCAGCTGTGCACCAATCCACAATATGAGATGCTCTAAGGCTGCCACAGGCCCTGCCTAGCCCTCCATGCTTCTGTTAGTTTTCAAGGGCTTCCAGAAAAAAATGTCACAAATTGGGTGGATTAAAACAATAGAAATGTATTCCCTCACAGCCCGGGAAGCTGGAAATGCAAAGTCAGGTGTGGTGGGGTTGGTTCTTTCTGCAGTCTCTCAGGGGAGAATCTGCCCCATGCCTCTCACGAAGCACTCCTGGCTGCTAGGAGCCCTGAGGGCTCCTTGCCTTAGGACTGCATAGCTCTACTTTCTGCTCCCATCTTTACGAGGTCTTCTGCTTTCTGAAACTCTGCCTTTATATCTCAGAAGGACCCTTGTCCTTGGATTGAGAATCCTACCTAACCCACCATAATCTCATCCAAGATCCTTACCTTAATTACTTCTGCAAAGACACTTATTCCAAATAAGGTCATGCTCTGAAGTTCCAGCTGGATCTATCTTTGGGGGCTCACAATGCTATTCCTCTGGGAAGATACCCAGAGGAATTAAAAACATCATACCACAGCGATGTATATGCACCCATGTTTATAGCAGCACAATTTGTAATAGCTAAATCTTGGAAACAACCCAAATGCCTATCAACTGAGGAATGGATAAAAAAGATGCGGTATTTTTATACAATGTAATACTACTCAGCTGTAAAGGAGGATAAACTTGAGACTTTTACAGGTATATGGATGCAATTTGAGACCATACTCATAAGTGAAATAAATCAGACTCACATGTGTAAACATTGTATGTCTCCCTGGTGTGAAAAACTTAAATAGTAAATAAGTTCTAAAATGTACAATAGATGTGCAATGAGAAGAAATCGTTCCAAAGGAAAAAGGAATTAGGATGGCTGAAAGGGGAAAGGACAGTAGGGAAAAGGGAAAAAAATATAAGTCAGTTATACTATTAGTGTCTTTTAGTCCATTGAAAAGGAAGATTTGTGCTAATACCAACTGGAAAAAATTTTATGCCCATGTTTGTACCCTGAGCAACTACTTTAAAGACAATATTACCGTATTAACTCATCTTATTCTCCTAAGATTTTGTTATGAATTTTTGTTTTACCTTTATTCCATAAAATAAAACTGTAAAAATAAATAAATAAATAAATTGCAACACCCACGCCTTGCACTATGGATAATTTTACTGTGTTTCATTTTTCACTATGGCACTTTCACCTTCTATATAATATCGTTACAATATGTACTATACATTATTATATAATAAATGTTTACATAATTAAAATGATTATATAACAAAAATACTGTTGATTCTTGTTTGTATTCATTATGACTAAAACCAAAATTATGAAGACACAGTATATAACAATATAAAAGGTAAAATCTTATTTTTTTCATAAAACCAAGTATCACAGTGGAAGCCTGCCTCTGAATATCTGCCTTTGTCTTCTGAGATGGGCACCCTAAGAGTTCCATGTGCGCAGTAGGTACTCTATCGCAAAGGTGACAGTGCTCTGTCACTGGTGATTTTCATTTTAAGACCAATAGCGTATGTTGCCTCCCAGGAAGTTGATTCAATGACATTCAACTTTTCTACTTTAGAAGAAAAGATCTGAATCTCTGTAGAAGTCTCCCCCAGCCTGATTCTGTGCTTTTGCTGGTGTGAAGTCACTTCACACTGACAAACAGGCATGGACCCGCTCTCTCTCATTCATTCACATGTTTGCAAATGACCTTAAATCCCCCTGTGTGCCAGGCCCTGGGGATATCCTGGTGACCTGCACAGGCCCTGCTGTGGAGCAGGAAAGACAGCAAGCAAATGAAGAGCACGAAGACGAATCTCGGTCCTCACACTCAGTGGTGGAAGACCTCACCTTTCCAGACTTTAATCTGCTTTGTATTTCAGTCTCTCATTCTCCAGAATGGCAGAAACTGTCTGGGTCCATTAGAGACCTTCACTTTTCATGAGTAGCTGCTTGTGTGTATATGAGAGACGCATCTTAGGAAGTGTTGAGGAGCTGCTGGGAAGGGATGCTGTTATGGTTGATACATTGTGTCAACTTGGGGAGTCTAGAGGTTTGGCTAAGTGACTCAGCAGGAAGCCAGGGTGCTTGCTTTGTATACATCCTGAGCCTGTGGAAGAGGAGGGCATGGAGATTATGTGAGAGCTACACACTCCTTAGGTGGGGGTAGCCTGTTTACAATGTAAGGCAGGGAAAGAAACTGCTTGCGGCCATTCCTCCGGTTTGCTCAGGCTGCTTTGCTGTTTGGCTGCCATTCCCCCTTTGCTCTTGTTGCTTTGCTACCTTCTGCCTCCGAGCCAGCCAAGTATGGACTGAAACCTCCACAAACTGTGAGCTAAATAAACCTTTCCTTCTTTCGTTTTGGGCGTTGGGTATTTTGTCTCAGCAACAAGAGAAAAGTAACCAAGACAGATGCAAAGGACATGCTGTCCTCTCAGCCCCCTTGAAGCTTCCTTCCATTCTTTATCCACCGACATACCTACTATTCCACAGATGCTTGCCTCCAACCTCTGAGAAGTGCCCAACTCAGCGGCCCTCACACCCACCTTTCCGCCATGTGGCACTCTCAGCCTCAGATTCACGCATGCCTCTTGGTAAAGTCTGCACCAAACCGGGGTTTCACCTCTGTTCTGAGTCCACACCTCTGAGTGGGGTCTTTCTGCCCTGCATGGCCCACACTCTCACCACACAACTCAGCAGACACACTCAGCAGGAAACCGTCCAGATGGCGACTCACGCCAATTTCCCTCTTGAATTCTGTGGCTCCCCTTTCCTCCTGGCCGTAGAGTCCTCTCCATGAAGCCAGCAAAGGGGGAAAGACACAGCGTGGAAGACTCCACGAGCGCCAGGCCAGGTCTTGTCACCCTCCCGAGTCAGACCTAGGTCCAACCTCTAGGATGGCCAGGAAGTCTGGACAGTGTCGCTGCTGCGTGTCCAAGAGAAAGAAACAAGGCTGTGCGTACCGTGGAAGATGCCAGGCAGCTCCTCCTCTCTCCAAAACGTGAGCTAAAAGGAGAGAACTTTCTGCCTTCCCCTGAGGGCATGAACGCGGAGGACAAACATCAAGGGAAGGTGTCTTTTGCTTTCTTCCTTCCACTGCTGCCCTGTGGGGTGTGAGCCTGACAGCCCTGAGGCTCTGACACGTTAGGGGCTGTGCGCCTCCTCACACGCTGTGCGCGCTGCATTGCTGCAGCGTGGGATGCCCACACCACCCAGGCCTTCGAGAGTTCCAGTAAGAATGTCACGAAGAGACGCTGCGCCTGGGCAGACGGTTCAAAGCAGGGGCTGGGGGGCCAGGAGCTGAGTGAGGTTGGGGCTGGAGAACAAGGGGGTTTGTAACAGATGGGGAGTGGGGATAAGAAGAACGAAGGTCGTCCACGTGCCCACTCCCACAGTGAATGTAGTCATCATGCACTGCAAACAAGTACCAAGAGAATGTGAAATGTTCAAAAGATAGTTGAGTAATATGCGTCCCTGCTTACGACTCCCAGCACACCACTGAGTTAAGTAGATGTTACATTAGTGCTCAACTGTTCTTTCCTCTTATTAGGGATTCTTCCTAACTAGCGTCCCTATCTGGATGTGCCTGGCGGGGCTGGAGGCTTCGCCCCATTCCCAGGTCAGCCCTGTTCAAAGCGTGAAATGAAAACCAGCGGTGGACCAAACGCACCAGTTTACAGCCCCTGGGCTCGTGTGGCTCCCTGGCATCCTGACGGGCGGCCGCAAGCGCTGAGGACCCCCCGCCACCGCGGCTGTGCTTTGCAGAAAGAGCTCCGCGGCGACGCCTCAGCGTGGTCATTGCACAGCCCCAGCAGCCGCTCGCCCGGGCTGGCTCTCTCCTCTGCGCAGGTGCACACCCAAGGTGAGCAGCGGAGAAAGCGGAGAAGCTCGTCCAGAATGGGCACCGCTGGCCTAGGCCGCGGCAGGGAGAGATCTACCGAGGCCACGCGGAAAGAGAGTGATGCCTGGGCTGGGGACAGGTAGACGGGAGCAGAGGAGCGAGCGCCCCGGCTCGCGCTGTGCCCGTGCTGCCCTCGCGGCGCCAGCAGAGGGCAGCGCTGCGTCTCGGCCGAGCGCGCGGGCGCCAGCGCG
>NW_004955436.1:860046-878559 GCF_000276665.1 Chinchilla lanigera | reverse complement strand
CGCGGCCTCGGCCCCGGAAGCCGTCTCCGCGCCGAAGCCGCCGGGAGGCGCTGCTCACCGTCCCGCCCGCCTCCGCGTTCGCTTCCTCCGGACGTTGGTCGGCTCCCGCGGTGGGAGGGGAGCGGAAAGGGCCGCCTGAGGTGTTCGCGCGCCCCAGGCAGTGCCTGGCCCCGGAGGAGGCGAGGAGAGGAGGACGGTGTCCGACACACCCGGTCGTAAGGCCCACGCGGGGTGCGCGTCCCCCCGGAGAACGCGGGGCCTCAGCTCTGCGCCCACAGACGCGGGGGAGGAGGAGGACGGCGGCGGGGCGGGGCCGGGGCCGCCACAGACAGCTTTGGGGCATGACCACGGGCGGGAGACGGTCAACAAAGAGAAGGTATTTGCTTTGCTCGAAACAGAGCAAGTGTGCTTCCAAAGAGGGCTCAGAAGGACCGGGAACCACGCTCTCCCCATCCCTCCGGCAACACGGCGCGCAGGCGTCTTGCTCGGTCAGCACGGGAGGCAGGGCCGACAGCAGCTTCCGAAGCTGGCCACAGTGGGTCCTTTGGACAGTGGGACTGTCTGCTCCTGAGGGCCGGCCAGCCAGAGGGGGACATTAGTAACGAGTGTGCTCAAGCTCACAGGTGCAAAGATGGCCACACCTGGCCTGCGGATGTCACCGCTAAGCACCCTCCAGTAAACTCGCGAGGAGACTTTTCACGCTCACAAAGCCGTCACCTCGGAGTAAGGCAGAGACGGCTGCGTTCGTGTGCTCCCACATGAAGTCGTCAGCCTCGGCCAAGCGCTGCACAGACGACCTGGGATGGAGCACGGGGCAGAACCCGGACTGACCGGATGACAGCTGGCAGGCAACTTGGCTGTGCCCAGCGGAGGGGCCGCCGCAGAGAGACCACCTGGCTCCACCAGGAAGGCAGGGTACGCTGGAGTGCAGACGGCCGAGGAAATGAGGGAGAGTGGGAGGGCGCGGGAGATGTCGGCGTTTTGTTCACTTTACTAAGACTGTATCTCAAATTTGAAAGTTTAATGTTTTCATTTCCCATGCTCAAGAGATATCATACTGTGTTACTAAAAACAGCAAGTTAAGTAAGCAAAAACTCATTTGTTCTGGTTACACTATTTCATGTATCGGAAAATAATTGTGAAAAGAAATATTCAGTCTGTTGGAAGCATCAGTCACTGTTCTGGAACAAATTGTGCCTAATATGATTTAACAGGCTTCACAACATTCCACAAATGACCAGTGTAAATGAGACCGAGACTGAAACCAGCAAAATGACTCTGCATTTGTTTAAAACGTTGGTGTTGGTCCCCTCAGCGACATAGCAGCGCCTAAAGTGACCGTGCATGGGTAAATGGTCACCAGTGGCAGTGACTGCGCATTCACACCGGTGCGGAGCTAATATCCACGTATTTTCCTCCAGTTCAGCTTGGGTGAGTGGGGCCCCTCACCCCAGAGGCCCCAGGGTTCCTGAAGAACTTTCCCAGCCCTTCCTCAGAAACACTCCGGTCTGTTCTCTGCTGTGCCTTGGGGTAACTTCCAACAATCACCTCAACAAAGCAGAATTGTCAGAAGTTTTAAAAACAAAAACCAGAAATTAAACTGCGTTAAAGGTGACCTCAGCTTTGACCTCCAGCACTAGGTTTCCTGAGAGCCTAGAAAATTCTGCCTAGCAAACAGAACATTGCAGAGGCACCAGGAGAAACAGCTCCTGTCTCATCGATCCTGAGGGCTCCCTGTCTTGGCTTCACTGACTGATGTGTGGGAACACCCCATGACCCCGGGGGCCACAGCCGCCACACTCGTGAGCTCAGCAGCTCCATCCTGAGATAAAACCAGGCCCTGGTCAACAAGGACTGCAGCCTGTGAGACCTGATGAAACGCCCCAGGAACTGGGCATCGGGAGACAAATCCACAGTTTCTGCTGTGTTTCCTCATCGGAGCACCAGGAAGGGCCTGGAACAAACAACACTGAGGAGAAGTTTCCTCAGATGCAGAAAAGTGATGGGAAGGGAAGATGCATTTTAGGCCAAATTGTTTCTACCCTGTGGAAACACAGCTCTAGAACCCATGCCTTCCTCATGAGTTGCTGATGCTGGGACAGTTTGTGCCACTGTGGCAACTCATGGTCCAGGGAATAAAGTAGTCAGATTTAGCAAATAAAAATAGGAGCTGTCCAACTGAATTTTAAACTGCCTATGAACAGTGAATACGTTCAACATCCCTATGCCTCAAGGATATTCTGTATTCATCTGAAACGTGGCTGTAACTGCTGCCAGGGCCTGAATTTTGTCCACATTGAACTCCTCATCCTTGTGGTGACTTGGTTTGCAACAGGGCTTTAGGTAGTAATGAGGGTGAAGTGAGGGTGGAAGGGTGGGGTCCTGAGCTAAGAGGCTCAGAGGACTCAGGAGAGGGGGAAAGAGAGAGTGACCCTTGTCTTGTGCACAGACCTGGGAAGTCCATGCAAAGGCGGCCACGGAGCCCGGAGACAACCTCACTAGGAGCAGTGAATCTGCACCGGGGTCATGGACTTGTGCCTCCAGAACACAAAGAAAAAGCTGCTGAGGTGCAGCCACCGAGTCCATGGTATTCTGTCTGCAGCTTGAACTAAGGCAACCTGATCCCTGGGTCTTACTTGGTGGCCCTCATGGGAAGCCGGGTATGAGTGAAGGAGGAGGAAGACAGGGTCTGAGACCTGACACCTGCAGCGTCCAGAGGCCGTCTTCCAGCGCTGGCTTCTCCCTTCCTGCAGCCAGCCGTGCTCTTCAGGGTCTCTGGGATTATCTGGATTTCTCGGAGCATGTGTTTGTGTGGCCGTGTGTCTGTATGTGTGTATCTGTGTGTGTATACAGTCTCTGTCTGTGGTCTGTTTGTGTATCTGTGTGTGTGTGTGGCCACGTGTGTCTGTTTCTATGTGTGTGGCCATGTGTGGCTGGAAGAAGACCTCTAGGCCATGAGGTAGCGCCAGCTGCATGCTGGGTCCGGCTGCCCTGCTCGTGCTGCTGAGCGCAGCGACCTGCTATCCAAAGGATGCTGGGCCACCTCCGGCCAGGCTGCTCTCCCATCCCCCGGCTTCAGGAGTTTTCGCACGGCACTACCTGTGCCAACAGACACAGCCCACTGATCCCTGACTCCATCCGTCCTGCTGTGCACTCACAGAGGGGCTTCTCCTCAACTGACTGCACCTGCATTGTGCGGCAGGCAAACTGGAGCTGGGCACCTGGGGGAAAAGCTCGTTCTGGGGAAGCCAGCCAGGAAGGAGAGGAGCTTTAATGTAATAACACTGAGGTGTTCTGTGTACAGGAAGTGGGCCACAGGAGAGGTGCAGTCCTCAGGGAAATGTGCAGCTTGTCTCCAGGAGACAGCTAACCTTTGTGGGGACATGTGCACCACAGCCACAGCACGGCTTGTCACCTGTAATTTGTCATCTGCATGTCACCCGTATGTATGGTATGGTGACAGCTAGAATAGAGGTGTCCACGGCCACCTCCATCCTCAACCCAACCTCCACACTTGTAAGATTGATAGGGCAAGAGAAACTCCATTTTTCTTGTTTTACATTCATAGTAAGAGAGGTCTCTTAAAGTTCACGTAAGCTGTAGTTGACACCCCCACACCTCAGTCATCCTATCAACTTGCTTAAAAGCAAAGCAAAGCCATAAATTGGGAACAGAACAAATTGGGAAGTAGGTTAAAGGACAACCCACTGTGGTCATTGGCATTTTGGTTGTCTGACCTCCAGGGAGAAAGGTAAACATTGTGCTAATTATGTGATGCTCTTGTGAGATTCCTGACAATGAAGTAATGGTTACTATAGAAACCTGAAATGTACTAAACCAAAAGTGAGTCCCAGAGCAGCATGGACATCTTCTCTGACTCCAGGTTAGAGGGGAACTGTCAGCTGCTGTGCTGGTTTGGGGCTTATTTTTGCAAGGAGAAACAATACAGGACAGGTATTTTATAATATTATTTATAATAGTCACCCAAAGAACGGTATACAAAAGAGTGCAGGAAATCTGTCCACAAACTATACACCAAGGAATCCAGCTGATGGCCCGAATCCCACAGAAATGTGCTACATGAGTCCAGCTGAATACCTGGAGCCCATAACAATGACTCCCACGAATCCAACTGGAGGCCCAGAGCCCATAACAGTATCTCATGCAGGCCTGGTTTGAACTGTGAAGGCCCAAAGTCAGTGGTGGAGTCTAGGAGGTCTGTGCCAGCGGGATGAAGGATCTGTGCTAGCAGGTTGAGGGATCTGCACTGGAGCCAGGAAGCGACAGTCAGAGGAACCAGAGCTCTCCCAGAAGGTAACACAGCCATCCTCATCAACAGCGAGGTCTCGAGCTCCTCTGATGATCAGGAAAGCTGAGTTCCTGTCAGGGAAACCAACACAGCAAACTTCTTCAGGAGCCTGCGCTGTGCGCCTTCCCCTCTGGAGCCAGGAGGCGACGCTCAAAGTGAGAACCAGAGCTCCCCAACAGTGAACTGAAGCTATTCTCAGTGCCAACAAGGTCCCTAGCTCCTCAGAGGATGAAAACAGCTGAGTTCATCAGGAAAGCCAGCATGACGAGCTCCTCCAACAGAACCAACAGCTCCTTACAGCTTCTACCGGCTCCCAACAACCTCTCCTCTTCTTCTCCAGTTCTGCCTCCTTATGCTCTGGTAACAGTCCCCAGGTGGGCCTCCCACACCCAGCACCACGCTTACTCAGTTCAGCTGGGGGTTATAAATTGACCACCAGTTGTCAATCTGCTACAGCTGGCTCCAATAAAGCTTTGTTTGTCCATGCTTTTTGGTTTTCTTGTGAGTGTCTTTCTCCATGGACTCGCTTGCCATAACAAGATCAGAGTTCAACTCACAAAACCAGTTGTTCTCAGGAAAAGAAAAACAAACACGGACGTTTCCCTCCTGCTGGCTCTGAGGCCACAGCTTACAACTCTAAGCTCCCTGCACAGGGGACATCTGTGAGGGAGGCCAGGCGAGGACAGCCAGGAGCAGGGGCTCTTCAAGGACGGCAGAGAGCATAGGCGAGAGTGTGGAGAAGGCACAGCCCACAGGCGACCCAGAGGCCAGCAGCCTCCGAACTCCCTGTGGGCACAGGAGAGCTAGTTCGTCACGGTAAGTGATAATCTCTGGGTTGCTGGCTTCACATGCTGCTGTTCACACGTATGAGTGGCACCACTGATGTTGGAGACCTCATGACCCGCTGACCACTCTGTCCAGTACACGGCAAGGAGATGTGCTTGAAGATGGCAAGTCTGATTTGGGCAGCTACAGAGAAACTGAGTTTATGGCTGTTAAAGAGCTGATTGAAAGACCACCTTCCCCAGCCCACCCCAGGACGAGGAGGCAGGGAAGGGCCTCCTCGAGACTGCCAAGAACAGAAGCCTTCTGCACCCTTGGCCCTGGCTGGGGAGCAGAGAAGAGGCTGGATGGACCTGGAAATAAATAAGCAAAGCCCATGCAGCACCTTCTCCCTAGGTGCATAGACTGCACTGGAACCAGCAGCCCCTGGCATCAATTAGAGGTTGCTCAGGAACCTCAGGTGTGCAGCAGATCTGTGAGGCAAGGAGCGTGGCATTCACGTTTATCAAGGACCTGGGTGCAAACCCCTAAGCCAGAAGCTGGGTGACAGAGGCTGAAACAAGTCTCTTGTATGCTGCAGGCACTGCTTCCAGCGCCCTCCAGGCATTGTTTTACCGTGCTCCACACCTGCCTGATGGACTCGGCACCACGCTACTGACACTGCACACCCTAGTGAACAGTGCATGGGGCTTCCTCTGCTGCCCACAGCACAAGCTGCTGATTTACCTCAGGTGACTCTCACCACGACCTCCATCCTCAAGGACTCCAGGGGCCAGTGGCAAAAACACTGATTACTGAAAAAAGCAAAGCAAAATAAATAAAAGGTGCTAACAGTAGTGGTGCACACTTGTAATCCCAGCTCTTGGGAGGCTGAGGCAGGAGAATCACCAGGAATTCAAGGCCAACCTGAGCTACATAGTAAGACCTTGGCTCAATAAATAAATAAATAGGTAAATGAATAAAGGGCTACTATTGCTGGGGTAACCCTGGGAAGTTGTAAAGGAAGACTTGTGGGGAAAGTAGCCCAACACACAGGAGAGAGAGAGACACAGGCAGCACCGAGGACACTGCGGAGTGGGGAGTAGATGGCCACTTTGGGTCTGCGGCAGCCACACTCAGGCTGCCCAGCCCTCAGACCACACACAACCGTGCCCTGGACCACTGCTCCTCATTTAAACATTTCTGGACAGCGGGACGCCAGTGTCTAAGCCCGTGGTGAGGGATTCTTTCATGCAGTATAGAAGGGACAGTGTATTTCTTATGAGCAGGAACAGCGTCTTATTTTATCGCTCATAACTCTGCCCTACACAAATCCAGTATTCAATTGAGGAAACTGAAATAGCTAATGAAGACAATTCATGCATAGGAAAATATAAAGCCACATTTTGGTTACATAGCTTAGAAGGACTCATGGAAAAGTGATCGTTTCCGTAGTGAATACTCCGCTTTGATTCTGTGCAGTGTCTTCCCCGTGAATCGCCAGCACCCTGTGTCTCCGGGAGCAGAGTCAGGAAACTCACGGAGCTCCTTCCACAGACATCCCCCGAGGAGCCAGTGTGTGAGGAGCAAGGAAATGAGGGCCAGGCTCCCACAGGGCTGGGCCGGCAGAGAGCCTGGGGTGGGGACGCAGTCTGAGCTGGAGAGAAGGAAAGCAGAGCCCTCCAGTCCCGGGGCGGGGAGGACACACTGTGAGCTCGTCAGGGCTGAAGTAAAGGGCGGTAGTGAAGCAGTGCGGCTTGCAATTCTAGAACATTCATTTCCTGCGTTGGCTGGAACAGCAGAGCGAAGGAGCGGAGAAAGCTCTTGGTCAGGTGCCCGGAAGGGCGGGAGGGGCCGGGAGGGAGCCCGGGCTGTGCAGGGGGCTGTGCAGGAGGGTGGACGTGCAGAGCCCAGGGCCACGGCCTTGTTCACTCCAGCGAGAGCGAGGGCCGCAGCATCTGACGCCGGATGAAACTCCCGCCAGTGCCCCCAGTCTGCAGCACAGACAGAAGGGAAGTCTACGTCCTCAGGCTGCGTTTCAGGAGGTAAAACGATGCGGGAGAAAACTGAGCTGGATGAAGAATAAGACTATCGGTGCGACAGGAGAGTGCTGGTGATGGTGCTCCTGGAGGAGGAACGCCTACTCAGCTCTGAGCTTCCCAGTGCCAGTGCAAGGGGAGAAACAGAGTCCGCTGCACGAGGGTGCGGGGTCACGGGAGAAGCACTGCCCAGGCAGAGACGCGAGGTGACCCTGGGCCTTTCTGCAGCACCACGCTGTGTGATTGAGTGTAAAAGCCATGTCCAATGTGCAGCCCGATGCTGCTATGTGCACACTGTGGAGCCGTCCACACCAACCAAGCTACCCGGTCCATCCAGGTTCACCTGGCTGCCGGGTTTGGGTCTGGGCTGCTCCTGGCAGATCTCAGGAAGGCTGGGGTCTGTCTAGAGTGACGCTCCCCTCCGTGAGTCTGAGAAACGCCTGTCCTGGGTGGAAACGCTCCCGGGAAAAGCAGCGTGCCGGGTGGTCTGCTCTCCTTGCACACTCTGAACACACCAGCCCAGGCTCTCTCTGCTGCACACTTGCTGCAAGACATCCCCACGGCCTCGTGGAAGTTTCGTGTGGGAAGGGTTTCTTTGCTCTTGCTGCGTTCAGAATCCTCTTCTTGCCCTCAGCCTTGGCAGGTGACTACAGGGCGTACCCGTGGAGTCCTCTGTGGGGATTTTCGAGCGTTCTCTGAATGTCTGTCTCCCCGACTGAGGAAATCATGGACCTCTCCCTCAGATGAGGTGAGCTCTCTGTCCCTTCCGTGCTGTCTTCTGAAGATCCGCAACGGAAGGCCCAAAGACCCTGTGGGTTCTCCATTCCTCCTCCTTTTCTCTTCTGCTGGACTCTCCAGCACCTGTCTCCCAGCTCACTGATTCTCCTTCCCTGCGCCAAGTCTGTCCCTGACACTCTGATGCGCTCTTCGGTCAGGAGCCACGTTCTTCAGCGCTAACATTTCTGTCTGGCTCTGTCGTGTGGGTTTTTAAGAAATTTATTGTTGAACGTCTCATTTTGTTCTTTCATTGCTTTCCTCGTTGTGTTACACGGGTTATCTGTGTCCTTATAGCCCAATGAGTTTTTACAACAATTATTTGACTCCTGTATCTGGCATTTGTGAAACCCCTTTCTTTGGGGTTGGTTTCCAGAAGCTGGCTGTGTCGTGTCGCTCTGGCCGTGTCACGTTTCTCTGATCCCTGTGATGCCCGCGGACTTGCGCGAGCGTTTGCACACTGGAGGCATGCTCCAAACCCCGTGGCTTTGGTGAGACTTCCATCGTGGGGGAGAGCGCCGGGTACCGAGTGTGGGACAGTGTGTGCCCGGGTTTAAGGGGCACGGCGTCGCGGGCACAGGAGCCTGCGGCCGAGGGGCGGGTGGGGCGGACCGGGCGGCGGCTCAGGCGCGGAGAGAGCCAAGGAGAACCCAGCTGCGGGCGCGCGCCATAGGACTCCCGGGCTCCGCGGTGACGCACTGAACACCCTGGTGCCTGCGCCCTCGGGACAGAGCCTGCAGCCAGGGAGAGCTTCGGCCCTCGGAGCCGTGGGAGTCGCCCGCAGCAAGTCCCTGACTGGCAAGGGTGTTTTGAGTCCATTTCAGTGGGAAGCATAAGGAAAGCACTGCGGCTCTCTGCAGGCTCTGACAGATTCGAGGCCTGCTGTTTCCCGTCGGTGCGGGTCGGTGGCCGGGCCTCAGACTGCAAGCTGCGGGGCTGCGGGTCCCTGAGGAGCGCGGTGGCGCCCAGGCCCGCGCGGGTTTGCCTGGCTCCAAGGAGCTGCGTGCAGGAAGCACACCCTTGGCCCTTGCGCTTGTCTGCCGCAGTTTCCAGCGAGCCCCCTGGATGGGCGGCAGTGAGGGGCACACGCAGCTGGGGGCGGTGGGAGATTCCAGGGAAGATGCGAGGCCTGTCCACCTCAGCCGTTCTGGAACCTGGTGCAGCCGTGGCTGCTTTTCTGGAACACAGTGTGGCCGCCACCACTCTGGATCATGGTGCTCTCGGCTTTCTCCTCAAAGTCTTTCACTTTTGCAGTTTGAGGTTGCAAAGAGTGAGGTACTGCTGCTTCTTTTGATGCCTTCAGGCCATCTTCTCTATTGTCTTCCTTCTCAGCAATCAAGATTTCTCCTGCTGTACCTTTGCAGTCCACAACTTTACTGGAGCTTCCTTTCTGGCCAAAGTCCCATTTTAAATTATCCTGTTGGGGTCTTTGCTCATGATACACAACATAAATCTAGCTAAAAGCCCACAACAGTAACCATGCAACTACCCCAACATTAGACTGCCGTGAAATTTCTTCTGCCACATTAATTAGTCCTCCACCCTTAATGTCAGTCTTGGGCAAAATCTCTGCACATGAGAAAAACACAGACAAACTTTTTGCCAAACATACATTGTTTGGACTCCAACAACCAATGCAGTCCTTCTTTCCAGCAGAAACCTCCCAAGCCTGTCTTTACTGGCAGGATTTCTATCAGTCTTCTGGTCCTCTGAAGCTCTGACCAGAATCTCCCATACACAACAGCCTAAGGTGTTCCAGTGCTACTCTTTCAGGCGACATCTTTCCAAACTCTTCCCATAAACCATTCCCAAAGGCTCTTGAACCACATGGTTGGGTATAGTCACAGCAACGACCTCACTCCTAGTACCAAATTTTGTCTTGGTTACTTTTCTTTTCTTGTTGAGACAAAATACCTGACGCTCAAAATTAAGCAAAGAAAAGCTTATTTGACTCATAGTTTGTGGCTTCAAGGCCGAGTGGCACATGGCAGAGGGAAACAGTTCATGGCAGCAGAAAACAGCAAAAGCAGCAAGAGCAAAAAGAGAGGAGCAGCAAGAGCAAGCCTCTTTCCTTCCCTTGTATTGTATGCAAGTTGACCTCCCCAGGGTGGATGTAGCTCTCGCACCCATAATATCAGCATTGCAACATGAATCAATCACAAATTCTGGAAGCCCACCCTATGACTGCATGAGGCTTTGGGGAAACATCTAGACACAAACCATAACACCATCAAATCATAACACCATCAAATCATGGTCTCATCAGTGAACTAGCCTGCCAAGGAAGCCAGAGCCCTCATGATCTGCAGGTCATCAGGAGCCAGACCTTCTACACAGTGAACCTTTAGGGAGGACATTGGATCTCAACCACAATAATGGTTATCATATTACACTGTGGATTCCCAGGGGCTGCTTCCATCAGAGAAATTTTAATTAGAGATGTTTCTCTTTTATTATTTCATAGTTAGGACTCTTGCTGCATTTGGCTGCTATACCAAAGAACCATACACAGCAGGGCTTAAACTGCATGAATTTATTTCTTACAGATCTGGAGGCTGGGCAGTATGAGGTCAGGGTGACCCATGGGGCCCACTTCTCTGCTCAGAGATGCCACCCTCTTGCTGGGTACTCACACAGGGAAGCCCTGTGGTCTCTTGGGTCTTGTACAGGCACTAATCCCTCCATGGGGCTCCACCCTCATGACCATGCCACCTCCAAGCCTCTGCCTGTGTACTGCCATGCTCAAGAGAAGTTCAACATAAATCTGGAGTGGGTACAAATGTTCAGACCATGGCAGACTCCATCTAAGATGCCTTCTGGGAAGCAGCCCCTTCCACTGTAAAATAAAACACTCTAGATCAGTCTGGTGAGTGAGCAAAGTGGGGTCTAAAATGTTAAACAATTGGCCTCCAGGTGCAGACTTGGGGCAGGAAGTGCCATGGCCTGTGCTCTGATGCCCTTCCTCGCCCCACTGAATGGCTACAGCAGGGCCCCCCGTAGAATGCACAGCGGCTCCTGAACCACTGCCCTGACTACAAGCAGCTCCCTAAAACACCTTCAGAGCGTGAGACCGTGCGGCTGCACAGGGCTGTCAGCTTTAGAGCCCACGTTTGGTTTCATGCTCTGCTGTCAACAACTTGAAATTTGTAATAATTTGTTAGCGCAGGATCCTCAGTTTTCATTCTACATTGCATCCTCAAAATTCTGTAGCTGGTGCTGATCTTCGCTGGCAAGTACACACCCCAGCCCTCTGAGCAGTGAGTGAGGCGCTTTACACATCCGGAGGAGTAGTCCCTCCTGACTTCATTATTTTAAGAAGCAGCTGTAGTCCTGACCTCAGCACCTAGCTGCACTGCAGATGCAGAGCTGCTGGTTTATTTATGAGCTGCACAAACATGTGAGCCTGGAGCCTTGCTCACAGCAGATCTGCAGCCAGCCATGCAGGCCTCTGAAGTTCACTCTCCTGCCTCTGGGATCAGCTCAGGCCCTGTCTCTGCCTGGGGTTCACCATCCTGCGCTCTGCACCCCATTTTCTTGCCATGTGACTCTCAAATGTCTCTCATCTACCGCTCCCATTCTGTCCCGACCTTCTCTGCTTTCTGGGATCACAGGAGGTGAACTTGTTTGTGGCATGGGGCTTGGCACATATTGTTGTTTTCTGCCAACATCTGTTCCTAACACTGGTACCTTGATTGGTTCCCATACCCACTGCTTCCACATGGTCACAGACTCAGTGGAGTGGCTCCTGCTCAACCCATGCTGGGATCCACCTGGCCTCAGCCAGTCATGGGGTACCCTCCTTTTGGTGACTGCTTGGGCACATGTGTGAAGCAGCCTGAACCAAAGGCTGTGAGTGGGGTGTGGGGGAGACCTCAGAGATTTCCCTGCCCTTAGGGATGTAAGGAGAGGTGCTGTCTTTGTCCTCAGTGTGGGTGAGATACAACCAGATCAAAATTTTTTTATGAAAAAATTTACTTTTTTGTCACATTAGCCAGCTGTGCATCACAGTAGCTGCATGGAAGGAATACAGGAAGCGATCTTTGTGCTCACCCACTGTGTGATGAATGGCAAGGTGTATACCTGAGCGACAAATTCTCAGTGGGTGAGTTTCTCCCACCTTCTGCTCTGTGCTAAATTTTTGTGGGATCATAATTTATTAAATGTTTTGGTTTGATTTTTCTTGTAGAATTAACCAAATTCAATACAATGTCACATGAAAAGCCATCCACTTTTACAACTTTAGGAGGAGGTTGAAAGTGAGTCATCAGGTGATTCAGCACCGGTGATGACTTGGATTGTGTGAGCCAAAGAAGTTGTGACCCTGACACAGAGTAAGAAATGACAGATTAAAAAAGGAGAGAATGAAGCTGGGCGTGGTGGAGCATACCTGTAATCCCAGCACTCAGGGGGCTGAGACAGGACGATCATTGCAAGTTTGAGGCCAGCCTGAGCTACCAAGTGAGTTCAAGACCAGTGTGAGCTGCATAGTAGAGACCCTGTCTGAAAAAGGCAAAAAAAAATGAAGCAGAGAATGAAGACTTTGATTCAGATGAGAAAGAAAACAACAATGTAAATAAATATTTGACTAGTCAAAACACTACAAAATGGTCATGTATATCTGAATGACGCAACATTCGAACTAGGTGGAAAATGTTATCAGGTTCTTGGCAGGGGTGAAACACATTGGATGGAATGCTAGCACTGCAGTTCAGTCCTAGGAATTGTAACTGATGCCTGGCCACAAGATGTTGTGAGATACACTAATAATGAAATACAGGTAAAATGTTCTATATACATCAATAGTAGTACTCAAAAATGTATTTATCATGGCATCTCACTACCTGAACTAAAAGCCTTCATAGGCCTATTAAATATAGTAGGACTTTTCATTCAAATTGTCAGAATCTAAAGGATTTATGGAGAAGTGATGGATGTGACATTAAGAGTTTTAGAACAGGCCAGGGATGTAGCTCAGCAGCACAAGCACCTGCCTGGCAAGCACAAGGTCCTAAGTTTGATTCCTGGTACAAAAAAACAGAAGATTTTTAGACCAACAGTACATTCAAGAGATTTGTTTTCTTCAAAATTGCCTGTGTTGGTGCAAGTCTCTCGGTCCTTCTTTTCAATCCTGGCCTTCCTTCCAGCCGCCGTCACACCTCAGTGACAGGAGTCACTGGTGAGGAGGTAATATGCTATTTTTTTTTTTTTTTTTTTTTTTTGGTTTTTCTCCGGTACCGGGAACCGAACTCACGACCTTGCGCTTGCCAGGCAGGCGCTTTTGCCACTGAGCTAAATCCCCAGCCCCAATATGCTATTTTTGACAACCCTTAGGCTGTAACTACTTGTTAGATCCTTCTTGCATATCTCTGTCTTCCTGAGAAACCACTTGGAAGACTCCACCATGTATTACAGCAGCCATTGATATTTTCCTACTAATCTAGCCATAACTCTGTAATGTTTGTATTGTTCCTATCCTATTTTGTAAATGGATGTATGTTTATTATTATGTGTTTCCTACAACAACCATTGAGAATAGTTAACGATTATTCAATAGGTCAATCCTGTATAGCTCTATTTATTTTCTTTAGGAGCCACTTTGAAGATACCAAAGTATAGTACAACTATTGATAATCTCCTACCTCTTTTGCCTGTAACCCACTATTATTTGTCTGTTTTCCTGAGAAACTATCTTGTAGATAACAATATGTAAAACAATAACCATTGATAATTTCCTACCACTTTGTCTGTAATTTGGTAAGCCCCCCCCATTATTATGTTATCCTTCTTTTACTCTTTAAAATTAAAAAAAAAAAAAATGCTTGTGTTTTGACAACAAAAATACCCTCCAAGAAAGAAAAAAAATCCACCAGCTTGGCTGCTATTCACTCATTTTTTGAAAACTTTGTTTCAAACTATCAAGCAACTTACTGTCATAATTGAAGTAAAGATTATTGTTGTTGTAGAGCTTTATTTGTATTTTTATCATAGTTCATAAAGAAATTTATTTTTGTTATTTTTTAGATTTTAGAAACAAAAAAAATTGATGTCAAAAATGATGTTTCTTAAAAATGCTACATAAATATTAAAAATTTTATACTTTATTTTATTGACAGTAGTTAAGAATGCTTAAAAGGTTCTTCACATTTTTGATAGAGGAATGTGTAGAGAAGTCATAGTTAGCCCAAGAGGAAAGGCCGCCCATAGAAGAGGCAGCCCTGAGATGAGAGAGATGGAGGGAGGAGAAGCAGAAAGGACAGGGAACTGCAAAACCCGTTTGCAGTTTTTGAGAAGTGGAATTACAATTTCTTCTGTAATCTTCCACAGATATAATATGGACCACTATTAAAGTCATCTTTATCTGCTAATGATTTAAACAAGATTTCAATGTTCCTAGCCTTAATTACAATTGATTAATATGTTAAAATAAATAAATTTGGACTTTCAATTGGCAGTCTCTGTTGTGCTCTCTGTGACCTTCCTTCTAAAAGCTCACTACAATTTAGAGATGAAAATGTATAATGCCCTTGAAAACCAACACTGATCAACAACATATCAGGCTGTCAGAGTTTACCAAACACAGTAAAGTTTATGAAGTTAAAATAATTAGTCCCCTCCCCCCACTGCTCCACCGGAGCTGAGCTGCACCTCGGATGGCTTCGGGAATTCCAGTGAGCTGCTGCCAGCCCCACACACGAGCTTGGGGCCAGGTAGAAACCTGGACAGCTCTAGGGGCCTGAGGTCCACTCCCTGCCCCTCCCCACCCCTTCCCTCCTCCTCTCTTCACCTGTCGGAGCTGAGCTGCACCTTGTACGGCTTCAGGAACTTGGGTTAGCTGCTGGTGGTCCAACACATGAGCTTGAGACCAGGTAGAAACACGGACAGCGGTGGGGCTGAATCCTGGACATCTTCAGGAAGCCTGGTGAGGTGTGGCAGTGCCTCCCTGACCAGCGTGCGAGGCAGAACCCCAAGCACCCTCTGGGGCCTCGGTGGCTACTGGCCACACCCATAGTGTGTCTGGGGGTCTGGGCTGAATGCCAAACACCTTTAGGAACCCCGGTGAGCCACTCTGGTGTCTCCCCGACTAGTGTGTGAGACACGTGGAGCCCTGGACAACTTCTGGGGCCTTGGTGGT
Organism: Chinchilla lanigera; assembly: GCF_000276665.1. Lineage (NCBI taxonomy): Eukaryota > Metazoa > Chordata > Mammalia > Rodentia > Chinchillidae > Chinchilla > Chinchilla lanigera. Next base: position 863,543 of record NW_004955436.1, on the reverse strand, counting down.
CACTGGCAGAACAACGCACAACCCCCAGGAGCTCAGCTGAAACCTGGACAGAGTCAGGGGCCTCAGGGAGTTCATCCTCACCCTCCCCTTCCAGTGTAGGAAGCAGGCTCTGTCCTGGGCAATATCTGAAGCCTCAGTGAACACGACATGCATCTCTCCAACTCTTGTGGAAGCTAGGCCAAATTCCAGGCAGTCTCAGGAACTCTGGCGAGCTTCCCCGCCCTTTCCACACACTCCTGGGAGCCAACTGAATGCAAGAAATGTTGGGAGCATCTGGGATGCCACCTTGCCACCACTCACCAGCACAGGAGCTACACTGAGCACTGGGGATCTTCAGACTCTCGCCCTGCCACTCACACCCAATCAAGAGAGTGAGGCTACATTTCAGGGAGCCTCTGACAAAACAAAGGAGCAAGATGCAATCCCAGACCTCCACACCACCTAAAACAAGTCCAGGAGACATCAATACAGAAGAACCTGGAAGTCATACACCTGAAATTTCAGAAATGATAGCAACTGAAGTAAACAAACAACTCTATCAGGCCATAGAAGACATCAGATCAGAAATAATGTCTCAGGTGAGGAAAAAAAAAAAAGACAACAATAATGGCAGAAATGTTTGGCATATCCAAAGATGACATAGACAAGAAAATAGAAGAGCAAAGACAACTCAATGAAACCTTCAGGGAAAAATATAGAAAAGAACTAGAAGGTTTGAAACAGATGCAAACAGATATCTAGGAAATTAAAACTTCCATGGAAAGCTGGCAAAACCACCAAAATGAAGCTGAAGATAGACTTTCAGACCTTGAAGACAGCACTGCCACTAATGAATGTGAAAGGAGGGATCAGTTAAAAACAACAAGCAACCAGGAAATCACAATTCAACAACTGCAAGACAAAGCAAAGAAAAACAATGTCAGGGTAATAGGTATTAATGAAACAACAGGTGTCAACACAAATGACATAAAAAGAATATTTGCAGAAATAATAGCAGAAACTTTCCCAGGCATGGAAAAAGAATCAGACATCCAAATAAGTGAAACATATAGAAAGCCAGTTAATCATAACCAAAATAAATCTATACCGAGACATATAGTGATCAAGATCCTGGAAACTCAACAAAGGCTCAGAATATTAAAAGCTGTTAGAGAAATGAAACAGATCACCTATAAAGGAAAGCCTATCAGAATCATGGCAGACTTCTCAACACAAACCATCAAGGCAAGAAGAGCTTGGAGTGAAGTATTTCAGATACTGAAAGAAAACAAATTCCAACCCAGATTGATGTACCCTGCAAAGCTATCTTTCAAATTTAATGGAGAAATAAAATATTTTCATGATAAAGAATAACTGAAGAAATTCATGAGCACCAAGTCAATCCTACAAAGCTTACTAAAAGATATTCTAGAAAGAAATAAAATAGACTACAACTTCAAGAACAACAACAGAAAGGAACCACTAAGCACAGCAAGCAATTAAACACAGGGAAAAAGGAGGAACCAACAGCAGGAAAAAACCATGACAAAGATAAGTCAGTACATATCAGTTATAACCATCAATGTAAATGGTCTCAATGCACCAACCAAAAGAAGCAGACTAGCAGAGGGGATTAGGAAACAAAACCAAACTATATGCTGTATACAAGAAACACATTTAACTCAAAAGGAAATTCATAGACTGAAAATTAAAGGATGGAAAACAATACTCCATGCGACAGGAACCCAGAAGAAAGTGAGTGTAGCTATTCTGTTTGCAAACAATGTGAAATTCAAACCAAGAACAATCAAAAGAGATAAAGAAGGTCACAACATACTTGTGAGGGGGAAGCTTCAAAAGGAAGAGATAACAATCATAAACATCTATGCACCAAATATAGGAGCACCCACCTATATAAGACAAATTTTAACAGACATGAAAAATGAAATAAGTAGCAACACAATCATAACAGGGGACTTTAACACACTATTGTCACAAAGAGATAGATCAAGTAAACAAAAAATTGGGAAAGAAATAACAGAACTTACCCAAACTTGTGAACATATGGACTTAGTAGACCTCTAGAGAGTGTTTCACCCATCAACATCAGAACACACATTCTTCTCAACTGCACATGGGACGTTCTCTAAAATAGACCATATGCTAGTACATAGAACAGGTTCAAGTAAATGCAAAGGAATTGAAATTATCCCATGTATGCTATCAGACCATAGTGCAATGAAATTGGAAATTAATGACAAAAGCAAACACAGAAACTCCATAAACAGTTGGAAATTAAATAACATCCTCCTGAACAACCAATGGGTCACAGATGAAATCAAAGTAGAGGTTAAACACTATTTACAAATGAAATCACTACAGATCCTGAAGATTTTCAGAAGATTATCAATACCTACTTTGAAAATCTTTACTCTCATAGGATGGAAAACACAGAGGAAATGGACAGATTTCATATGAATTACCAAAACTGAATGAAGAAGATATAAAAATCCTGAATAATTGAATATGATCCAGTGAAATTGAGAATGTAATTAAAATCTGGCCAATGAAGAAAAGCCCAGGTTCTGATAGATTCACAGCTGAATTTTACAAGCAATTTAGGGAAGATTTAACACCAATTCTTCTCAAACTCTTTAATGAAATTGAAAGGAAAGGAATTCTCCCCAACTCATCCCTGGAGGCAAGTATTATCCTGATATCAAAACCAGAGAAAGATCCAACCAAAAAAGATAAATACAGGCCAATCTCCCTAACAAATATAGATGCAAAAATTCTCAATAAAATACTAGCAAACAGAGTACAACAAGTTCATCAAGAAGATTATACACCATGACCAAGTGGGATTCATACCAGGAATGCAGGGATGGTTCAATATACAGAAATGAATCAATGTAATACACCATGTCAATAGAACCAAGGACAAAAATCACATGATTATCTCCATCGATGCAGAAAAAGCCTTCGATAAAGTCCAACACTGGTTCATGATTAAAACCCTACAGAAATAGGAATAGACAGCGTTTACCTCTAGCTGATCAAAGCCATCTATGATAAACCAACAGGTAACATCATACTAAATGGTCAAAACTTGAAAGCTTTCACTTTAAAATCAGGAACAAGACAAGGATATCCACTGTCATGACTTCTATTCAATATAGTTCTGGAAATATTGGCTAGAGCAATTAGACAAGAGAGAGAAATAAAAGGAATAAGGGTAGGAAAGGAAGAAGTGAAATTATCATTATTTGCAGATGACATGTGAAACTCCACCAAAAAGCTCGTGGATTTAATAACCAAATTCAGTAGTGTAGCTGGATACAAAGTCAACACTCAAAAATCAATAGCATTCCTGTATACAAACAACAAGCAGACTGACAGAGAAATTAGGGAAAACACACCTTTCACAATGGCATCTAAAAAGATGAAATACTTAGGAATCATCTAACAAAAGAAGTAAAAGAGCTATACAGTGAAAATTACAGTACTCTGAAAAAAGA
>NW_004955436.1:830353-858166 GCF_000276665.1 Chinchilla lanigera | reverse complement strand
ACTTTGAATGTTCTTGCTTTGATTTGTTTATGTTTGTGATACTGGCATGCTGCTACTGTTCTATTTCTTTGTTTGTTTGTTTCTCATTTACTACTCTCTTTAAAATAAAAAAATAAGGCGGGAGTGGTGGCACATGCCTGTAATCCCAACACTCGGGAAGCTGACACAGGAGGATAGTTCCAAGTTCGAGACCAGCTGGGGCTACAAAGTGAGCTTAAGGTCAGCCTAAACTGCATAGTGGGACCCTGGCTCAAAAAGACCAAAAAATAAATTAAAAAATAAAAAAAAATTAATACAAATACTCCTAAAAATAAATATGGGTGTTAGACACCCACCTGACACTCCTTTTCAAGAAACTTAACCTTATGAAGGGTCTACAAATCCAAATACTTCAGAATCCCTAATTTTCACATAGTGTGCAAATGAAGGGCCATTTTCATGTGATTTTTTAAAATAACTACCTAATATAAAACAAAAGTTTGGGGCTGGGGATTTAGCTTAGCAGCACAGCGCCTGCCTGGCAAGTGCAAGGTCATGAGCTCGATTCCTGGTACCAGAAAAAAAAAACAAAAAAATTTAAAAAAAATTTAAAAATAAAACAAGAGTTTTTGAGAAGAAAAATTCAACAAATTTTTCAGATCTGTAGCGATTGTGTTTAGGAATTCCACAGATTTAATGTAAATGGCCTTAATTCACCAATCAAAAGAAACAGACTGGCAGAGTGGATCCTGAAACAAAATCCAACAATATGCTATATACAAGAAACACATTTAGCTCAAAAGGAAATCCAAGACTGAAAGTCAAAGGATGGAAAACAATACTCCATGTGACAGGAACCCAGAAAAAAGCAGGAGTAGCTATTCTGTTTGCAGACAAGGTGAACTTCAAAACAACAATGATCAAAAGAGATAAAGAAGGTCACTATATTCTTGTGAAGGAAAAACTGCAAGAGGAAGAGATAACAATCATAAATATATATGCACCAAATGCGGGAGCAACCAACTATGTAAGGCAAATTTTAACAGACATGAAAAATCAAATAAGTAATAACACAATTATAATAGGGGATTTTAACACCCCATTGTCACAAAGAGATACATCAACTAAACAAAAAATCAGCAAAGAAATAACAGGACTAAATCAAATGTGTGAACAAATGGACTTAACAGAGTATTCCACCAAATAACATTAGAATGCACATTCTTCTCAGCTGTACATGGGACATTCTCTAAAATAAACTATATACTAGCAAAAAGAACATGCTTAAGTAAATGCAAAAGAAGTGAAATTATCCCATGCATATTATCAGATCATAGTGCAATGAAATTGGAAATTAATGACAAAAGAAAATTGTAAAAACCCCATAAACATATAGAAATTAAATAACACCCTCCTGAACAACAAATTGGTCACAGAAGAAATAAAAGAAGAAATTAAACAATATTTACAATCAAATGAAAATGCAGATACAAACTACCACAACCTGTGGGACACAACGAAAGCAGTCCTCAGAGGGAAATTTATAGCAGTGGATTCCCACATCACGAAAATGGAACAAACACAAATAAATAATTTATGCTGCACCTCAAACTTCTAGAAAAAAAGAGTAAATCAAGCCCAAAGAAGAGAAGAAATTATAAAGATCAGAGCAGAAATTAATGCAACGGAGACTAAGAAAACAATTCAAAAAATTAATGAATCAAAGAGTTGGTTCTTTGAAAAAATAAATAAAATTGATAAACCCCTAGCCAATCTTATCAAAAAAAGGAAAGAAAAAACTCAAATCCATGTAATAAAGAATGAAAAGGGTGAAATCACCAAAGATGCTGTAGAAATTCAGAAGATCATCAATACCTACTTTGAAAATCTTTATTGTCATAGGATGGAAAACACAGAAGTGGACAGGTTCCTAGATACATATGAATTGCCAAAACTGAATCAAGATGATATAAAATTCCTGAATAACCCAATATCATACAATGAAATTGAAAATGTAATAAAAACCTTACCAACAAAGAAAAGCCCAGGTCCTGATGGATTCACAGCTGAATTCCACAAGAAATTTAGAGAAGATTTAACACCTAATTCTTCTCAAACTGTTTAATGAAATAGAAAGGGAAGCAATTCTCCCTAACTCATTCCAGGACTCAAGTATTATCCTGATACCAAAACCAAAGAAAGACCCAATTAACAAAGAGAACTATAGGCCAATCTCCCTAATGAACATAGATGCAAATATTCTCAATAAAATACTATTAGCAAATAGAATGCAGCAAATCATCAAGAAGATAATACATCATGACCAAGTGGGATTCATCCCAGGAATGCAGGGATATGATCAATATATGATCAATATATTCAATATATGATCAATATGTTCAATATATGATCAATAAATGCAATACATTATATCAACAGATCCAAAGGTAAGAATCACATTATCATCTAAACAGATGCAGAAATATCTTTTTATACAGTCCAACATTTATTGATAAAAACCTTACAGAAAAATGGGATAGGCTTTACATAAACCTGGTGAAAGACTTCTATGACAATCCAACAGCCACCATCATACTAAATGGACAAAAACTGACAGCTTTCACCCTAAAATCAGGAACAAGACAAGGATGTCCACTGTCACAGCTCCTATTCAACATAGTTCTGGAAACATTAGCCAGAGCAATTAGATAAGAGAGAGAAATAAAAGGAGTAAGGATAGGAAAGGAAGAAGTGAAATTATTATCTGCAGATGATGTGATTCTTTATATGGAAGACTCTAAAAACTCAACCAAAAGACTCCTAGAATTAGTCAACAAATTTAGTAGCATAGCTGGACACAAAATCAACACTCAAAAATCAGTAACATCCCTAAACACAAACAACAAACACAGTGTAAGAAATTAGGGAAAACATACCTTTCACAATAGCACCCAAAAAATTGAAATACTTAGGAATCAATCTAACAAAAGAAGTAAAAGATCTATACAGTAAAAATTACAGCATTCTGAAGAGATCAAAGGGGATTTTAAAAATGGAAAGATAGTCCTTGCTCATGGATAGGAAGAATCAACATTGTGAAAACGGCCTTTTATTGTTAATACAGTGTGTCAACTGGGGGAGTCTAGAGGTTTGTAACTAACTCAGCAGTTCTGTAAGTAACTCAGCAGTTCTGCATGTTGGGGTAAAAAGGACATGCCCTTACCCTTCTGGGATGTTGTTTATTGTGTCAATTTAAAAAGTTTAAAAGCTTAACTATGAGACTCAGCAGGCAGCCAGGGTGCTTACTTTATATTCATTCTGAGTTTTGTTTTTTTTTTTTTTTTTTTAAAGGCATGCAGAGGGTGAGAGGGTGTGGGTGTAGAGGACCACCCCCCCACCCCAGAGCACATAGGCTGCATAAAATAAAAAAATTTGAAAAGGACTAGCTGCTGGTTCTTTGGAGGAGCTCATCTTCGCTTCAGCTTGGTTATCTCCTGGCTTCTGGTGCAGACTGTTTGGCTTCTGCCTGGGACTCTTCAGCCTTCTGGTATAGGGCCTTTGGCCTTCGCTGTAGATTCTTCAGCATTCTGTCGCAGACTCATCAGCCTCCTGATACGGACTTGCACGGACACTGCAGTGTCCTCCAGGCCTGGGACTAGGCTCTTCTATTTCCAGCATGCAGACACCCTCTGCATGCTTCCTCATCCAACGCTGCACCTGACCATTGTAAGCCAAACATAATTTCTTATACATTTATGTATCTAGTGTTATGTCTGTTTCCCTAGTAAACCCTGTTACATGGCCATACTCCCAAAATTGTTATACAGGTTCAATTCAATCCTGATGAAAACACCATTGGTATATTTCACAGATCTAGAGAAAACACTCCTAAAATTCATCTGGAACCAGAAGAGACCCAGAATAGCAAAAGCAATCCTGGGCAACAAAAGTAAGGCAAGAGGTATCAAAATCCCTGATTTGAAATTATACTACAAAGCTACTGTGATAAAATCAGCATGGTATTTGCAAAAAAATAGACCTGAAGATCAATGGAACAGACTAGAAGATGCAGCCACAACCGTAAACACACTCAGCCACCTTACCTTTGACAAAGGGACCAAACATGTTCACTGGAAACAAAGATCGCCTCTTTAATAAATGGTGCTGGAAAAACTGGCGTTCCATATGCTGAAGACTAAAACTAGACCCATACCTATCACCATGCACCAAAACAAGGTCAAAATTGTTTAAAGATCAAAATATTACAATGGAAACACTAGATCTACTGGAAGAGTAATTTGGTTGTAGTCCTGCAGACAGAGGGGTAGGCAGAGAGTTCATGAACAAAAACAAAACTGAATGGGGAATACTTCAAAGAATCAACAACTGGGCTCTCATTTTATTAAAAATTTTTTCATATCAAAAGAAATCATCAACAGGGTGAAAAGAAAACCCACAAACTGGGAAAAAATTTTAGCGTGCTGTGCCTCAGACAAAGGACTCCTGTCTAGAACATACGAAGAATTAAAAAAATCAGGCCCTCCAAATTCAAAGACCCAATCCAAAAATGGGCATCTGAATCCCCACTTCTCTGATAAAGAAATACAAATGGGAAATACATGAAAAACTGTTCAACATCATTAGTCATTCAAGAAATGCAAATTAAAACAACATGAGATTCCATCTCACCCCAGAAAGAGTGGTTATCATCAAAATCAACCCATAACAAATGCTGGAGAGGCCATGGGAAAAAAGGAACACTTCTCCACTGTTGGTGGGAGTGTAGACTGGTGCAGCCACTGTGGAGATCAGCCTGGAGATCAGATTCCTCAGTAAACTAGGACTAGAGGTCCCATTCAACTCAGCTATTTCCCTTTTGGGTATTTACAGCAATATATGTGTACCCATGTTAACAGCAGCACAATTTGTAATAACTCAGTCTTGGAAACAATCCAAATGCCCATCAACTGAGGAATGAATAAAAAAGATGTGGTATTTTTATACAATGGAGTATTACTCAGCTATAGAGAAAAACTGAAGACTAGAGACCATACTCATAAGTGAAATAAATTAGACTCACATGTGTAGGCATCACATTGCCTCCGTAGTATAAGAACCTGAAAGAGTAAATACAATCTGAAGAGTACAATAGATATTGTGAAGTGGAAGGAAACTGCTCCAATTGGAAATAACAACTGGGATGAGGGAAAAAAAAAAAAATAGAAGGAAAAAACAGGTGTATTTATATACACAGGATAGCTGGGGTAATTGTACTAATTATTATTGGTTTGATGAAAGGAACAGTTGATGTGTAATTGTATGATCAATCATGCATGCCTATATCTGGTTATCTGAGCAACTAGTTTGAAACTGTCTTATTTGTGCTTTTTTTTTTTTTTTTTGGTAACGGGAATCAAACTCATGACATTGCACTTGCCAGGCAGGTACTGTGCCACTGAGCTATATCCCCAGCCCTGCTTTAGTTATTTTTTTTAATTTTTTGTCTTTTTGAGACAGGGTCTCACTATGCAGTTTAGGTTGAACTTGAACTCACTTTGTAGTCCAGGATGGCCTTGAACTCACAAAGATCCTCCTGTCTCAGCCTCCCGAGTGCTAGGGTTACAGGTGTGTGCCACCATGTCTGGCTCTATAGGTTTATTGAAAGGAACAGATAAGGCTTAATTTTTTTTTTTTTTCTCTTGATCAATTTTGCATGCTTACACCTAATCGGAACACCTAATTTGAAGATAACAATACACAATATAACAACCATTGCTGAATTCCTAGTATCTTGTTTAATGAAGCTCTGTACCATTTCTAAAGTTTTACTTTTTATTCTCTTCAATGGTTTGATCAATCTTGCATTCTTACATCTGTAATCTGAGCAACTTTGAGGATAACAGTATGTAATATAACAATTAATTCCTATCACGTTTTCAAATCCTGAATTTTTTGTCTTGTTATTTCTCTTTAAAATTAAGAAAAAAAAAAAAAAATGACAAGAACTATAGAAATCACAGTAGACCAAAGCCTCTGAAGTGCAGCAGTTCCAACTCTCAGGCTGGGTAGTTCTTTGATAAGGGCAGTCCTGCAGAAGTGTGTCTATGCAGGTCCTCGTTCTTCCTGACACCACTGGTACCATCATCAAATGTCCCCAGGGCAGGAGATGAGCCCTTCAGGACAATCACTGTGTCCTGACCAGAGTCCACGTTCTCCACATCCCACTTCCTCCAATTAACTGAAATCTGCTGACGGCTGTGGTCACTACTGCTATTACCCACCCATTTCTCTATAAAATGTAAAAGAAACAACACAGTCACTATGTATAGCTAGATGTTACTGAGGATTAATTGCAAAACATGAATTTATTAAAATAAAAGGCTTTATGAATCAAACGCATAAATGATACAACTACTTAAATAAATCTCCATCGGGGTAGGCACAGTAGGTACACAAGTACAAACCCTGCTGATGGCACTTAACCTATTCTGATGTTTCGCTTTGCTCTTGCTTCCCTTCTCCAGGCCCAGGAATTTTTCTTGTCCTCCCAATAATAACTGAAATTACTAGTGTCAATTAAAAGAATTAACATTACCAACAGCAGATATCCAGACAATTTTACTTGGGAGTCCTATTTTCTGCAATGCTCCGAAAATGAGTGATGCTAAAATTAATTTATAATCTCTAAACTGTTACAGGATGGCAATAAATGAACACAGAATTATCTGGAGAATGTGGAGTGGAACAATGTGGATTACAGTTTTTCCAAACATCTTCACAGGCTGATACAACTTTATATTCAGACACAGAAACCAAACATAAAACACAAAACTCTCATATTCTAGCTTTTAGTTTTAAAAGAATTTCTTTATTAAAACTGATACAGGATACATTTTTTAAAATAAAAGTACAAAAAAATTCTGGAAGGATTGTCAGCAAAAATGTAATCAATGAGGTTATTTTCCTTTATTTATGTTTCTCTGAATCCTCTAACGTTTTTGTGTAATTGTTTTAAACCTTATGCAAATTTTTTGCATTCCTCTTTCCCACTTTATCAAACGGTCATGGGCAACTGCTGACAATAATCTTATTTCTTGGGTTTTATTTCAAACTATCCTTAAACTTCTAAGTAATTTTTGTTAAAAACATTTCCCAGAGTTAAAATGTGACCTTTGACAAACTTGATTTTAGATGAAAACCGTGCACAAAAAGCCAACTGTCTTACTACTAGGTCTTCAAGTTAGACAGTGAATATGCAGCATAAGACAAACTACAGCTCTTACCTTTCAATTTCCTGGCTTGATAAGAACCATCAAGTTCCTTTTTACAGTGTACACATACATATTTTTAATTTGGCAATCCCATATTCAGTGAAAATAACTCAGATTTTTAGTTACTGTGGAATTTTGAAAATTCTAGCAATTGTGAAGCTGAATTTTATTTTATTATTATCTAACAAAAAGCAAGTAACATTGTAAGATTTCAAACGTTTAACCTGTTAAAAATGGGAATACATTTCAATCAAGAGCACACTATTTTTAAAAAATAGTACTGCTACCTAGTCACAGGAATTTCTCATCACATTTTTGCAGTCCCTAGAAGTTCAGAATAAATGTAACATTCACATACTACAGTCCATGAAGAGTATACTTTTATTGGTTTTCATACATCTTAAATTTCAAATCGCAATAATAAAATTCAATAAATTTGATTCCTTAATCATAAAAATTTGCTGTACACATTATTTACATGTTGCCAAAGTCTACAGCCATATAAAACATCACAAGGATCTGATTCTATGCACGGTTCCATCACAGAGGAGGGAGCTGATTAGCATACATTCAAAGATTAAATTATAGATACGCACAGTGTATTTGGCACTGTTCATTAATATTAAGCATCGCTCAGAGACAGGCATTCTTCAGCCAGAATTTGCTATTCACATTAATATCAGCCTTTCAACTTCAGAACAGTAACCCACTAGTTAAAAAGAAGCAAACCACAGCTACAACTGGGAATGGAATTCAGATCCTCCCTTCTTGCTCTGCTCTGTGCTGCCATCCATGTAACGGGCCTGCTCTGGTAATTTCTCCATTGTGGGGAGTATCAGAAGGAACAACTTAAAGACCACACCTTCGATACACATAGAGACACACACTTTTCTTTAAACGACCCATTCTGAGGAGTGCAAAGGGAGCCCTGACAACAGAGAAACTGTGCAGATCTTGCCAGGAATTTCAGAACAAGCAGTGCTGTTCAAATCACACAGTGCTCTAGCAGGCGCACCCCTGGAGAAGGTAATGGAGAGGCTCTAAGGGACCCTGTCCAAAGGGGCTCTTCTCAGCTGCAACAGATTGAAAACATGGACTACGGCTTTATTTTGACAAACACATCCTACTGTGAAAGAGGAGGAGGAAAGTGAAAAACTCATACTACATCTTGTAGAGATCTGGGCTACATCTCAGTAAGTAATTTAACTAACTGTATTTTAACAAACATTAAATCCGTACTTCAATTGGGCCCATTAAATTTAATTCATTAAAGCTGTACACACTGCAAAATTTTTATAAGTGACATTTATATTATCTACCATGTTTATGAAAGGCTTAAATTAAGTAAAATACTCAACAGGACATGAATTACAACACAACGTAACAGAAACAGGAAATTTCTAATAGTTTTGAGATGCTGTAGCATCACACAAAACTTGGAAATAAATTAAGACTTAAAAAAAATACAAAGAACTATGAAGTGCAAAGTAATGTCACTGGACCAAAATTTAGTTTAATCATTTTTATTTCAAGTGTATTTTTAAAATCATAAATGGGGTTTTCTTAATTCAAAGTCAAAACATATTCTTCACCACTTTAGAATCTGAGGAGCAATTCCAAACCATGCTTTCCGAATCCAGTCTTCTCTGCTCTTTCCATGCTTCTGAGACCTGGGATGTAAGCAACCCCACTCCAGTGCACACTTTCACCTGACTACTCGAGATCTGGGGTAAGACAGGAACCCAAACACAGTCCTCAAATAGACGAATGCTTCTGACCCAGGGTCGGCAGTGAGGGAGAATATACCGAACACCTACCAAAGAGGGGCTTACTCATTTTTAAAAAAACAGAACCAGTGCTGTTCTCTGTCACAAAAGAGAATGTGTAAGATTAAAGTATTTTTGTAGATTTTCGTAATACTTTATTTCCCTCACAGGCCTCAGTCCTCCTCAACCTTTCACGCAAAGTCACCAATCAGGCTTAATGAATAGACCCCAGGTGATATTCCAAAGAGGAACAAGTTACTTTTGAGGGAAAGCACTGCTCTGACTTTTAAATGCCCAGAACAGTTAACAGAAATATTTTACTAACTTTGGATGCTGTACAGCATACAACTCACCCAACAAAGAAATCAAAGCTTTCCTTTTTTAAGGAAAATTTTTACCTTTACTTTTTAGGATTACAACTTACTTGTTTTCGGTTTTGACTGCCTAATTCAATATTTAAGTTTCTACACCTCTGCATTTCAGTACAGTAAGAGCTCTCTTTCAGATGTTCTTCACAACACGAACAAAGACTCCAGAGAAACATTCTGGGTCACACCATTTGACTACAGTGAAGTCCAAAACGAAGGTGGACGGATATGTGAACATGGGTGTTCCCAACTCCACTTCCTGGAAACTCCCTCACATCAGAAGACTTCCATTTAGTAAGTCCACATACTATTCTTGAAAACTGAAGTTTGGTCACTAGGAAAGACTGAACAAAATTATCCCCTTCCCTTAAACAACAACCAAAACAGCTCTGATCCACCCCTCTACTCCCCACAAAAACAGGGAAGTGGCAGGGCTTGAAGACTTCACACCTGAAAACTCAGCTCCTAAAGACGGCTGCTGTTCGCTCCAAGTTGTAGGTTTCCGTACTCTCTTCTCCAATACTTCCCCCATTTATAAGTTTACTTACACACACACACACACACACACACACACACACACTCACACTCACTCATCTCAAGTAAGACACTTTTTTGTGTTTGCTGATAAATTATGAGGAATATGAACTAGGTGTATACAGGGTTTCGCAGGTGTCTGTAAACATCAGAGTCCCCCGGTCCTCTTCTCCCAGAGCCCGAAGTCGCAGCCAGGGATGACTACTTCCCCATGCGCTGCTCACACGCTGCGTACTGGCGCAGGGCAGAGAAAAAGTCCTCGTAACTGATGTTTAGGTGGGAAGGCAAAGAGCTGAAAGGGAAGCACAGGGGAGAATCCATTAGAAGCTCACTGTGATGTGGTGGGGAAACCAGAGGACAATGACCAAGAAGGGGCGAAGGACAGAAGGCAGTAAAGTACAATCAGGATACCCAAACCATCGCCACCAGAAGACTGTTACCCCACTGTGGGACAGTTGAAATGAAAACGAACCTGCCTGTCTATCCCTAGGAAGACAAAAGCAAAGCTGGCTTTACACCCTGTTAAAGCAAGACCCAGATGGACTCAAAGCTCAAATCCACTCCAGACTCTCCAAGGCCCGTGTATGAAAGTGCTCCCCACTTCTAATTCCTAACCAAAACCTCTTAATGACATCAAGTAACATCTCAGTAATCTCCACTACCACTCTCACCTCCTAGTCATCTATTCCAGCAATACCAGGTATGCTGGCACAGCATCTGCAGGCTGCGCATGCTGAGGGAGGGAACCTCTGCCTGCACTTCCGCTCCCTGGGCTCATGGAGCCATTATGGGGTAAGGACAAAATGAACACACAACCAGAGGGCTGCCTGTTAGGTCAGGACCTTAACTAATTGCCACAGCCTTACAATAAGGCTCGGGAATGCCAAATGGCATTTTTGGTAGGTCAGTACCTTAACTAATTGCCACAGCCTTACAATAAGGCTCGGGAACGCCAAATCCCAGAGTCAAACCAAAGCCAGGTTACAAGCCACATTCAGCATCTTTGGTCACAGGCACAACACCCCCATCGGGAAAGACCAGCTGTACTCTGGGGGCTCTCGCTAGGTGTGCCTTTTTGTCCTCCTTCTTGACTGCTGGAAATTCTGACAAAAGTCACCACTTCTAATTCCTAACCAAAACCTCTTAATGACATCAGGTAACATCTCAGTAATCTCCACTACCACTCTCACATCCTCGTCATCTAGCCCAGCGATACCCTCCAAAGACACTGAAGTACGCTCCTGCCAGGGTGGCTTCACACGTCCTCAAGTCCCTCACCCTCCTCCATCTTGCATCTCATGCTGGTACTGAAAGTCTCCCAACCTCTGACACCTCTGTCATATACTTCCTTAACACTCTGCTCTGCCCAAGCCAGATTCCTGTTTCTTTAAAATGCGCCCAGCTCTTCCTTTTTCCTTTCCTACCTGCTCCACTCTCCACCTTTATTCCAAATACAAACATTCTCTACCTATTACATACTCTAGCTATGCCCTCTGGCTCCCTCCTGATCTCCTAAGATATAAGCGCACAATCATCGCGAGAGTGATGGTTTTTTTACTAAAGTGAATTGGTTTTTAGATGACCTGCTTACTCCATTTGCACAACCATCACTCTCGTGTCTAACTCTATGTGCATCTTTACTTTGCCATGGATACTGTGAAGTACCTGAAGTAAAGATCTGGTATCACAATTCTTTGGGAATTCCCACCAGATCTAGTCCAGTGCTAGGCCCAACACTTGCTGAGCAGAAACAGTCAGTATACTTTGTTACTTACACAATCTCAGTCAGTCTGATTTGCCAGGGAAGAAAGCCTAATGTGCTGTCCACAGGACCAAACTTCAATATTAAATCAGGATCAGGGAAATTATTAGAACCTTGGGAATAAAAACATACACATGAAATTAATACACACTGCTTATACACATACACACACACACACACACACACACACACACACACACACACACACACAATGATCAAGGGCAAAGCCTGCTGCATGATGGACCTACTCTAAGAGCTTTACCTCTGTTTCCACGCCTCCTCACACTCCTCAACATGTACTTTAGTGGCTATGTCTGCTCTAAATGTGGAGATTTACATGTAACTGGACTGATACCTGATAAGGAAGGTAAGCCAATCCTCACCCGAAATCCAGTGCATACCCCTCAAACACCCTCCATGTATTTCCAGCACGGGTATTCTCTTGGCACTGCTCAGGGCACAATTGTACGGACCACACGACCAACTGCAGAGTAGAAAAGGACCTGAGAAAGTATCTCCTCTCCTTCCTTCCTCAGGCCCCAATTCCCAGCTACATAGTAAAATGTGTTCCGTCTTCCTAGAGTGCAAGCAACTTCAAAGGGGGACAGAAGGCTGTACCCCAGACAAGTACCCACATATATTGTATGTGTTATGAACTGGTTTCCATACAAGATCCAGCTTGTGGAGAGGAGGGGAACACATTTCAACTGCTTAAAAATAATGTAGGAAGAGTCACTGGAATAAGAGCTATGATACTACAATCCAAGAAACACGAGTTCTAGCAGTTGTGCCACCAATTGTTCGTCCACAGTTTTCTTCAGGGCACACAAGGAGGAGCTGGGTTAGCCAGGCCTGTCCTGCAGTCATAAAGAGGAATTATTTCCAAAAAAGTCCCCTCACTGTCCAGGTTGGTAGAGTCACCTAAAAAGCAATTCTCTTTAGTAAAAAAGGTAAGAAAAAACTGACAATATTCCTGTGCAGAAGGTGACATATCCTCCCCTTAAGCATACATGTTAATTGGGCAGAAACACCCATTAAAAGGTAATTATTCCTTAAAAAAAAAAAAACAAATAAAACCAGCTAGAGCTTCAGGTAAGAAAGGCAAGATCTACAGCAGCCTTGACTGAGATTTCCACTCTCAATCAATGCAGAGAAAGTTTTACTGGCACAGGGCCAACAACAAAAGCTGGTGGACTTGCTGCTTGGTGCCAAAAGATACGGACTGAATTTTAAAGTGGAAGTTGAAGGCAGGAGGAAGAGAACAACATACAAATTCTCATTGTCTGCCAGCTACAAGACGGACACTCAACAGGGAAGAAATGAAAACACAGAAGCATTACTGGCCTGACACTATGGCCGCAGTGACCAGTAACTCAACAGGAAGATCCTGCAAGTAAGAGCATGTGAAATTCCACATATCCAGGCTGACAAGGGAAACTACTCACCTCTGAGGGGCTGGGGCCACAGCAGGAAACAACCCAGGAAAAGCAAAGGCCAAAGAGGCCTAAGAATCATGTCAATTCTGAATGCACTTTACAGTTCCACACAGTCCACTGGAGCCTCACACAGGTGTCTGAGCACAACCAGGGTATAAATCACCAAGGCCCACTGCACTACGCAGTTACGGGAAACAATAAAAAACTGAACAGAGACAGCATCGTCTTTACTTGTAGTAACATGATCTTATAGCTGGAAAATTGTGTCTCTATAGAAGGTACTTCAACTGTTAACTGAATTTTAGCAAAAGCATAGGACACAAAATCAGTTTTAAAAAATTTGCATTTCCAACTGCTATCAACAACCTGAAAATAAAACTAAGAAACTATCCCATTAACAACAGCATCAAAAAACCTAAAATACTTAGGAACAAATCTTAACAAAAGAAGTAGATATTTAAAAAAAAAAAAAAAAAAAAAAAAAGAAGAAGAAGTAGATATTTTAAACCATGAAGTTATAAAACACTGCTGTGAGAAAAAATCAGGACTCAAATAAGTGGAGATACAGACTTTCATGGATTATAAGATTCACTATTGTGCCATGTCAATTTCTCCCAACTTGAGCTACAGGGTTCACCTCAGTCCATACCAACAGGGATGTTTTTTGGAAACTGAAAAGCTGACCCTAAAATTTAATAAAAAAGCAAAAAACATGAATATTCAAAACAATTTTGCCAAAAAAAAAAAAAAAAAAATCAAAGCTGAAAGCTTTATACTACCTAATTTCAGAACTTACTATGGTAGATTACAGTAATCAAGCAGATTTTATGAAAACAGACGTACAGACCAATGGAATAGAATGGTATACCCAGAATTAAACTCATGGATCTATGGTGAACTATTTCTCAACAAAGAAACCAGAGTAACTCAAAGGAGAAAAACACAAGTCTTCTCAACAAATAGTGATAGAAAAACAACTAGGATGTTTTATCCCATGTCATTTACAAAAGTTAAGTCAAATGGATTACAGGCCTAAATCTAACAGTAAAATCTATTAAAATTTCTAGACTGAAAACATAAGAAAAAATTGTGACTTTGGGTTAGGCAAAGACCTCTTAAATATGAATCTAAATGCATGATCCATAAAAGAAAAAAAAGGTAAAATGCAATTCATAAAAATTAAAACACTAAGAGAAATCACAAAGAAAGTGAGAAAGTTATAGACTAGGAGAAGGTATTTGTAAATTGTACCTTACTACTGATAAAAGACATGTATCCCGAATATATAAATGCCTCTTAAAATTCAGTAGTGAAACAACCTGTTAAATAAAAGTAAGCAAAAGTTCTGAACAGACACTTCACCCAGGAAGACACACTTGACAAATTAACACATGAAAAACATTCTCTTGTCATTAGGAAAATGTGAACTAAAATGTCAAGAAAATACTACCACACATACCAGAATAGCCAAAGTACATTTAAAAAAAGGAAAAACTAGGTAATAATACCAAAGGAAAACATGTCCACACAAAAACTTGTATCAGCATTATCCAAAAACTGGAAATAAACCAAAACTACATCAACTGATGAATGGATAGACAAAATACTGCCAATCCATAAACAAGAATACTCAACAACAAAAAGTAATGAGCACTATTGCATTCAACATAGATAAGCAAACAACACAAGGCACAAAAGATTACATATAAGCTGATTCCTTTTATATGAAAATTCTAAAGAACACACAAAATGAGTCAGAAAGCAAACCAGCAGTTGCCTGGCGCAGGAGACAGAATGGTCCCTGAATGCAGGAGGAAACGGGAGGGACACCGCAGGCCTGCTGGCTCTGTCAGACCCATGAGATGGTGTAATGACTGTGTGCATCTAATTTCAGATAGATCTACAGTGCTGGGCAAAATACCTGGGCTCAACACTTCAGCACTTTCCTTCCAGCTACCCGTAGACCACCTGTGCGCCCCAACTTAGGAAGTCTTCATAAACTTCTTCATAAACCTCTTAACCTTCATAAACCTTCATAACCCTCTGAGCAACACAGTCCCACAATGACAGGAAAAACAAAAGTGAGGACCAGTGAAAGTAGGAGTCAGAGAGACCAGGGGCCCAAGAGGGACCGTCTTCCATGACACCAGCCAAAGGAGAAGAGGTGGAGACTGAACTTGATGTGTGTTGATCTTTTTACATATTTAATAAAAAATGTATGTTAAAATGTGAAAAAAGAGAGAACAGAATAATGCTAGGAAGAAGAACCATAAAGTAAAGGTGAAAAGTTCCTAGAGGAACTCTAGAAAAGAAGTACATCAAAGACTACAATAAACAGTGCTGAAAATACATATGCATAAAGTTATATTCTGGTATGACAAATGTAGCCGAGTAAACAACGGGGACAGGAAATGCCAAGGAGTAAAAGAGGTAAATGGCCACTCTGCATGAATGAAAGGTAAGTGAGTATCTTGGCATCACATGGCTACGGGAGCTAGTTATGGATGTGAGTTTGTTAGAAAGATCGCCTTTTTTCAAAAGGGTCAAGAATAATGCTAGTATGCCCACTGGTGGCTCATCACAGCATTTCCATTCCCACTGCTAGACTGGGAGTGATCAAAGCAGGGGACAAAGAGAAAGCTCACCTGTATTCTAAGCAGAAAAGCAGGAAAAGAAGACCAACATCCCAATGAGCCAAGAGACATAAACTCCAGAAGGGAACCAAGAATTCCTCCCTTCCCTGGTGAGTATTTCCATTATTCCATTACAGTTTAATATGCATTTCATATTACTTTACCAAATAGTACACCATAACGCTTTTCTTATATATTAAACATGAACTGAAAGGAATGTAAACACACAGTTAATTATATAAATAAATAACAATATAACAGATGAAAACTCTTACTCAGATGTGTCACTTTCATTTTACATTATCCACCTACTATTGCATGGTAGAATAGCTTTTTGTCTGAATGTGTGAATAACTTGATATACGTTGATCTTTTTACATATTTAATAAAAAATATATGTTAAAATGTAAAAAACGGAGAACAGAATAATGCTAGTAAGAAGGACCATAAAGTAAAGGTGAAAAGTTCCTAGAGGAACTCTAGAAAAGAAGTACATCAAAGACTACAATAAACAGTGCCAAAAATACATATGCATAAAGTCTGGTATGATAAATGTAGCGATTTATCTGACATAGTGTAACGGAATACTAAAAAAGGAGTACACAGGCCAGGCATGGTGGCACACAACCTGTAATCCCAGCACGAAGGAGGCTGAGGCAAGAGGACTGCCGGAGTTCGAGGCCAGCCTGGGCTACATAGTGAACTTAAGGCCAATTTGAACTGCATAGCGAGACCCCGACTCAATAAGTAAGGGTTCAATCCCCAGTACACCAAAGAAAAAAAAGAAAGAGAAAGAAAGAAAAATTATTATATTCTTGGAATTGCTTTAAAAAAGCTATTATGGTCACCTTAACAGAAAGTTCAAACTAAAAAGAAAGCACAGAGGTTGGGGTCAGAAGAAGACGATGGTTCACGAGCAGAAGTCCTATTTCCAAGAATATAAGAATATTCACCACCGCAAAAAGAACTCAGGATCCTTTCCCTGGGCTGAGGATGCAGCTTAGTGATAAGAGTATTTGCCTAGCATACCTGCGGTTCTGGGTCTGATCCCCACAACGGGACATACATACACACACACACACACACACACACACACACACACACAGAACCCTTCTCTTGCTGTTAGCCCTCAAATAAGTGAGTATACTACAAATTTCACTATCTCAAAGTCATTTTCATACGCGGGTCTTTAAATTTCAGTACCTAAGAGTGTAATAACAACTAGGCTTTAGATTATGAAAGGAACCAAAGTACGTGTAGTTCCTTTCATACTGTGTCCTTGAGACAAACCAGACATGTATCCAGGACTCACTAATCAAACTGTCCAACATGTTCACGTCCAGGTCCTCAGGCCTCCGCTGCTGCCCGGCCACCAGCCGGCAGAAGTCCTGGGCAGCTCGCACGATGTCGGCTTTCCCATCCTCTGGGGCCAGCACCTTCACTGCCAAGTGGCTATTTAACACTGGAGCAAGAGGCAAACAGGACACTTAAAAACACACTCTTCCACATTGATTTGAAAATCAATTTTACCAAACAGTAAGTTCAGGCCAAAGTAACATAAGAGTTCCTAGAGTAAACGAGAATCATGGCTTTCAGTTTCAATACTGAAACATGCTTAGCTGTTCTCCTTTGAAAGGACCAATAAACTCCAGAACACACTTACATGCATATTTATACACTGCTGCCTTTTTCAAGGGCTCAGAATGACTTGTATTGTAAACAAATACGCTAGGAAATAGGAATTTTAATTATAAGCCAGATACCAATTTTTATTCATCTGAAATTCCATGTACAATCACAGTACAATTATTAATAAAAAAAGTGAATATTCGAAGAAAACTGATTTCACTGGAACCACTTTACAACTGGTCATTCTAGGCAACTGATAACAATGCAAAGTTTTTATCTATGCAAATTCCCTCCAGTCCAGAAGTTTCCCCCATTTTTCCTCAGTTTCACCTCTATTAACATATTTATTTCCTGATCTATAAATGTCTGTTCTTTAGATTTTCTGTTGAACCAGTTACAAAATCTGTCTGCTGAAATAAAACTTTTAACATGTTCACTTTTTAATATCAATACAAATTATTTTATCTTTTTCTGAAAATTATCTTTTAACAAGAATAAAAAAGTTGAAATCTGACGATAAATCATGACAAAGACTAGCAAAGTGAAATGAAAGGGAAAATACTGACAGAATATGCCCTGAAACGCACGGTATAAGTCTTCAGATGCACTGCATAGTCACTTCCCATGCATGCTTACCTTGCTCATCTTTGTCATTACTATTCGCAAACTCTGGTGAGTATTTGGAACAATCTAGGCCGAGAAGTTCCTGCTGTTGTTTTAGAATTTCATCCATCAGTCTGGAATTATTTCTTTTGAAAATACCTTTAAAAATAAACAAAAAACAAGTAAATCATAACTGGGTTAATCTCTTTGAATTATTGATGGATGCTCAATGTAGGACGATCACTAGATCCAGAACAGAACAAATCCTAAATAAAGCAATAATGACTAATCCTAAACTTGAATGTAAAAGGCAAACAAGACTACAAAATCTGCTAACAAAGGAGATTAGAGGTGATGGGAAAATACGCCTCTACTTAGAGGTGATGGGAAAATACAGAAACTTAGACCTAGAAAGGACTTTAAGCATTCATTTACTAGAAATTGTTATTTACAGAGTAAGACACAAAATGCCCTTACAGGGCAGTCTAACATATTTTCTCCACAGATTTACTCTGTATTATCAATACTAATCACCTCATTTTGATTTTTTTAATGAAAAACTAACGTGAATTATGAGACAAAATAAAGCCAAAATTGAGTAAATTCAAAGAGAAATAAAATAATAAACTAGTTTCTGATCCTCCAACCATGCAGAGAAAAGTTAACACTTTATCATTCATTGAGAACCATGAAACTTTATGTGACATATATTTAATATAAATCTAATAGAGCTCTTACTAGTGTTTAAGTACTTTTAAAGACAAAGCTTTCTAGTGACTGTCCCTTTTTTGGTCTTTATCAAGTATTTATACTTTGTGCTCTCAGGCCAGACTTTCAGTGGTCAGACACTGGGAGAAAGAACAGGGCGGGGTGTGTGCATGTGCTTCAGAGCCGAGAATCCACCCCACAAACACCAAGTAGTCGACAGCAATCTACAAACGCAGGCTCCTTGGGTGGAAGGAGGTTTTATAAAAAAGCAAGGTTCGAGCTGAGCTGAACTGAGAAAGTTAAGTAGAAAATGGAGAGACATTAAGTGGGGAAAATGCTTAAGAAAAAGCAGAGTCTACAATATTCAGAAGACAGAGTCTGCTGACGCAGGAGTTTGAGAAAGTGGGGAGGGGAGGCTGAATCTTTTCAGATTGCCTACCCAACAGGCAACCCACATCAGCAAGCAAGCGGGGTGTGTGGACTGTGATCTTCAGAAGACTCAGCTGGTGTGAGTGCAGGGGTGCCCAGCACCAGGCTCCACGCTGAGCACTGGGGAGTGAAAACAAGGGTTCACCAGGGAGGAAAAGCCTCCCACCAGCCGTGTCTGACTCAAGGTGAGGTCACAGAATACCACCTCTCTTAAACACCACCTCTTTATCACATTCAGGATAAAAAAGCATATGCTACAGCACCGCTACGTGTAGACATATGCCACAGGTTCATAAATGCTACAGAATTTCCAATTATGTATGCAGGCATAGAAAAGGACAGAGACCATACATGCGGTGGTACTATACGTATATACCTCCCTTAAATGGGGTAATTCTATGACAAGGACTAGTTTAAAGCAAAAGATCAACTCAGTTTTGGATGGGCTGACAACAGAACAGGTGGGAGGGTGCTTCCAGGTGACTGAGGACACCACACACCTAAGGCAGGGCACACAGCACTCTGCAGCAGCCCAGGTTCTTCCCCGCTGGGCTCCAGGCCCAGCCTAGTGGCTAGCAGGTATGGTCTGCTCCAGAGGTGGACCACAGGAGACTAACGGGGTCACCCTCCCTGAAATGGGGCCGTCCAGGTAAGACAGGCCCAGTCATCACCCAGAAAAAAATGGGCAAATACGGAGAAAAGAAGACAGCGTAGACTCTAGTTATAGGACTGTCAGCCTCAAAACATAAAAGTGAACATCTGGAACACACCTATGTAGAGCAAGGTAGAAAGAAAATGTTCCTAAATAGTAACCGCAGTATTAAACACAGTGGTTGTGGCCAGGAGTTACTCGCATAGCAATCTTTAGGACAGTAATACTTGTGCAGTGATACTGAACATGTGGGGTATATAATCATTAGCCTCAAATCAGTAATAAAACTCACATGCAGGATAAAAAAGCATATGCTACAGCACCGCTACGTATAGACATATGCCACAGGTTCATAAATGCTACAGAATTTCCAATTATCTATGCAAGCATAGAAAAGGACAGAGACCATACATGTTGTGGTACTATACGTATCAATTGTGGAGCCCACCTGAATTTCAAAAATTTCTCAATTTAAAATGAATTCCTCAATTTCAAAAGGAAAATTCGCTCCACAGTGTTCTAGCCAAGACACAAGCTTATTAAAATAAAATGGTAAATGAGTGTTTCGCATGTGAACCAGACTCCACTCATTCTGACCGTGGCTCTACAAGAGTCCTGCTCTGTCTGCTGTGTGTATGCAGACTCAGCTTCGCCTCCTGCCAACTCACGCTGACCTAGCCGGGACTCATGCGGAAAGCTCTTCAGGAACCCAGCCTCACAATGACATTTTTTGGCACCAGAATAGCTGCTGCCTCTTTGCACCCTACTCTTCTTCCGATCTCACCTTTCCTGAAGGGTTACCCCTTGTTACCACACTGCTTCTGTCTCCACATCCACCTGCGTCCTAGCTCTTCCAATGTCCTCTCCCCTCCCTCCCATGTGAGCTTTCTCTTCCCCTTCAGCCAGGCTGGCTGCCCAGGGGGTCCTTCTTGAGCCCTCAAGGACACAACAAGTGTAGAGTGTGGCAAAATCTTGGGTGCAAATTTATGGTGCCCACCTCCCCACCAGTACCTTCAATGGCTCCTAAAATACTATACATTAATAAGCTGTTCAGTTCACATAAGTAATTCAATCCACCTGTATGAAACAAGCAAACCTATTTCTTTGTAGTTCTCTATCCCTAGCAAATTGGAAATGCCTTGTGTTCTCAAAAATTGACAGGAGTCACCCAGACATAGTAACACACGCCTGTAACCCCTGCTACTTGAAAGGCTGAGGCAAGAGGATGGCAAGTTCAAGGCTACCCTGGGGAATTCAGTGAAACTGTCTCAAAATTTTAAAAGGGGAGGAGGGAGCTAGGCCCACTGGTCAGTGGTAGGGCACTGCTTAGCAGGGGTTAGAGGGCTGGACTCAATCTCAGCATTGCAAATAAGAGGGGAGGGACTGGGAGATGAGAAGAGAGGAGACTCCAGCCCCATGCTTTAGGTTAACTTCCAATACCTGTAAACTCTAATTCCTCACAGACCCTCACTGAAATATCACCTACCCTCGAGCTTTCCCAAGAGACTTGCCCAAGAGAATTCCCTTAGCCCATGTTCCATTTAACAGGAGTACAATGTTTATTAAATACACTGAACTACCAGTGTGCAAAAGTGGCCCCCAACAACAACAGACCCTAAAGGGGCATATCACTGTGAAGCTTTTTAGTATTTCCAGGAACCTCTCACAATACAAGCAGACACTTCTTTAATGCACATGGGCAGAGATTTTATTCAAAAAGAAAACAACCACCCAGTATAGTGGCACATGCCCGTACCAGCACTTAGAAGGCTGAAGCAGGAGGATCACCTTTGCTTGTGGCCAGCCTGGGCTATACAGCCAGTCTGAACTACCTAGCAAGACCTTGTCTCAAAATAATAATAATAATAATAATAATGGGAAAATACTACAGAGGCACAATTTTAAAATATCTTTTATAAAGATTTTCATAGTTATTTTATTTTGGTACTGGAAATCGAACTCACAACTTCACACTTCCCAGGCAGGCACTGTGCTGCTGAGCTATATCCTCAGCCCTTTCATAGTTTTGTTTTTTTTTTTAATTTTTTTTTCCCCCTGGTACCGGGAATCGAACTCACGACCTTGCGCTTGCCAGGCAGGTGCTGTGCAGCTGAGCTAAATCCCCAGCCCCCTTTCATAGTTATTTTAAACAGAACTTTTGCCTATGCTGATTTGGATGAAAACCTGAAACGTGTATAATACAGTTTTGGGAGCTGGGGTACGCTGGACAGCAGAGTGCTTGCCTGGTGAGGGCTGGTTTGACCCCCAGCAGCTTGTTTCTCCTGAGGGCTCAGATGAACAGATCAGGACCAAAATGTTCTTAAATCCCCCAACCGCAATCTGACTGCACTCCCTGGTAACTATTCCATCGACATCACCCACTCACCACCACCTTCAGAGTTCAGAGTCCATACAAACTCACACACATACAACACACCAGAACCACAACAACATAGTGTAACGGTGACTTTGAAATAAGAAATGGAGTAACAGCACAACACGTGGATTGTTTCTCTCATAATTCACACTGCTTGCCTTCTAGAACCTAAAGGCAAAATGACGAAATAAAAGTAATTACCACAGAAGTCACTTTATGTGAAAAGAAGTTGAAATCATATTCATTCAGAAATAATAAATTTGAGGAAAAATATCTGAAAATAGTTATACAGTACTGAGCTTAAGAAATGTTTTACTTTATCCTTTTACAGATTCAGAAACAGACCAGAAAGGTCAAGCAATTGTTCTTAAAGGTCTAAGTATCTGACCTAAGAACCAGATCCCCTGGCTTTACTGTTCAATTCAGTAACCACTTTTTACTCTGATAAAGGAACAATGCTAAACCCACTATACAATTAAACTCTGAACTTTCCGCTAAAAAAAAAGAGAACTGTATTAAATAAAACTCATCTTTTTACAAGTCTCTTTAAAAAAAAAAAAAAACCTAGGGATACGTCTGTATTTATTTTTCCTCTCTAAAGCCTTTGAAGGCACTGAGGAGGTTTCAGAGGCGAACAGGTATTTTGTGAATGACCTGGAACTCCACAGTGAGCCTTGGAGGAATTTCACACTAATGGGTGCAGTGAGTGCAAGAGAAGACTCATAGTATCCACCTTTCCAGCTTGAGCCACTGCATGGAAGGGAGTGATATTTTATGACATGGGAAAAATTAAGAGGACACAGGTTTGGGGGAAATGCCAAGACTAACAGTTTGGACATGTTACATATCTGAGATGTCCAACAAGGAGAGGAACCTCAAACGTAAGTCTGGAAATACAAAGAGATCAGGGCTGAAGATGCAAAAACTGTGTTGGCTCACGGCTGCTCCCGAGAATCCTGGGGCAGAGCGCTCATCTGGGACAGGCCAGAAGGCCGCCCTCCAGGGACACAGCCACCCTCACCCACTCATGTTCCTTTCAGACTACCCCAGTGTGTAGATGCAGGAGTGTAGATGCACAGCTCAAACCTAGAGGACTTGGGAGTGAGAGAAGACAGGCAGTGGGATGGAAGAAAGCCACGTGTGTGGTGTCACAGAAGCCAGGGCCAGAAAGAAGTCAGAGAGACTGGAATGAACTGTGCCCCATCCACCACTAGGTTATGTACTGCCTTCAGGTCCTCAGTGGGGTTTCCAGAACCTCCACCAGGAGGTAAAATAGCACTCGGAATGATTTCCAGGTGTCAATGCTTAGTCTAACCTCACAACCAAGCGGGAGGACAAGGTACACGGCCAGCAAATCTTGTCTGCCTTCCTTAGTCCTTTTGTAAAATTTATGTCAAATATATAACCAAGTCTACAGAACAGACGTCTAAAATTTACACTGATATCTTCTTTTAAATCTAAAATTAGAACTTTTACTGTGGTTGTTCATGCCTTTCCATAGAAAGAAGCATTTCACCAGCTGCAGAATTAAAGCAATAATACTTAAATACACACCCATTCTTCCAATTGGCCTGCCTTTTTAAAAAACCAGTCACCTAAATAAACTACGTGATGGTTACCCTCATTTACCTTCTCCAAAGACCCAACTATAACACTATTGGAGGGAACTCTTTGGAGAAGGAAATATGCAATTATTTAAGGCAAAGAAAAATCTAGTGAAAGTTTATATGACTAAAGTCATTATAACAGAATAAATCTAACCATCAAACAATTTATTCCAACAAAGCCCCTGGGCCTACCTCACATAACCACTGACCTGGACGGGGTGAGCCACAGTTGGCAAAGGCGGGAAGTGGGAACAGTGTCAGGGAACCGCACTGGGCTGTGGGCCCTGCTGCAGGAGCTGCTGGGATGGGTCCTGGGCTCCACCCTGAGCTCCACACCCAGCTCAGGACGCTATTTTAAAAGTGACTCTGCCCCTCTGAGAAACTAACATTTCAACACAGCAGGTGTTCCTGACAGTTAAACTGAGCTCATTAAAAGGTGTGTCCTCAGGGTGAACATTTATCATGGTGATCTAAACTGCAATCTTTGTCTTTAATTTCTTTTACAAATAACTCCTATCACCTGAAGATAAGTACCCCTTTTCCAGGGC
Organism: Chinchilla lanigera; assembly: GCF_000276665.1. NCBI lineage: Eukaryota > Metazoa > Chordata > Mammalia > Rodentia > Chinchillidae > Chinchilla > Chinchilla lanigera. The sequence goes on along the minus strand of NW_004955436.1, from coordinate 833,864 downwards.
TTCCAGTTGACCCAGCAAAAGCAACAGTAGTGTTGGAGTGACTGCTGTGACATCTCTCTTAACAGCAGAAGCCAACATAACACAGAAGAAAAAGCCCCTGAGTAAAATCTTTCTATATGCTGACCTGCCTGCTCCTTACTAGATCTTGATCATGGTGTTTTCATTCTCAGTCTCTTGTTCTGGAACCACTGAAGATTTAATACACTTTTTACAGTAGCTGGTACAAAGAGTGAGCTCATCAAAACCGTAACTATGTATTACTATTAAGATTATTTTAACACAGATATCTGGTACTACAGTGAAAGAGAAGGGCGCTCTGAGAATGAAATGATTTCAAAAGTTTAAAGAAGAAATACTGATGAGGGAACTTGGAAGCCTGCACAGACTGGAGTCAGCGATACCCATCAGCCATGAGCCAGCCCCCAGCTAGAAAGGACCAGAGCACATTTCAGCCTGTTGAGACTCGGAAGCCCAGGACACCAAGATGACAGTCAAGAAAGGACAGAGGTTGCCTCTCCTGCGCTTCTGCGGGAGGGAGGGAAGGCACTCAAGTTGTGCTTTGCGTTATATCCAATACAATCACATTTCCGCCTGGACTTGCAAGACTTCCAGCCCTCTATTTCAGCAAGGAGAAAAGCTTCCTTGCCAACAGGGTCTGTGTCAATGTGCAAGTGCCAGGAAACACAAACTGCTTACCTGCAGGAAATGCAGCTCTGTGTGAATGCCAGGACACAGTCTGCCCAGCCAGCACAAGCCCAACACCACACCACACACTGGGAGATGCAGAAATGAGAGATGATTCTGTGGCACTATCACTGAGGAAGACCTCAGACAGACAGACTCATGCACGCACACACACACACACACACACACAAAATCAGTGAACAGAAGTGCCTCAGACACGTGTCCTGAGGAGATTCCAGTGCAGGGCAAGACAGGAACCTCGGGCAAGAGAGGCTAACAGGAGGGACAGGAGACACAGAGGTTGCTGACCACTGTCCTGCTGGTAGGCAGGCATCTGCCAGTAAACAGAGGACACTCCAGGAGCAGGTGACAAAGTTACCTAAACACAAATGCAATAAAAGCTACAGAGGGTAGGAAGAGAAGTTGGTCAGGAGCACATTGGAAAGCATGACCTGTAAGACTTCTGGTCACCCCAAGAAACCTCCTGCCACCTGGCAGGACATCTGATCACCCTGAGAAAGCATCAGTCACCTTGTAGGATGTCCGATCACCCCAAGAAAGCTCACACCAGCCATGTGGAGGGACCCTGCACATGAAGGCAGACAGCAGCCTGCTCCCTCCTCCAGCTGCGCTAAACCAGAGGGCAGACACTAGACAAGAAACCTCCATGTCCTGTCAGCTTTGTCTGCAACCTTGAGGGACCTCAAGGAAAACTGCTCCACTGAACTGAATCAACATATACACTGTTCTAAATATACTTTGGGGTAATTTTTTACAAAACAGACAAACAATAGAGTTACCCAAGGCTTCATCTTACCTCATTTTCCAACTTTTCACCAACTTTTCTCTGCCATTCGCTTCCCATCCCCCTTTGGCGCAGCAGTCTGCTGGGAACAAGGCCTCTGGGCAACCCCCTTCCTACAGGCTCAAGGAACCCAGCCCAGACTTGACCTGCTCCTGCCAGGTCTGCTGGATGTCACTCCTCTTTCTTCTGAGGACGGCTCCGCAAGCATCTCAAGCTCCCAGCACAGGGAGGCCCATCCTGTGTTCTCTCCTGCATACCAGTGTCCGGAAGAGGACCTGGTACTGACCAGACAACCGCCCTACAAATTAGCGGATCAATCAATCAAAAGCAAGGGCCGGGCGTGGTGGCGCACGCCTGTAATCCCAGCACTCGGGAGGCTGAGGCAGGAGGATCGCTGTGAGTTCGAGGCCAGCCTGGACTACAAAGTGAACTCAAGGCCAGCGTGAACTGCATAGTGAGACCCTATCTCAAAAAGACAAAAAATCAAAAGCAAGGGAAGGTAAACTACAGGTCTTTTACACAAGCATTTACACTGTCCCTTACATCTTTTTTAAAAACTGCTTTCACGGCAGAACACGAATTCCAAATAGACTTGCTGAAAAAACTTAACCCTTTCTTCAGTGCTCAGAGCTCAGTTTAACCTTCTTCCTGTTCCCTACCATTTTTCTTCCAGTGAATATGACACAGGAGAAGTCTGAGTCACATTACAAAGTCAGTGACAGGAACTGCCAGAACAAGGAAGTGTGTCAACATCACAATCCAAGCTAGAAAGCAGTCCCCAAGTCAAGTGATTCAACTATAAGTTTTCCTTCCTGCTGGCAGATAAAATAATGCACTTGATTTGGAAGAAACACCACCATCCACCACACTGCTGTGTTTAACCTCTAAGTCTGGCTCACTTATTTCACTCCCAGACAAGACTGGCTGCATCAGGCCAGGCCTGTGTTGCCCCTGACAGCCTCATGATCTCCACTGTCTGTGGGATTCATGCTCCTGATGTCAGCTGTGAATATACTAAACTTCACCTTACAGGGCAATCATCATTTGGCCACAGGCTCCTCCTCAGTCACCGACTTCTTGCTGCCACAAGGAAGAAAAGGCACCCAGAGATTACTACTTATCTGGACAACCCTGCACTTTATTTAGTCTGGCTATCTGACCAAGATTTAAAGATAAAACCCAAGTTGTAGCTTCTCTAGAGCAGATAGGTAATTTACGTTACTGAACAGAGAAAACATTTTCTTGCCCTCATATCAACATTACTAAGTCACTCTTGTCACATCATTGGGGAAACGTCAGTGTATTCGGGATCTGACTGGACTCCAAACCTGACCTAAGAGCCTTCCTCCCCTTCATCTCCTCTGTATTCTCCAAAGTCCTGCTGTGGGCCCGCTCCTTTGCAGGCACTCTCCACCCTTCCATTCACAAGCTCTTCTCCCTTCTCACACTGGCTCTCTCACACCCGAACTCCCCTTCCCCGTCCCCTGTGTACATGCCTTTCCCCCACAAGCCTGGGACTCCACAGAACTGACACATCCCCGGGCGCGTGCCTGCCGCACCAGTGTGGAATTTCCACACTTGCACAAATCCCCCTCGAGTGCACTCCCCCCATCAGAACTTGCCCGAGGCAACTGCACCGAGTCCTGTGGCAGCCGTTGAGAGGCAAGCGTCCCTCGTCATCTTTCCTGCTCCCACCTCACCTGGGCCTCACAGACCCGGTGCGCTCCCTCCGCAAAGCCCACCTCCAGACCACACGAAACCTCTCACCGGGCTGCGCTTGGGGAGGTGCTAAGCCTGAGAAACAACACAGGGTGAGGAGGGCTAGAGCACCAACAGCCGCGACTAGACAACGGGGTGAAGCGGGTGAGACCTCGAACAGCGCCGACTGGAGACACCCAGGTGACCCGGGGTGAGACCGAGAACAGCACCGACTGGAGACACCCAGGTGACCCGGGGCGAGACCGCGAACAGCACCCTCTAGAGACACCGGGGCGACCCGGGGTGAGACCGCGAACAGCACCC
>NW_004955436.1:820938-827318 GCF_000276665.1 Chinchilla lanigera | reverse complement strand
GGCCTCCGCCTGTGCGGGCCAGATTCGTTTCCCGACCCCAGCCCCGCTCCAGGCGCGTCCGCCGAGACCGCTGCGCCGAGCCGCCCGCCCGTGCCCGCCGCGCGCAGCCCGTCCCGCCCGGACCTCTGAGCGCTTACCGGCCACGTGCTTCGGTGTTTCCCTCACGGCGCGCTTTGCGGCCGGGCTCTGGCGTTTCTGAGGTTCACTTCGCTTTCTTTCAGACTCGAACCTAGCTTGCGTCGCAAGCACCTCGGGGACCGCTCGCAGCCAGGCGGCGGAAGCCGGGGGATCAGGGCGCCCCCGGGCGGCTCCCCAGGCCCCGGATCCCGGACCCCGCACCGCCGACCCGCGTCTCTCCCGCGGGAGCGCTCCGTCCCGCGCAGGCGCGTCCGACGAGGTCGGGGCTCAGCCCCTGGGTTCCCGCGGCCACCCATCCGGATAAGGGGTGCACACCCGCGGCCTGGGCCTGCTTTTCGTACTTCTTTGAATTCAGATCATAAGCGGGAGGATTCTGGTCACATCCCCGTCTGCCAGGGCCCTTTCACAAGCAGCCCCCGGCTCGCTCCCCAGGAGCTCGTTCCAGAGCAGGCAGAGCCAGGCCAAGGGCTCTCCCAGCTCAAGGGTCTTCAGCCTCCTAAGAGGTGGGTAACGGGGCTGCTTCTCTTTGACACCTTCAGTGGGCTCAGCCAGTCTTTAGCCTGCACGACCAAGGCCTGAATTCAGTTCCCAGCACACGAAATAAATAAATAAACAAGCAAGCAAGCAAAGGACAGCAGGGTAGGGGTGGACGTGTCCCGAGCAGGACAGTCTCTTGGTGACCTTGGGCTGACACAAACCCCCCGCCATAGTTTTCGAGGAAAACTATCGAACGTGGCTCTGTTCTAATCCCACTTGGAGGCAGGGTGCATCCTCACTTTGGCCCAGCGAATCAAGCAGCCTCTTTGGGGGCCCTTGAGCTGCAGTAGGAGACATGTAGATGGGGCCCCCGTCACTGGCAGCTTTCTCAGTTCTTGGAGCACAGACTCTTCGTGGGTCCTGGCCTCTGTTGGCCCTTCCTGTCTGTCATATGCACACTTCCTGGAACCTGTGTGCGTGAGGGTCTGCCTGACCAAACAAGGTAGGTGGAAATGCCAACCAACGCAAGGCAGACCACTGTGCATTTGTAGTTATTGCCACAATCTGCCGCTTCCAAGGAGGTAGAGACGGTGTCTGCTGCTCTTGCCCACGACCCGGAATGACTGGAGAGCTGCGGGCCTCCTGCCGTGGACACATTCAACCCAAAGCTCATGGCACCTTCCGTCTTCAAGAGTTCCTTATGTTCCCGCTTCAAGAGGAGCAAGTGTGGCCCCTTAGGAAGGTGAGGAGTTCGGATTATAGCGTCTGAACTTCTTAAAAACATTTAAACTCCAACTCTCCCCCAAGTTTGACCAAGGACAGAAGAATATCAAGGGAGATATGCAGCCTCAGAAAGCTATCGAGTCTCCAACGTTATGGGGACAGTATTGGATTTGCTTTTCCATTACAAAATGCTCTCCGTTAATTTAATCCTCTCTGTGGAGGTCAAGAGGAGACATCTGGACCTTACAGAACAGAAAATCACTGAAGAGATGAACAGACAGCGAAGACCAGCCTGAGCCCACCTGAACGACTGTCAGGTGAGGACGGCCTTGTGGAAGGCAAGGCTGACGGCTACAGCCTACAGCTGGGACAGGAGGCTGCCCAGCGCGGGGTGGGCCACACTTCTGGGTGTACCTGGTGGTCAGGTGTGACTTTAGGAACTTTGTGTGGCCCCCGGCCTTCCCTCTCTTGAACGGTTCCCTGCGTGCCCTTGGGCTGCTGTGAACACTGTGTGCTGTACAGTTTCCCCACGAGGCCTCTCCCACTATCACTGTCCTGATCAGTTCTGTACAGTGCCAGTAACTGTTGACACATCACTCTCTCCCTGTCAGCAGTTTACAGGAGGACTTGCTCTGCATGCTTTGGGTTCTACATTGTATGGGTTTCGCAGAAGGTACAACCCCTTGCTTTCACCGTTAGAGTGTCATAGAGATGAGCTTTGCGACCTGAAAATCCTCTCTGCTTCTCCTGCAAGACCCTGACAACCTCTGATCCTTTCTCTGTCTGGGAAGGTCTACCTCTTCCAGATGCTGACAGGTGGACGCCTGCAGGCAACCTTCCCGTACCAGTCACCCTCTTTTGCTTTCTAGTATGCACCAAAGGGCTGTCACATCTCTTCTTGCTTTCATGCCTTGTTTTCTTTTAGTGATATTTTCTCACCTTTAAGTATGTAGTTTGACTTATTTAGCCCATTGATATGATGAGTTCCGTTAGTTGACTTCTGAATGTTGAACCGAACTTGCCTTACCTGGGCTAAATCCCAATAAGTCACCATGCATTCTCTTCGTGCTGTGATGAATTAGATTTGCTGATATTTTCTTGAAGCGTTTTGCATCTCTGTTCACGAGAATGAGGAGTCTGGTGTGCAGTTTTCTTGTAATATCCTGTTGCTTTTGGTGCAGGAGAAATGCTGGTCTCATTGGATGAGTTAGGAAGTATTCCCTCTGTTTCTAGCTTCTGAAAAAGGCTATGAAGAATTAGTATAAATTGTTTCTTGTGTGTCTGCTAGAATTCACCAGTGTGCTCAGCTTGGCCAAGTACTTTCTATTTTGGAAAGTTATCCATAACTAAATTAAACTTCTTTTTTTTTTTATTTTTTTATTTATTTATTTTTTTTTTGGTTTTTCTCCGGTACCGGGAACCGAACTCACGACCTTGCGCTTGCCAGGCAGGCGCTTTTGCCGCTGAGCTAAATCCCCAGCCCCTAAATTAAACTTCTTTAATACACATAGGCCAATTCAAATGGTTTATTCTGTCTTGTGTTAGTTTTGGCAGTATGTCTGTCTTTCAAGGACTCGGCCCACTTCATCTTTCTCCATCTTTTCACTTTTATTTATTTTTTTGTTGTTGCTTTTTCCGGTACCGGAAATCAAACTCACTACCTGCGCTTGCCAGGCAGGTGCTGTGCTGCTGAGCTAAATCCCCAGCCCCATCATCTTTTCACTTTTAGTCTTTAAGTTATTCGATCTGTGGGCATGGAGTTCATAGTATCACATTATTAGCCTTTTGATGTTTATGGGTCTTGTAGTGATGGCATCTCTTTCATTCTAATTCTAGTAATTTCTTTCTTCTCCATCGTTTTTTCTTAGCCTGGCCAGAGGTTTATAAAAAAAAAAAAAAAAAAAAACAGCTTTTGTTTTTACTGATTTTCTCTACTAATTTCCCATATTTGATTTTATTGATTTCTGGTTTAATATTTATTATTCTTTTCTTATACCTACTTTGGATTTAGTTTGCTCTTCTTTTTACAGTTCTCAGGTGAACCATAGATTATTGACTTTAGATCCTTTCCAGTTGTTATGGTTTGCACCTGGATATCCCGCCAAAGCCTCATGCAATCATGGGGTGGGCTTCTAGAGTTCATGAGTGATTCATGGTCCAATGTTGGAATTATGGGTGTGAGTGCTGCACCTGCCCTGGGACAGGTAGTTTGCATACAGTGTAAGGGAGGGAAGAGGCTGCTTCCCACAGCAACCCCCTTTTGCTCTTGTTGCTTTTGTTGTGTTCCACCACCATGAACAGTTATCCTCTGCCATGTGCCACTCTGCCTCAGAGCCAGCTGAGTATGGACTGAAACCTCTATAAACTGTGAGCTAAATAAACCTTTGCTTCCTTAATTTTGGGTAGTGGGTATTTTGTCTCAGCAATGAGAGAAAATAATCAAGTAACCAAGACACCAGTATATTCAATGAATGACACAGACTTCACATACACACTGTTTTAGCTACATTCTGCATATTTTGATCAATTCCATTGTCAGTCACAGCATTTTTACTTTCTCTTTAGATTTCCTTTTTGACCAATGTGTTGTCTAAATGTCTTGAGATTTTCCTATCTTCCTGTTATTAACTTCTAGGTTAATTACTGTAGTCTAAGAGCGGACATGTTTTTTATTTTACATCAGTTAAGGTGTGTTTTAGGGCCATGAATGTGCTCTGCCATACTAAATTTCCCATGTGAATATGAGAAGCATGTGTACTCCACTATTGCTAGAGAGTAGTTGATAAATGTGAGTTATATCCAGTTGATGATGGTATTGATGAGTTCAACTATGTGCTTACAGACTTTCTGCCTTTGGGATCTGCCCATTTCTCTTCAAAGTTGAAGAGTCCAACTATAATAATGAATTCATCTTTTTCTTGCATTTCCATTGATTTTTACCTCATATATTTTGATGCTCTCTTATTATGTACATGCAAATAAAGGATTTTTATATCTTCTTTGAGAATGACCCTTATCATTAATGCCCATCTTTATCTTTGATAAATTGTTTTGCTCAGAAGTTGGCTTCATCTATCTGTGTGAGTTTGTGGCCACCCTGGACTGCATAGCAAGACCTTGTCTCAAAAAAAAAAAAAAAAAAAAAGTTGACTTTGTCCAAAATTAATATAACTACTCCTGTTTTCTTTTGATTAGCATTAACACAGCATATCTTTCTCCATCTTCTGACTTTTTGTCTATATATGTCTTCATATGTAAAGTGAGGTTTTTTTGCAGATATCATATAGTTGGACCTTTGGATGAATTTTTTTTTACCTGAGACAAGGCTTGCTTTCTACCCAGGCTGGTCTTAAACTCCTGGGCTCAAAGGGTCCTATACCTCAGTCTCCAGAATGGGCTTGGGCTGCTGTGCTCATGTCACTGGCTGTCCTTCTTTAAATCTGTGCTGATGATCTGTCTCTCATTTCGTGTGTTTACACAACCAGTGCTTACAGTGATACATGATGTGAATAGTCAGATAGGCACTACCTTACTTATTACTGTTTTCTATTTCTTGCCTATGGTTTTGGATCCTACTTTTGTCGTCCATTCTTTTCTGTCTGTTTTAGTGTTCACTGAGCACTGTGTATGATTTCACTCCCTCTATTCTTTAGCATAACAGTTATGCTTTTTAAACTGTAGTTTGCAATATTTATTTACAAGTAGTCCAATTTTCAAGTGACATTGCACCATTTCTCAGAGAATGAGGGTGTATTATGATAATGAAGTGTCCTCCTTCTTTTCCCACTCCATAGCTCATCTCACAGATTTGCATATGTGTAATAATGTGTGTGGACATGATAACATATATGTATAATAAGATACATTGTTACTGTCATTTTAAGCAAAATGTTATGTCAAATCAATTAGGAATTTTAAAAACCAGTTTTATTTTACCTTCACTTATTTATTCTCCTAGTGCTTTTCTTTTCTTTACATTGATCTGAATTTCTAATTGATCTCATTTTGCTTCTTTGAAAAGCAGTTCTGAGGGGCTGGGGATTTAGCTCCAGTGGCAAAGCGCCTGCCTGGCAAGCGCAAGGTCATGAGTTTGGTTTCCGGTACCGGAGAAAAACCAAAACCAAAAAAAAAAAAAAAGAAATGAGAGGGGAAAAGGAAAACCTGCTAAGCTTCCAAGAGCAGAGACGATGCCTTGTTGGAGCAGAGGTAAAATTCAGCTGGCACAAGGAAGGTTTAATAGTTGCTGGAGGTGACACCCAAAACTTTTGAAGTTTTACAAATGAAACAGCCAACCTACAACACCCCAAAGGACAAACCTGAGTTGATATTTTCATCTTGCATATGTCTGTCTGCCAAGCTGAAAGGAAGCTGCAAGGGATCCCAGTACAGACCATGAAGTGCATGTACTGAGGGGAGCGAGTATCTGTGCACCTACAGCCATCCACAGGAGACCCAGGCAAGAAGCCTGCAGGGAGAGGAGGCTCTCTGAGGACCACGGTTCAATTTCCCTTTAATGTGGCCACACTGACCTCATGCGCGTTCTAGTATGGGGCAATGCTTTAACGGGGACAGAAGTGGATTCTCTCTTTTCTTCCTTAGTGTGTACGTTGTTGGCATAACATGGACTTACCATAGAGAAGCCAGTATGGGAATGTACTCTCTCTGAATATGGTGGAGGCTTTCTGCCTGATAAAGTCCTTTCAGTGTCTAAAAATATGGAGCTGCAATTTGGAGGCTGAGGCAGGAGGATTGCTGCCAATTCAAGGCCTACCTGGGCTGCATAGTGAGTTCAAGTCCAGGCTACACTACATAGTGAGACCCTGTCTCCAAAATAATTCAATAAACAAATAAATGGAGGGAGGGTGAAACCTTGTAATGTTAGAACTAATAAAGTAACTAAAACAATTTTCAAAAAGAAGCCATCAGTCTGGACCTGTGGGTGAATGAAGGATGGTATGGTTTGTGTCTAGATGTCCCCCTAAAGGCTCATGCAGGCATAAGGGTGGGCTTCTAGAGTTTGTGATTGATTCAGGTTCAGTGCT
>NW_004955436.1:809554-820838 GCF_000276665.1 Chinchilla lanigera | reverse complement strand
AAAAAGAAAAGCAATTCTGTCAACATTTTTTGCAAGGCAAAACATTTCTGAACTTTTGTCTAAAAGGTCTTTATTTTCCTTCATTTTGAAGGAAATTTTCTTGGATACAGGATTCTATTTTGTGGGTTTTTCCCCTCAACACCAAACATTTAACTCCACTGTCTTCTTGTTTGTGTAGTTTCTGAGAAGAGGGATGTGATGCTTATCTTTGAGTCTGAATAACAAAGAGTCGTGGCTTTTAAGGCTTTTCCCCTTATCTTTGTTTCTCAGTAGGAAAAGTTGGCTTTTATAAAGATTTTCTTTTTTGCAGACAGAGACTTACTATGTCATCCAAGGCTGACCTTGAACTCACTATGTAGCCCAGGGTGGCCTAGAATTCCCAGTGATCCTCCTGCCTCAGCCTCTCAAGTGCTGGGATTACAGGCATGTACCACTATGCCCAGCTAGGATTTTTCTCCTTTTATCTTTGATTTTTCTAAAGTTGTAATATGATATGCCATGATGTAGTTGGGGCGTTCATTCTAGAGCTATGGTTTGGCATTTAACATTAGGCTAAGGAAATTCTCAATTACTGTATTATTGCTTCAAATACAACTGTTTCTTTCTGCTCCTTCTCTCTCTTCTCTATCACTACTACTTGAAATCTTTGATCAAGTAAAATTAACAATACATACAGCTTTCAACACAGGGACCCTATTTGGGGATTTATTACATTTTCAGGTGAATCATCGCCAGGAGCCACTTTTTATATAACACTTGGAAATTTATTGTCCAGGCCAAGAATTTTGGGGGATATTTGTGATTATTTTTTAAAGTGGCTGATAAGTCCCAAAGAAAAGGCCTGCATAACAGCTGTAATAAGTCCACGGCTGGGAGATTGTTGAGGGTTGTGTGTGAGAAGGAGAGTAGCTGGAGCCACATAGCTGAATGTATTTTCCAAGACAGATCAGATTGAAAGTACCCCATTCTACAGGCAATTGTCAGTGACGATTTTGAAAGCCAAATCACAGCCTCTTATGGCTTGTATTCATAGGGCAAGAGAGACTCCATTTTCTTTTTTTTTTTTTCTTTTTCTTTTCTTTTAAAGAGTAAAAGAAGGACAACATAGCAATAGGGGGATTCACTGAATTACAGACCAAGTGGTAGGACATTATCAATGGTTGTTATTTTACCTATTGGTATCTTCAAGATAGTTTCTCAGGAAAACAAATAGACAAATAGTTGTGAGTTACAGACAAAAATGGCAGGAAATTATCAATGGTTGTTGTACTATATCTTGGTTTCTCCAAAATGGTCTCTAGGGAAAACAAATTGAGCTATGCATGAGTGATCAATCAAATAATCATTGACTGTTCTCAGTGGTTGTTGTTGAAAATACATAGTAACAAACATACATCCGTTTACGAAATAGCATAGGAACAATACAAAGATTACAGAGTTATGGACAGATTGGTAGGAAATCATCAGGGGCTGCTGCAATACATGTTGGCATCCTCAAAGTAGTTTCTCAGGGAAACATATATGTGCAGGAAAGATCCAACAAGTAGTTACAGCCCAAGGGTTGCAAAAAATAGCGGATTACCTCCTCATCGGTGACTCCCCTCATTGAGGTGTGACGGCTGGAAGGAAGGCCAGAGCTGAGAAGAAGGACCGAGAGACCAGCACCAGTGTCCAGCCATGGACTGCCCACTTTTCCTCTGTACTCATGATTTAGTGGGGCTCCTCCTTGGAGACAACCGTCCTTCTCCATGAAGGTGGTTCTACAGAATCTGAATATTGGTCACCCATGTAATCCGTGAAGTCTCAGTGCAGACCTCTCCAGAGCTCCACTCACTCCTCCACCCCAGCCTGTACAGTTAGGGGAAGAATGGCCTCCAGGGGGTCTCCCCAGGTATTGCCCAAGGTCCTCCTGGTTTCCAGCTCCTGAATGGCTCTTGCATCCCCAGTCAGCTCGACCACTGGAGACTCCATTTTCTTTTAAAACTCTATATTAAGAGAAGTCACTTAAGTTCACTTAAGCTGTAGTTGACTCCACTCTTCACCCACTCCCCTTGGCTAGTTATCAACCCACTTAAAAGAGAGCAGAGTCAGAAAATGGGAGCAGAACAAACAGGACAGATTGAGAAGTCGGCTAAGAGTTAAACTGCAATGGTCATCTGGAATTCAGCTGTCAGACAGCTTCTGGGAGAAGTAAACTGTGATAATCGTGTGATATTCTTGTGAGTTTCTCAAAAATGAGGTGATGGTTACTATGGAAACAAAATGTACTTAAACTGAAGATGAGACCCAGATTGGGGTGGACACCTTCTCTGGTTCCTGGTTAGAGACTCTCCATCTCTAACTTGATTTAACAGATCATAACAGATTAACGCTGGCTTGATAAAGCTTTGTTCCTTCTGCCTCTTTGGTTTTCTTGTGAGTGCCTTTCTCCTTTAACTTGCTTGCCATATCACCATCTTGATGTCCCCCCAAAGCCTCATGTAGTAATAAGTGAGGTTTTCAGAGGTGTCTGTGATAGGGCAAGGGAGCCTCCATTTTTCTTTTCTGCAACTCCATTTTAAGAGAAGTCACTTAAAGTTCACTTAAACTATAGATGAACTCACTCCTCATTCCCTCCCCTGTAGTTAGTCATAAGCCCACTAAAGAAAACAGAGCTATAAAATAGTAACTGAACAAACAGAACAAATTGAGTAGGCTAAATGTTAAACCACAATGTCCCCCCCAGGTCTGCTATCAGACTTCTCATCCAGCTCTGTCCAGGGTGAACAGATCCCCCAAACTAGGTGCCCACAGATGTATAAGAAAAGTAAGAATAAATCAAACCAAGACAGCCAAAATCCTGTGATCAGGTGCTAGCGGCCTCTAGGATGGACTGAGCCCTGATTACCATCTTCAGTAACCTTTTATTCAGAAATCCACCAAGGAGGCAGCAGAGCAACCAGAGGATATCAACTGTTTTAGCAAGGACAATACAACTCAATTATCATAGGAATTCAACCTGACCGGTAAGCCATCATGTTATCTTCCTTCACGAATATCTCAGCAGAGCAATTAGTATTGACCCTGGGGCTTATGCTTATGTTAGACTTCCTCCAGAATCCAAGCATCATGTGGTGGTCAGGCCTCAGACAATACACAAAAGAGTAACTAAAGACTGTCCTTCTCCACATCTGCCTGACTGACACATGACCTGCCACTTTTGGGAAATGTAAACCTTTGACAATTCTGTGACATTCTTGTAAAATTCCCAAGAATGAACTAATGTGGTTGTATGGTTACTATGGAAACCCAAAAAGGTATTTAAACTGGAGGAAGATGTCAGATGGGGTGGACATCTTCTCTGGCTCCTTGTTGGAGACTGTCCATTGCCAGCTTTTGAATAAACCTTTGTTTGTTCCTGCATTTTCAGTCACTTGTGAGTGCCTGTCTCACTGAACTTGTTGCAACAGGTGGACCTACCATGTGTGACACTGGGATTGATTCATGGTACAGTGCTAGGATTAAGGGTGCTGGGGTTCCTACCTCTTTTGTTTGTAACTCACTATTATTTGTCTATTTGTTTTCCTGAGAAACTATCTTGTAGATAACAATATGTAAAACAATAACCATTGATAATTTCCTACCACTTTGTCTTTAATTTGGTAAGCCCCCCCTATTATTATGTTATCCTTCTTTTACTCTTTAAAATAAAAAAAAAAAGGAGTGCTGGAGTTAAAGGTGTGAAAGCTATCCCCCAAGGGATATCCTGGATAAGATATAAGGGACAGAAAAAAGCATGTCGCTTGCTGTTTCTTTGCTACTTATTACTTGCTGCCTTCTGCCTACCACGCACTGTTTCTCCTCTGCAATGCCCCTCTGCCCTGCCTCCCTGCCTTGGAGCCAGATATGGACTGACACCTCTACAAACCGTGGGCCAAAATAAAACTTTCCTCCTTTTACTTTTGGTGTCAGGTATTTTGTCTCAGCAATGAGAAAAGTAACTAGCATTAAATCAAATCCTCTATACGGTATTCCTAAGAATAGTATTTTGTGGAAGCCCATTGAGTATACTAAAACAATATCTTGCCTCAGAGAGAAAAATGGTAGAGAAAATCATCATACTGTGCCTCTGTCAAAAAACAGATACCATCTACAGGTGCTGCTTATGCTCAGAGGTGGTGTGAGTTGCAGAATTGAGCTGCTGAGATCATCCATGATCAGCACTGGATGATGGCCCCATGAAGCTTATTCTCCTAAGACTGTGGTTTAGGGGAACTTTTAGCATTTTCCAGGATTCGGGGCTGGTAATCTTCCAAGAATCAAAATTTTAACACACCATCATGAGCGTGGGATGGAAAACACTGGGTTTCTGGGTGACTTATAAAGATAGTGATTATTTCATTTCTAAACATAAATAATTAAGCAAATCTAGCTGAGCAAAATATCTAATTAACTTAATGATGTGTGACATAAATGAACTATGACCCCTGACAAAATAGAGCTTTAAAATACTTATAAATTTAATTTCTCTGTGCTGGTGAAATGCACATAATCTGAATGTGACAGGCATGAAACAGTCCCCAGCCTCCATTAATCCAAAGCTGTTTTATGAGGAATAGAGCAGGATTGTGGGCCAATGCCTGAACCCCAACTTCTCTGTGATGAGGGGAACCAAGGAGAAAGCAGAGGGAAAAAGCAGCTGTGAGAAAGGTGAATTTTTCTGAGGATCAACTTGAAGATAACTTTCTCTTCCAAAAGCCGGGTCATCTGAAATCTTCCTCCCCCTGAAGTAAGAATGGGGACTCACAGGTCCAATAAGTCAATTTGGAGACTGGCAAACCCTTTACAAAAGTGTTTCAGAAAACCAACACCAGACAAAAGTGAGTGTAGGCATTTCCTGCTGTCATGCTGTGGAACCAAAATGTGTAACTTCCAGAACTTGTAAATTTCGAGCAATTCTGAGTAAAAGCTAAGGTTGGTCCCTCATGACAATCCCTGCTCAGATGACAGCAGTACTGTCCCTGGAAACCAATGAGTGTGCCCAAGAGGAACATAACACCTATTTATTCCATTTATTCCTGCCAGGGTTCCAAACAGGGATGACATCCCTAAGACTAAGAGGGAGACTAGTCCTGCACCAGAGAAGGGTCAGGTCCTCACAGCCACCAGTGCAAAAGTTTCAACAAGGGTTTGATTCACCAAGGGGAGCAGCTTGGTTCTGACACCTGTGGGTCAAAGCAGGTGTGATTTGCGATGTGAGGGGTTCCCAGAAGGAAGAGAGGGGACTTCAGTAAGGACACATGCTGCTTGTTGCAGAGCCTTCGGACTCATTCACATGTGAGACCAGGTGCTTGCATTTGGGGTGTGAAGCAAGAGCTCCATGTGGAAAGGGCGAATTCACACATTATGGGGGTGTTAGGAAAAGATTTTCCTTCCATGTAGGTTTAATTGTAGTACTACTGTCATCATTTTACAGATGAGGAAACTCACGCAGAGGTAACACATGAAAAGCACATCTTGGGATGTGTTTAAACATCTGTTCCCAAGCAGTCCTTTTTCTCAGGCACCAAATAGAACCTGGTGCCAAGGGCACTTTTCCTCTCCAGTTCCATGGACCCTCAACCCACATCCACCTTCCAGGGCCTCAAAGAAAGACCCACACTTCAACCTTCCTTCCAGCTGTCACCTGCCCTGCATTCCAATCCTGACCCCTGTGCTTTCCAAGGTTAAGAGGTAATCATCTGATTTAAAAAAAAATGAGCTCTGTACACAGGTAGAAATGTATAACAGCTTTAAAATTTCCTTTTCTATTTTGTTGTCTTCCCTTTTCTTCTCTGTTTTTGTAAATTAACCAATAAACTTAATCAAGAACCAGAAATTTAGATGAATAGGTAGGTGCATAGATGCTGTTGTGGACTGAATTGTAGCCCCCAAAATTCATATGTTGAAGGCCTAGCCCTGGATGTGACAGTGTTTGGAGAGAGGACTTTAGTGAAGTGTTATGGTTTAGGTCTAAACTGTCCTCCAAAAATCTCACTATTCCAAAGCTTTTTTCAAAAATGATTGAATAGAGGGGCCAGGGTTTTAGCTCAGTGGCACAGCGCCCACCTGGCAAGCACAAGGTCATGAGTTCGATTCCCAGGACCGGAAAACAAAAAAACAAAAAACAAACAAAAATGATTGGATAATGGGGTGTTATGCTTATTAGTTGATTAATCCATTGTTAAGTTCATAGTTGAATGCTCTTAGGAGGTGGGGCCTGGTTGAAGGACACTGAGGTCATAAGCTGGAAGGGTGGAGCTCCCCAGCTCCTTCCTCCTCTCTCTGCGTCCTGGCTGCCCTTGGATGGGCAACTTTCCTCTTCCAAGTTCTTCCACCATGCAATTGCTGCCTTGGAGCCAGCCAACCATGGACTGAACCCACTGAAACTGGGATCCAAAATAAACTTCTCTTCCTTTGTGTTGTGAGCATCAGATATTTTATCCTAGGGACAGGAATCTAATGTAGGAGGTAACTAAGCTTATATAAGGTGGTACAGTCTGTCTTTAGATTCCCTCAAAGCCTCACAGTCATAAGTGGGGATTTTCAGAGGTGGCTGGATCTAGAGTCTGTGATCCTGGGATCGAGGGTGTGTAATTACTAAATTAGTCCACTGATGGTTGTGGTATAGCTCTGGATGTGGATGGGAAGGCCCACTGGAGTGGTGAGTGCTACCTACCCTAAGGGCAGGTATCCTGGATAAGATATAGGGACAGAAAGAGTGCTACTGTTTTGCTTTGCTGCCTTCTGTCAGCCATGAACTGTTTATCCTCTGCTGTGCACTCTGCCACACCACCCTGCCTTGGAGCCAGACAGTTATGGACTGAAACCTCTACAAACTGTGAGCTAAATAAACCTTTCCTCCCTTAACTCTGGGTGTTGGTTATTTTGTTCCAGCACTGAGAAAAGTAACCAAGACAGAAGACCGTAAGGGTGGGTCTCTAATCGATAAGACTATATACTT
This sequence comes from Chinchilla lanigera, assembly GCF_000276665.1. Taxonomy (NCBI): domain Eukaryota; kingdom Metazoa; phylum Chordata; class Mammalia; order Rodentia; family Chinchillidae; genus Chinchilla; species Chinchilla lanigera. Next base: position 813,856 of record NW_004955436.1, on the reverse strand, counting down.
ATAACAAGAGGAAGAGACCCCCAAATCCCTTTCGTGTGCACACAGAGAAGGGGCCCCTGACGCAGAATGAGAAGGGTCTGTGAGCCAGCACAGCCCTCTCAGGAAGCACCAGTGGGCCTCTTTTCCTCAGGCTTCACTCATGCAAACTTGCAAAAAAATGACTTTCTGTTGCCTGAGCTACCTGCCTATGGCGTTTTATTACATTTTTCCAAGCAGATGAATGTGGCCAATTTTCTGGAATGCTTCATGTCTTAGTTACTTTTCTTGTTGCTGAGACAAAATACCTGACATCCAGCACCAGAAACACAAACAACTAAAAACAAAACAAAAACCCAGGTACAGGTACATTCAAGTTCTAGTTCTGCAGCTTCTGAATGTGAAGCCTGACAATCATTTCACCCTGTAAGAGTGAGCTCCTTCAAGGGACATGGTGGCTCATGCCTATAACCCCAGCACACAGGAGACTGAGGAAGGAGGATCATAAGTTCAAGCCTAGAAGTGTCAGTTTCAAAGGCAGGACGTACAGACAGAAAGCAAGAAACGCAGTCTGCCTGAAATGTTAACATGATACTCTGGGGCGAGTTCTACCTCCTGGCGTAATCTTGGCTTATCCACTCTTTCTCTGCCATTAAGGATATTTTGATGGAAAACTACTAAGTAATGCAGTAGATAAATCCTACTAATGAGAACAGAAACTAATTTTGGGTAGGACTTTGAATGTGTTCACACAGTGGATTGGTAGAAACATTCTACGCCGCAGCCCCACAGACAGGCCATGCTGACCACTCTCAGCTGACAGAGAGGAAGGTGTGGCAGACGGCAAGTCAGAAATGGACAGAACTCAGCACAGCTCTGTAGGAAGGCCCATGTGACTCTGGTGTTTGAGCTGTCGCTCACATTTCCCTTTCCAGTGTCCCTCTGGTCTCAGCAAGACTGTCACGTAAGACCGTCAGTCCCCTAACCAAGAGGCAAACCTGCGGGTCAGGCTAGTCCAAACGTCTTCTCCACAAGGTGAGTGCACCAAAAGTCCCTGCACTGTAGTACTTGCTGCTGAGCGCTGAGAGAAAACAAACAAGCTTAGCCGTACGTTATGAAAATATTACTTTTGCTTATGATGTTATTCTGATGGGAATTTCATTTGAAAATTCTAGTGTTTTAGGTTACTGGCACTTTGCCTAAATTTTTTTAACTAAACTATCCACTTTATATGTGTATCCATGTCGTATACAAGACCTAAACATGCATAAATATTTATGCTTTTTGAATGATCATGTATTTCTCACTGATGGTGGAAATTCTGGAAGATGCATCATTAGGGAATTTTGGACACCATGTGAATGACACAGCAGGTGCTTATAAAGCAAGCAGCCACAGGGTCACCAGAGGATTTGGTCTCCTGGGACCACACTGTACATGGGGTCGGCCCTTGCTGTAAACGCCATCACTTGGCACCTGGCTGCACTGTAATGCCTTTATTTAAAGTGTCTTCTCTTCAGATGGAATAAAATTTATCTAGCAGGGAGTAGATTCATTTACTGAGGAAACCCACTTCATAAGCCTTAACCACTTGAGCATTCAGTTCAGCTTGCAGTTAATCTTTAAGAGAATGTAACTCTGCACATAACCCGCTGTGTCGGGTGAACTTCCCAGGCTCTTACAGAAAATCTTTTACCTAAAGCTTTGCTTTGTTTCCTCCCCAAGGAAGAAGGACTAGGAATAGGCTCTAGTTATAGCAGTGAGCACCATTCCACTCATCCGCAGAAGACAGCGGAGCAAGCGGGGCACAGACGTGGTGAGCTGGGGTCTCAGTCCATGCTCACCATGCCGGGCAGCTTAGTCCTTGTCACTGGTGTGTGACTTGCTGTAACTTTCTTTTTTTTTTTTTTTTTTAACTTTCTTTTCTTAAAGCTTTGGATTTTCTGCCTTGCAGATGAAAGTGCTCAGGACACAGAAGTCACACATAACCATTAGACAATGAAAAGAAACACACTAAATTTACTTTTAAGCAACTATTCAGTTCTACAGTGTGTAGCCAAAAATGGTGCCTATTCTTCAGCATATCTTTCTCTCTCTTTCTTGTTTCTATGGAGCTTAAAGCCAAAATGACATGAGGAGAGATATCAGTTTTCCTGATTTGTACCTCTTTGACAGTCATTTATTACTTTAATAAAACTTGTGTCTATATTAGAAGGTAGCCCTGGCTTGAAGGCAAACATACTCCTGGAAATGCTGTCACATGACCTTTGGGTTTGGCCAGCAGATGGCCGGATGCCTAAAGATAAAGTGCCGAGCCTGAGGCCCAAGAGAGCTGGTCTGGATCTGAGCCACCGAGAGAGACGCCAGAGGAGAGATGGTAGAACTCATATCCACCCACAAGATGCAGGGTGAGAGGACACCTTGCTCCAGGCAGCAGCAGCTTGTCTTGTGGATGGCAGGGTAAGCCCCAGAGAACTCTCAACTTGGAAACTGCTGTGCTTAAGTCCTGAGTTTTGACCACCTTTTTTATTTTCTGTAAGCCTCAGGGTCCCAATTCGTAAAATAATAGACAAAGCAGTGCGCCTGCCTTCGCAGGACTCTCATCTGGAGTGGAAGAAATAAAGGATGCACCAGAGCTCTGGGGTAGCAAGCGCCCAAGAAGCACACTGAGCACAGCGAGGCAGGGTGTGCTGGAGGACGTGTGCACCAGGGGCCGCGGACGACCACACTGCTCTCTTGGTGACAGCTGCAATGTTGGAGGACAGGCCAAGGAAGAAATCATAGAATTCCCTTTGGTGATAGGAGTAGTTTGCTTGCATTTGCAGTTTATTTGTGGAAAACTGAATCTCATAGCACAGATTTATCTGTATGAACAGGAAGCATGCAAATAAAAAGAAAAGATGTACTGTCCTATGCTCTCAAAAAAGTTTTAAAACTGAAAGATAAGGAATGGATATTATTGTGTCTTTATTCTTTATGAGAGGAAAACCACAGAGAAACTTCTCAGAGTTGTTCTTGGCTCTCAAGACAAAAAAAAACTGTGGAGTGGGGTTGCTGGTGACCAGCACTCTGAAATCCCTCCAGCTTTGCTGCTGTCACTGGACATGACCTTGGTGGGCCACAGTCAAACTGTGCTTGATGCGAGCTCATGGAGAAGCCCGTCCTACCTCATGTCGTGCGGTTGCTGTCCCTGCCTAGTGGTTCTCAGGCCTGGCTGCACATTCAAGTTTGTATGGTGCTTTAAAAATGCTGATGCTCGGCCCCCACCCTGGGGTGGCTGGTCTTACTGGTTTGAGCTCAAGCCCAGTGTGAGATTCTCCAGATGGTTCTGACATGAAGCCTGACTTGGAGGCTATGGCTGCCACTTATAACTCCTCGCCACGGCGCTGGGTAAAGGCTGCTCCTCCTTTGTAGCAACACACAACTCTGGCAGGGTGAATAGTTAAGCTACTTTTCACTCATTAAATTTAGCAGGTTCACTCAGCCAAATGCTCCCCGAAGGTGCCTGAGTAGAAAAGCTGCTGTCTGCGGTTTCACCCTGGCCGTCATGGCTACCCTCGGGCCTTCCGTGAATTGATCAACCCCTTTCCTGCCTGAAGAGCTTATTTTAAATACTATTTTTTAAATACTATTTTTTTCTTGGGGCAGGTACATTTAGAAAATAAGGCTGAAAACATACGGGGTCAACATACTTTTAAAAACAAGTATTAGGGGCAGGGGATATACTTTAGTGGCACAGCACCTGCCTGGCAAGTACAAAGTTCTGAGTTGGATTCCCAGTACCAAAAATAGATAAATAATAAATAAAAAACAAGTATTAGATCTCAAAATGGGGCAGGGTGGTCTTGTGTGGGGGCCTTTGTGCCCACTGCTCCATTCAGAGCCCTTTGTTTCCTGGAGGTCTGTGCCCAAAGGGTCCCTCTATGTGAGGGTCACTCTCTGCGAATGTAAAATCATGCCATCACCATCTTTTGCACTCCTGAGCCTGTGGTCCCCGTCCTTCCACATCTGACACGGTGTAAGTGGTGTGGACTTTACCTACACATTCGCTGCATATTGCCAGTCTTCCCTTGAGAGAATCAAGCTGTACAGAACGAGAAGTTTTATCTCTTATTACATTTATGTGTCCCAATGACCTGGTAAAGTGCCTGACATGTGGTAAGAGTTCAAAGTATTATTTGTTGGATTAAATTAATGACTGTAAGGTACATGCTTATACATTAAAATACATTGATTGCTTTCAAACCACCTTATATATATATATATATATAAATCCCCCCCACCAGGCAGGCACTTTGCCACTGGGCTATATCCCTGGCCCCCTGG
>NW_004955436.1:779911-807899 GCF_000276665.1 Chinchilla lanigera | reverse complement strand
CAGCCAGAAGACTGGCGCTCCCCACCCATGGCTCCCTGTGCGCCGGAAGCCCTCCTTCCGGGGAACGACAAGGTCGGGAGTGAGTCGCCGGTCTGAAGACCCCAAAAGACTGGTATATATTTTTAAATATTGATTTCAGTTGGGAAAAATAAATTTTTGATGATTTTCACAGGATGCAGATATCATACTATAGAGTAAAAATTACTTTTTTAATTGGAAAAAATGAAATCCATACATATGAAAGATAATTTTTCACTTTCTCATAAAATAATTATAGATCTTTACAAACCCCAGTGAGCCACCACTGTACCACCCCAACCACATGCAAAGCAGGTGGAGCCCCAGACACCTTCTGGGCCCTCGGTGACCACTCTGCACACTCCTAGTGTGCCTGTGTGTGAAGGGCTGAACCCTGTACATTTTCAGGAACTCCAGTGAACCACCACCATGCCTCCCTCACTAGTGTGTCAGGCAGGCAGAGCTACAGGCACCTTCTGGAGCCTTGATAGCCACTCCCTGCACCCCTGGATCCCCACAGAAGATGGGCTGAACCCTAGACATCTTTAGGAACCCTGGTGAGCCACTCCCATGCCTCTACCACTAGTATATGAGGCAGGTGGAACCCCAGACATCTCCTGGGGCCTCAGTGGTCACTCCCAGCATAACCTGCACCCCCATGGGAACCCAGCTGAAACCCAGACAGAGTCAGTGGCTTCAGGGACTCCACTCTCACCCCTCCCCTGCCAGCATGGGAACCGGGTTGTGTCCTGGGCAACATCTAAAATCTCAGTGACCATGACCCGCATCCCCCCACCCTTGTGGAGGCCAGGCTGAACCCCAGACAGCATCAAGAACTGCAGTGAGCCTCCCCTGCAGTTGGCCTGGGAGTGAACTGAAGGCAAGAAAATTTCATGAGCATCTGGGACCTCACCTTGCCACGACACACCAGTTCAGGAGCCACACTGAGCACTGGGGATCTTTAGACCCTCACGCTGAGCTCTAGGGAACCTCTGGATCTTCAAAAATGATAGAATGAAGGAGCAAAATGCAATCTCAGACCTCTACACCACCCAGAACAAGTCTAGGAGACATCAACACAGAAGAGCCTGGAAGTCATACACCTGAAATTTCTGTAATAATAACAACTGAAGTAAAGAAACAACTCCATCAGGCCATAGAAGACATCAGGTCAGAAATAATCTCTCAGATAAAAAAAAGAAATACAACAATAATGAAAGAATTGACCAGCATATCCAAAGAAGACATTGATAAGACAATAGAGGAGCATAGACAACTCATGGAAACTTTGAGTGAACAATACAGAAAAGAACTACAATGTATGAAACAGATTCAAGCAGATATCTAGGAAATTAAAAATTCCATTAAAAGCTGGCAAAACTACCTGAATGAAGCTGAAGATAGACTTTCAGACCTTGAAGACAGCATTGCAACTAATAAATGTGAAAGGAGGGACCCTTAAAAACAATAAGGAGCCAGGAAATAGCAGCTGAACAACTACAAGATGAAGCAAAGAAAAACAATGTCAGATTAATAAGATATCAATGAAACAGCAGGTTTCAGCACAAATGGCATAAAAAGACTATTTGCAGAAAAAAATAGCAGAAAATTTCCCAGGCATGGAAAAAGAATTGGATATCCAGGTAAGTAAGGCATATAGAACTTTAACTAGCCACAACCAAAATAAATCTACACCCAGACATGTAGTGATCAAGATCCAAGAAACTCAACAAAAGCTCAGAATATTAAAAGCTGTTAGAGAAAAGAAACAGATCACCTATAGAGGAAAGCCTATCAGAATCATGGCAGATTTCTCAACACAAACCATCAAGGCAAGAAGAGCTTGGAGTGAAGCATTTTAGGTACTGAAAGAAAACAACTTCCAACCCAGTCGATGTACCCTGCAAAACTATTCTTCAAATTTAATGCAGAAATAAAATATTTCCACAATAAAGAACAATTGAAGAAAAAAAAAAAAAAGAAAACCTGAAGAAATTCATGAGCACCAAAACAATCCTACAAAGAGTACTAAAAGATATTCTGGAAAGAGATAAAACAGACCACAGCTTCAAGAATGTCAACAGAAAGGAAACACCAAGCAGAGCAAGGAATTAAACAGAGAGAAAAACGAAGATCCAACAGTAGGAAACTAACATGACAAGATAAACCAATACATGTCAGTTATAACCATCAATGTAAACGGTTTCAATGCACCAATCAAAAGAAGTAGACTGGCAGAGTGGATCAAGAAACAAAATCCAACTATATACTGTGTACAAGAAACACATCTAACTCAAAAGGAAATTCATAGACTGAAATTTAAAGGATGGAAAGCAATACTCCACACAGCAGGAACCCAGAAAAGAGTGGGTGTAGCTATTCTATTTGCAAACAACATGAACTTCAAACCAAAAACAATCAAAAGAGATAAAGAAGTTCACTACATACTTGTGAAGGGGAAGCTTCAAGAAGAAGAGATAACAATCATAAACATCTATGCACCAAATACAGAAACACTCAACTATATAAGACAAATTTTACCAGACATGAAAAATGAAATAAGCAGCAGCACAATCATAACAGGGGACTTTAACACACCATGTCAAAAAAAGACAGATCAACTAGACAAAAAATCAACAAAGAAATAACAGAACTTAACCAAACTTGTGAACAAGTGGACTTAGTAGATCTTTACAGAGTGTTCCATCCAACAGCATCAGAATGCACATTCTTTTCAGCTGCACATGGGACATTCTCTAAAATAGAACCTATGCTGAAACACAGAACATGCTTAAGTAAATGCAAAGGAATTGAAATTATCCCATGCATGCTATCAGACCACAGCACAATGAAATTGGAAATTAATGACAAAAGAAGTCACAAAAACTCCATAAACACATGGAAATTAAATAACTCCCTCCTGAACAACCAATGGGTCACAGATGAAATAAAAGAAGAAATTAAACACTACATACAATCAAACAAAAATAGAGATACAACTTACAGGAACCTATGGGACACAAAGAAAGCAATTCTCAGAGGGATGATTATAGCAGTGAATTCCCACCTCAGGAAAACAGAACAAGCACACATAAACAATTTTATGCTACACCTCAAGCTTCTAGAGAAAGAAGAGCAAGTCAAACCGAAAGCCCAAAGAAGACAGGAAATTATAAAGCTCAGGGCAGAAAATAACACAATGCAGAAAAAGAATTAACAAACTGAAGAGTTGGTTCTTTGAAAGAATAAATAAAATAGATAAACCCCTAGCCAACCTTATCAGAAAAAGGAAAGAAAAAAACTGGAATACATGCAATAAGGAATGAAAGGGGTGAAATCACTACAGATCCTGTAGAGATTCAGAAGATCATCTATAGGATGGAAAACACAGAGGAAATGGACAGATTTCTAGATACATATTAATTACCAACGCTGAATGAAGAAGATATAAAAATCTTGAATAATTCAATATCAGCAAGTGAAAATGAGAATGTAATTAAAAACTTGCAAATGAAGAAGGCCCAGGTCCTGATGGATTCACAACTGAATTCTACAATAAATTTAGAGATTTAACACCAATTCATCTCAAAATCTTTAATGAAATTGAAAAGGAAGGAATTCTCCCCAACTCCTTCCTGGAGGCAAGTATTATCCTGACACCAAAACCAGAGAAAGATCCAACCAAAAATGAGAACTACAGGCCAATCTCTCTAATGAACATACATGCAAAAATTCTCAATAAAATACTAGCAAACAGAATACAACAAGTCATCAAGAAGATTATACACTGTGACCAAGTGGGATTCATTCCAGGAATGCAGAAATGGTTCAATATATGCAATTCAATTAATGTAATACACCATATCAATAGAGCCAAAGACAAAAATTACATGATCACCTCCATTGATGCAGAGGAAACCTTCAATAAAGTCCAACACTCATTCATGATAAAAAACCTTACAGAGAATAGGAATAGATGATCTTTACCTCAATCTGATCAAAGCCATCTATGACAAACCAATGGCTAACATTATACTAAATGATCAAAAATTGAAAACTTTCACTTTAAAATCAGGAACAAGACAAGGATGTCCCCTGTCTCCACTCCTATTCAATATAGTTCTGGAAATATTAGCTAGAGCAATTAGACAAGAGAGAGAAATAAAAGGAATAAGGATAGGAAAGGAAAAAGTGGAATTATCATTATTCACAGATGACATGATACTCTACATAGAAGACCCCCAAAACTCCACCAAAAGGCTTATAGAGTTAATAACCAAATTCAGTAGCATAGCTGCGTACAAAGTCAATGGTCAAAAATCAATAACATTCCTGTACATAATCAACAAACAGACTGACAGAAAAATTAGGGAAGCCACACCTTTCACAATAGCATCTACAAAGATGAAGTACTTAGGAATCAATTTAATAAAAGAAGTAAAAGATCTATACAGTGAAAATTACAATACTCTGAAAAAAGAGATTGAAGAGGATTTCAGAAAATGGAAAGATATTCCTTGCTCATGGATAGGAAGAACCAACATTGTGAAAAGGCCATATTCCCAAAATTGATGTACAGATTCAATGCAATCCTGATCAAAATACCATTAGTATACCTCAAAGATCTAGAGAAAACATTTGTAAAATTCATCTGGAACCAAAAGAGGCCTAGAATAGCAAAAGCAATCCTGGACAACAAAGGAAAGGCAGGAGGCATCACAACTCCTGACTTGAAATTATGCTTCAGAGCTACTGTGATAAAATCAGCATGGTACTGGCAAAAAAAAAAAAGACCTGAAGATCAATAGAACAGATTGGAAGATGCAGACACAGCTACAAACACACTCAGCCACTTTATTTTTGACAAAGGGGCCAAACATGTTCACTGGAAGAAAGATAGTCTCTGTAATAAATCGTGCTGGGAAAACTGGCTTTTCATTATGCCAAAGACTAAAACTAGCCCCATGTCTATCACCATGCACTAAACTAAAGTCAAAATGGATCAAAGATCTAAATATTAAAACAGAAACACTAAATTTGTTGGAAGAGAAAGCAGGTAGAAATCTTGAAGACATAGGGGTAGGCAAATAGTTTATGAACAAAAACCAAACTGCACAGGAAATACTTCAAAGAATTAACAACTGGGATCTCCTCTTACTGAAAAGTGTTTGCACATCGAAGAAAATCACCAATAGAGTAAAAAGAAAACCAACGAATTGGGAAAAAAATTTTAGCCAACTGCCCCTCAGACAAAAGACTTATATCTAGAACATATAAAGAATTTGTAAAAAAACAGGCCCCCAAAATTCAATGACCCAATCTAAAAATGGGCATCTGACATGAACACACACTTCTCAGATGAAGAAATACTAATGCTGAATAAATACATGAAAAAATGTTCAGCATCACTAGTCATTCGAGAAATGCAAATTAAAACGACGCTGAGATTCCATCCCACCCAGAAGGAATGGCTATCACCAAGAAATCAACCCATAACAAATGCTGGAGAGGCTGTGGGGAGAAAGGAACCCTACTGCACTGTTGATGGCAGCGTAGATTGGTGAAACCACTGTGGAAATCAGTGTGGAGATTCCTCACAAAACTAGGATTGGAAGTCCCATTTCACCCAGCTATTCTCCTTCTGGGTATTTTCCCAGAAGAATTAAAAACATCATACCACATCAATATGTGTGCACCCATGTTTATAGCAGCACAATTTGTTATAGCTAAATCTTGGAAACAATCCAAATGTCCATCAACAGAGGAATGGTTAAAAAAGTTGTGATATTTTTATACAATGGAGTATTACTCAGCTATTCAAAAAGATAAACTCGAGGCTTTTGTAGGTAAATGGATGCAACTAGAGACCATAATCATAAGTGAGATAAATTTGACCAACATGTGTAAACATCATATTATCTCTCGGCTGCAGGAACCTGAAAGAGTAAGTAAAACTCAAAATGTATGATAGATGATATGAAAGGGAAAGAAATTGTTCAAAAAAAGGAACAACTGAGATGAGGGAAAGAAGAAAAAATAAAGGAGAAAGGCAAAATATAGATAGATAGATAGATAGATAGATAGATAGATAGATAAATAGATATAGATAGATAGACAGACATAGATATGTATATAGAAGAATGGCTGGGATAACTACTGCTGATGTCTGATGGTATATTGAAAGGAACAGTTAATGCTTAAAGTTTTTTATATTCTGACCAGTTTTGCATGCATTTTTCTGGTAATCTGAGCAACTGATTTGAAGACAACAATATGCAATGGAACAACCATTGGTGAATTCCTATCATCTTGTCTAGTGAAACTCTGTATTATCTCTAATGTTTTATCTAATAATTATTTTTTATTCTCTTTAATGGTTTGAACAGTCTTCCATTCCTACATCTGGTAATCTGAGCAATGTAACTGAAGATAACAGTATGTAATATAACAACCACTGTTAATTCCTATCATTTTGTTTTGAAACCCTGTATCACTTTTAATGTTCTTGCTATGTTTTCTGTTTATGTTTGTGATGTTGTTATGCTGCTATTATTCTTTTCTTCTTTACTACTCTCTTTAAAACTAAAAAAATAAAATAAAATAATTATAGCATTATAACTAACAATGAAATTAGATAAATTGAATGCCATAGATGTCTACAGAACAGTTGGTACATTACTTATAAGAAATTTGGTAATGCTAATAGGGCAAGAAGGCTTTTTGTTTTTTAATAGAGTGCTGAAAGGATAAATAATTCTCTAACAATACCATAAACAATGTACCTGCAGTATCTTTTAAAAGAGAATAATAGTGCCTTATTCCTTTATTGATTTTTATTTATCTATTTTTAAATGTAGGCTATAAGCAGGGTGTGGTAGTGCACGCCTACAATCACTGAACTCAGGAGACTGAAGCAGAATTCCTGAGTTCAAGGCCAGCCCGAACTATATAGTGAGATCTGTCTCAAAAAGTTGACGTAAATAAATGACTAAAATGTAGGATATGAAATAAAGTTTCAATAAACAGGATCAACTAATGCAAACTTGTACAATAGTTATAGGTTATGAGTAGTTAAATGAGTAGTTAAATTAGTTATAGGTTATGAGTAGTTAAATGAGTAGTTAAACGAGATTCAGTTGAGGGCTGGAGAAGCCACGGCTCTGCTGAGAATGTGTATCTCCAAACCCTTGTTACGTTGGCTAAATAACTTCCTCTCGTGTGCAGCGTGCGGTGGTGTCCCACTCTGAACATGTGCACAGCAGCTGCAGACGCGCGTGCTTGCTACTTCAGCAGGGTGGGCTCCAGCAGGTTCTGCTCCAGGGCCAGGATGGGCAGCTGCAAGCACCAGTGTAGGGTGCCAGCTTCATACAGGTTGACCACATATTACTCAGGAACAGGTGCTTCAGCCTTCGCAGGTCCTGGACGTCCTGGGCCATTGCTCTGCCGATCTGGTTGCTGCTACAGTTGAGTTTCTACAGCCTTGCTGGCAGCCTGAGGGGCAGTGCGTGGAGCTGATTGTGGGACACCTCGAGGGTGGTTAGACTGGCAAACAGCTGCACCCTGTCAATGGTGAAGATGACAGGTACAGATGAGAAATCTTTTTCCAGTATTTCATGTTGTGGAACCTCACCACTTTGAGCTGATTTCTGTCCATCTTTAAAAATAGCGAGGATTTTGGTAGATTAACAGGAATTTTAGACAGAAAGTTACCACTGAAACTGAGGGACTGCAAAGACTGCAGAGCAGTGCAGAAGCTGCCCAGGATAATGTTATTCTCCAGGTTCATGTGCTTCACGGGGGAGAGCATGGGACCCGGCTATGGACTCTGCGTTGTTACTGTTGACAGCCAAGTGCTCCTAGCTAATGAGCAGGACCAGTGTGCGAGGAGACAGGGAAATCAGGTTGTTCTGAAGCTCAAGCACTGTTTCTTCAGTCCCTGGAATTCTGACCCATGCAGGGCACCTATCACATTGTCGTTCCGTTTCAACACTGTGAGACTGGTTGGGAGAGCTCTGGGGACTCAACTTATTTTTCCAAAGCTCTCAGGTCTTTAAAGTACTCAGAGTTTTGAAGGTGTCGCTGTCTACAGACTCTGTTCCACTGGCCAGCAGAATTTTCATTCCAGAGCCAACATTTATGTGGGTTTAGATAGCTACAGAAAAAAGGAGAGTCCAGGAAGGGGAGGAAACAGTTATGATTGTTTTGTTTTGTTTTGTTTTGTTTTGTTTTGTTTTGTTTTTATTTTAAAGAATAAAAGAAGGATAACATAATAATGGGGGGACTTAGCAAATTACAGACAAAATGGTAGGAAATTATCAATGGTTATCATTTTACATATTATTGTCTACAAAATAGTTTCTCAGGAAAACAAATAGACAAATAATAGTGAGTTACAGACAAAAGAGGTAGGAGATTATCAAGAGTTGTACTATACTTTGGTATCTTCAAAGTGGCTTCTAAAGAAAATAAATAGAGCTATACATGAGTGACCAACTGAAAAATCATTAACTCTTCTCAATGGTTGTTGTAGGAAACACATAATAATAAACATACATCCATTTATGAAATAGGATAGGAACATTACAAACTTTACACAGTTATGGATAGATTAGTAGGAAAATATCAATGGCTGCTGTAATACATGGTGGTATCTTCAGAGTGGTTTCTCAGGAAGACAGAGATATGCGAGAGGGACCTATTAAGTAGTTACAGCCTAAGGGTTGTCAAAAATAGCATATTACCTCCTCACCAGTGACTCCTTTCACTGAGGTATGATGGCTGGAAGGAAGGCCAGGATTGAAAAGAAGGACCGAGAGACTTGCACCTGTGTCTAGCAACAGGCTGTTTTCTTGTTCCTCCATAGTCATGATTACCCAGGACTCCTTGATGGAGATGACAGTCTGGCCAGAGGGAGAAGGCAGACCATGCCCCAAGCCCTCTCATTCCTGTTGGACTAACTGGTAGCATGGGTCTGAGCTCTGGGGCCTCCACCTCAGAGGGCAGACCGATCTCCAGTGGTCTCCTTTGCATCCAGGGCATGGCCCATGGGGCCTCTTAAGGCAGTTCCTCTTGAGGTGGCCTGGCTTTTAACAGTGGTAGCAGATGAATGCAGTTGTCGAGTTCTTCTCGGAGCCCCGGGAATCAGACCTGGGATCTGTTTCTCTTAGTGGTGCAGCAAAAGCAGCTGCTTTTTCTCAGTCTCTTTGTTTTCTCTCCTTGGCCTCCTCCTCATCATGGCTATAGAGTACTGAGGAGGCAATTCTTACTAACATCTCAAGTGGGCTATCTGGGGTGAAAGCCATTCTTTGTAGCTTTTTCTCTCCAGCTTCCCATTGCTTTGGGACCCCACAACCAGTTAGTGTCCTCTCCCCAACTGTCAGCACAGTCAGCAGGAATCCTGCTGCAGACTTCTCCGGAGCTCCACCACAGCCTGTACTGTCAGGGGAAGAATGGCTTCCAGTGAGTCTCTGCAGGTATTGTGCAAGGTCCTCCTCGTTTACAGCCTCCGAGCAGCTCTCGTGACCCCAGTCCACTGGACCTCTGACTCCGTGGGCTTGGTCTGCATTCTCATGTTCTCTGAGTCCTTGTTCAGCAGGTGCTCCTCTGCTGACTCTGGACCTTTCTGGTTCCCAATGGCAGGAGGAAGAGTGGCTCGTTGTATGGCATGCATTCCCAGGGGTTGTTCAAAGTTTCAATGATTCACACACATCCATGCGTGGGCAACTGCTGTCGGTGCATGGCGGGCCAATTGTGTCACTGTTTCTCTGTGTCATGATAGATCTCAATTGAGCGGTGGCGGCCGGCCTGAGGGCCAGCGCGCAACAGTGCTCGCCGCCGCATGGCCCACCCTCCGGGAGCCAGCAGGCAGGAAGCTAGCCAGCCAGAAGGCTGGCGCTCCCCACCCAGCTCCCTGTGCGCCGGAAGCCCTCCTTCCGGGAAACCCTGAGCCCGGGAGTGAGTCGTCAGTCCAAAGACCGGCACTCCCCGCCCGAGGCTCCCCGTGCGCTAGGGGCCCACCCTCCAGGAGCCAGCAGGCAGGAAGCTAGCCAGCCGGAAGTGTGGCGCTCCCCGCCTGAGGCTCCCTGTGCGCCAGAAGTCCTCCGTCCGGGGAACGACGAGGTCGGGAATGAGTCACCGGTCCGAAGCCCCCAAAAGACCGGCGCTCCCCACCCGAGGCTCCCCGTGCACAGGGGGCCCACCCTCCGGGAGCCAGCAGGCAGGAAGCTAGCCAGCCAGAAGTCTGGCGCTCCCCACCCGCAGCTCCCTGTGCGCCGGAAGCCCTCCTTCCGGGAAACCCTCAGTTATGATTGTTGTGAACAAATGCTATATGCATTATTATTATAAGGCCAATGATATCTCAAACTAGGTTCTATTTACAATTATCTCATGGAAAAGGGCTGAAACTCAGGTCCTAGCTATTTCTAATTTAGGATTGCTGACATTAGTATAAGAAATTAAAAATAATTTAAGCACTATGATACACTATTATTACACATATAATATTAGCCAATTCTTGCTACCTAGTCTATGGCTCAATAATTCAATTTTAGGCAAAAGAGCACAGTGATTCATGCACTCAAATGTTATTTTCTTGCGTTATTTGATACGCTCCAGAAATTGAACAATCTACAAATCTTTTGCAACTATTTACCATTTCTAATTCAGGGCAGGGTGGTGATAATGTTAGTAGGAATTTTTGCATTGTTTGGATTTTTTAAATTATAAATTACATTTTTAAAATGTTAGTGCTTTTAAAAAATTAAAAGTAAAAAATTTAAACATCCTGGCTTTTACTATCATTAGAATACACTCAACTGAAAAACATGTTTAACTATTGTGTACTTTGGAAAATGATGTTACCTGTTTGCTATTCCCAATTTGCAGTTACCCAGTGCAAAAGATCCATGAAAAAATCAGTGTATTCATGGGTATTGCTCCATTCTGCACATAAGCCATTTCTCTGTATGTTCTAGACCGAACATGAGTCTTCTGTTAGAATTTGGGTATCACCAAGTCTGATGTTCTTTCTCATCTCACAGATCACTCTGTCTCTGCTCATGCTGCCACCTCTTTGCTTCATGGTCATCTCCTTTCATTGATGACATAATCATCTGCATTTGATTCCAGAAATGAGGTTATTCTGGGGCAGAACTGTTCAAAGTTTTCTTCAGGTCAGTAATTCCTCACAAAATTTTCAGCCTGCTATAGAACTCAATTAAGGTAGAATTTTCAGTGTACAATTTTATATATCACACTACCTACACTATCTAAATATTTCATCTAATTATACAATTAATACCAATTTATAATACCAACGTATGAATAACACCTTCAAAGTGAGTTAATTTGGTGCTGAAATTTTTTTTTTTTTTTTGGTGCTGAAATTTTTCTAAAGGTATTTATAGTCTGGAAGGACATATGTGAGTTATGGCATATTTTAGAGCATCCTTTAATATCTTACTCTATTGGAAGAATCTGAAGTTAAAATTTCCATAAATTGATGTTTTTAATCAGAATGCTTTTGGCAGCTTCCCTGTGTTTTGTTTTGTTATCAATATTGAATATTTTCATAATTATTGACTAGTTTATTTATTTATTTTTTGGTAGTGGGAATCGAACTCAGGACCTTGCAGTTGCTAGGCAGGCACTATGTCACTGAGCTATATCCCCAGCCCTATTTTCATAATTATTAATCAGTTGTACTAATTACTACTAGTCCTAATAATGTTAGCAATTTTATTTGGCCACATTGAGTATCTCCAACTGCCAAGTGCTTTTTCTTTTTTTTTTTTTTCAAGTGATTTTTCGTATGTCATCGTCAACCTAGTGATACCAGTTTGCCATTAACAACAAGGGCTCCAGATAAGGAAACTAAGACCGAGGAAGTGAAAGGGCCTAGAATTTCACAAAGTCCACAGGACTCCAAAGTTCTTTCTTCTTTGGCTACAACATTTTTTATTGCATTTGGCCTACAATTAATACTTCTCAAAAAGACAAAATCTGGACAGAAATGAAAGTTTTTACAAAGATTGTAGAAATTGTACAGTTCAAATCTCCCTGAAATTTCAGTGGTGAATTTGAATCCAACACAGTTAACTGACCACCTACAACTCGGACCTGGAACCAGATCCCGCATGGAGATGCGCTCCTCAAGGCTCACTTGTGGTTCAAGGCAGAGGGCATGATAGTCACGGCGCCCCTTCCGCTGAGCTGCAGGAGAGCTGGCTGCTACTCAGACTCTTGCTTCTGCCAAGCAGCCACCCCCACAAACGATGCTGAGTGGTCTCGGCCAAGACGAGGATCTGAATGGACAATGCACCTTAGGACTAGACAAAGCATGTGTCAAATTTCTATTTGCTTTTCCTGTGATTTATAAAGTATAGACTGGCCTAAATCATAAAGAAACCAATCATAACTGAATCTAGTAGCTAACTGTTTTCCTTTATTAAGCATGGAACACGTTTTCTGTCTTTGTCAGTCAATACAGATCAGTTTCGATCACTAATTAAAATGTCTGGCCCTAAATACTTACTGTTTTTAATCTTTACAAAGTCCATACATAAGCATGATTATTACCTTTTTAGGAAACAAAGGCTTAAGAAAATGAAATCCAGCATGTTCTGCTGTCAGGTGGAAAAGCTGGTGTACCCCCAGGTTTACCTTACCTATGTATATCTGCTTAGCCTTGCTGCTATAACACCCAATTAGCTGAAGAATACCTAGCTCTGGCTCTGCCTACAGCAAGGAAGACACCACTGATTTTCAGGTGGATTTATAGAGCTGACAACAGGAAAAACCCTGCCAGCTGTTTCTTCATTTCCACAGCCTCCGTGGCTGTGCTCAGGAAAGTGAGAAGAGGTGCTGTTGCCCCCGAGTAATCTTGGAGCTGCTGGCAGCTTACTTGACATTGCTTAAACCATGGGACACAGAAGGTAAGGTGGAGCCCAGGGTGACTCCCTGCAGCTCTCCCATGAAAGGCTTTGTTTCGGGCTTCAGTTAGGAGAAAGGCCTGCCCCAAGCAGCAGGGGCCACACACCGCTTACAGCTCTCAGAGGACCCGCATGTGACAAAACTGACAGACCCATAGAAAGGCCTCTGTCCTGTGGGAACCACGGCAGCAAGGAGCGGAAGATAGCAAGTAATGTTTGTTTTCCATAAACAGGCTTAAAATTATGGAAAGAGGATAAAAATAATCCATAATCCCACTGCTTAGTGTAAACCCTGTTTATATATTTCTTGCCCAGGAAAAGCTGAATATAGCTTCTTCTTTTCCATAAATGATGTAAAGGAGAATTGTTTTAATTGGTTACCACAGTAACCACATTTATTTATTTTTTTTTATCTTAAAGATAAAAGGAGGGAAACATTAACAGACATACAACATTTTACAACATATCACAAGCACAATACAGACAATACAGAGTTACAAACAAAGTGGTAGGGAATTAACAATGGTGGTTGTATTATATATTGATATCTTCAAAGTGGCTTCTCATGAAAACAGATATAAACATGCAATACTGGTCAACCAAAGACTCATTGACAGTTTCTTTCAGCATAGAAAGAGTTAATTTAAACTCGGAGGTATGATAGACACTGTGAAATGATAGGAAACCACTGAAGAGTAAAGGGCTTCTGGGATGTGGGAAAAGAGAAGGGAACGAAGGAGAAATTTTGTATGTATGTATATACAGGATAGATAACATGGTTGTTCTTCTGTCTTCTATTCCTATGCTGAAAGTAACCACATTTATATTTGTCTGCACCTTTGAGGAGAATGGATCACTTTGACTTGGAGCAGTTTGAATGACAACAGTGAGCTGAATTTAGTTATAGTTTGTGTGTATGAAAGATCTGCCTCAAATGAGCAGTGAATTGGGCCATTGCTGTGTCTGTTGGTATCACATGGAATGAATTGCTCTTCGGGTCTTCCATTCATCCCCGTCAAAATCAAACCGTTTGTCATGACTTGAGAGCCAAGTGTGCGTGAATGAACAGAAGCAGAAAAGAACAGGCTTCCCGAGAATGCGGTTGGGCTCTTATCACACTATACGAAGAAAGTAACTCAAAGTGGGTCGTGGACCTCAATGTCAAAGCTGAAACGGTAAAACTCTTAGTACAAAAGAGAGGCATAAA
This sequence comes from Chinchilla lanigera, assembly GCF_000276665.1. NCBI lineage: Eukaryota > Metazoa > Chordata > Mammalia > Rodentia > Chinchillidae > Chinchilla > Chinchilla lanigera. The sequence continues at coordinate 793,745 of NW_004955436.1, read as the reverse complement.
TTTTCACACCCTTGAATTGGTAAAGTTACCTCATACATGACATCAATGACACAAGTGACACACTCACAAGGAACAAAAAGGTATTGAAATGAATCAATTAAAAACGTTTGTGTATGAAAGACACCATCAAGAAAATGAAAGACAACCCACAAGATGGGAGAAACTCTTTGCAAATACTATCTCTAGTAAGAGACTTGTTGTGGGACTACTCATCCCTATCTCTCCAAGGTGAACCTGTCCCTAGAACAAGGTGCCCGTGGATCAATAGGAAAAGTAAAGAGAGATGAGAAAAACAAGAGAGACAAAATTCTGGGATCAGGGGGCTTACAGCCTCTCAGATTGCCTTTTTCCATACCAAATTCAGTCACCTTTATTCAGAGAGAACCAACGATGTACCTAGTACAAATAGACGGATACCAAACATTTTTAGCAAGGATAATTAAAGGATTATCCTTCTCCACATGTAATCCAAGACTCCCCTGTAATCCCAGCACTCAAGAGGTTGGGACAGGAGGATCCTAAACTCAAGGTTAACCCCGGCTGTATAGTGAAGCCTTATCTTAAGAAACTCTAACAAATAATAAACAAATCATTGTGTCCTCAATGCATTCTAATCCAAGAATGTCCTTCTCCACAACTTGCATCTACAAAACCTAAAGAATGCTTACAATTCGATACTAAAGACAACTCAATTACAAAGAGGACAAAGGGTTTGCATTTCTCCACAGAAGTTATGTACCTGGGCAATCAGCAGTAAATGATGTTAAACATCATTAGCCAATGGGAAAATTCAAATCAAACCTGCAGTGAGATACCTGGCACTCACTAGAACAGCTGTAGCCAGAAAGAAAAAATAAAGATAAGTGTTGTGAATGTGGTGAGCACATAATTGGTGAACACATAAAACAGATGAAAAATTGCTGGGTTATTGGGTGGAAGAAAAGAAAAATGTTAGCTTGACCCAAGAAAGAGAAACTGTGCTTGATTGTTAGTTTAGTTTGAAAACAATGTATGCATCTAAGAACGTTCTGAATTTTGCAACACCTGCTTGCTGGAACTGGTAGGTTCAGCTTTTTGCCCTCGCAAAAAATTTTTTCACCTGCACCAACCAGGATGTTGTTTTCAAGCTTAAAAGCTCAAACTTTCTTCAGTTCAGGGCTGCTCAGCATCTCCCTGCATGCAGAATAGACTGACAGCCGGCTGGCCCGGCTAATAAAGGCTCTTAAAATTCCCATTTGGATTCTGGTCTCGGTTCTTTATTCAGGGTAACCCATTACAATTTGGGGGCCCGTCAGGGATCCCATTACTGGGATTAAATAAAGAGCCAAGACTTCTTTGAGGCTATCACTTCTCAGGGGACTCTCAGAGAGACATTCCTCTGCCCCGAGAAGATGTTTGGTCTCAAAGAATAAATTCTTTCATTCTGGCTTTGTCGGAACAAGCCGTCAGGATTCTTACCGGTAAGACACTTTCTGTCTCTTGGGGCACCCCTTGGGAGTCTCTTGAGGAGTTGGATGCAACATTAAGGCCTCAGAGACACAGCCCCAGTCCATGTCAGTGGCTGGGGGCATCTGGTTTCCCAGTAACTTGTCTTTTTGTATCAGTCTTTGTGTCAGTCTAAGTATGGGTCAGTCCGCTTCTGTTTCCATGTTGCCTTTGCAATGTATTCTTAGTCATTTTCAGGATTTCAGGAAACAAGCTGCTGACTATGGGGACTCTGTGTCCCCTGGCAAACTCCAGACCTTCTGAGAATTGGAGTGGGCCTCTTTCCCAAGAGTTTCCTGGCCTCCAGAGGGCTCTTTTAACCTTTCTCTTGTTTACCAGGTCTGGGGAGTTATCTTCGGAAATCCAGGACACCCCGACCAGATTCTTTACATTCAGGCTTGGATTGATCTGGTCCATGACCCTCTGAAATGGCTAAAGGCCTGCTGTTCTGGACATTGTTCACGGTCGGCTGATCAAACCCCCATGATCGCACTGGCTACCCCAGCCGACAAGAAGCATCCTCAGACCTGACCTGACAAGAATATGTTTTCCCTCTGACTTGACCCACTTGGGACCCCAACTCCAATCAAGCTAAGGAGGCTCTTGATTGGTATCGCCAGCTTCTTTTAGGAGCTATGAGGGCAACAGCTAGAAAGCCTACTAATTTATCTAAAGTCACTGAGATTACTCAGGGTTCTGAGGAGTCTCCTGCTGCCTTCCTTGAGCGCCTATAAGAGGCCTACCGGATCTATACCCCTATAGATCCCGAGGCTCCTGAGAACCAAAGGGCCATAAATATTGCCTTCATGTCTCAATCAGCCCCAGATATCAGAAAGCAACTCCAAAGGATGGAAGGATTTGAGGGAAAAGCATTAACAGAGTTGGTAGAAATAACACAAAAGGTATTTAACAATAGAAAAGATCTGAGAGAACTAAATAATGTAGAGCCAAGGTCCTCAAAGCTATGGGAGAAAAAGATGGATTGACAACTAAAAAGACCCTGGCCCCCCAGACTAAGAGAGGATAGCCCTCAGCAAAAATCAGTGTACTATTGCAAAGAGAAAGGACATTGGAAAAATGAGTGCCTGAAGTGAAAACAAAAGGAAAGTAAGAGCCAAGTTCTGACAGCCGCTCCCGAAGCGGACTGAGGGAGTCAGGGCTCTTCTCTTGGCCCTCGGGAGCCCAGGTGACTCTACAAGTAGGGGGCCAGCCGGTCGATTTTCTAGTGGACACAGGGGCCACCTATTCGGTTTTACAGCAACCTGCGGGCCCCCTGTCAGAAACAAAGACCCACATCCAAGGGGCCACGGGAAAAACTAAATTGTACGCTTGGACCAAAACTTGAATCTGGGGGCTAAACAGATGACTCATTCCTTTCTTGTCATGCCTGAATGCCCCTACCCTTCAATCAGCCTGGACTTGCTCCATAAGTTACAGGCTCAAATTTCTTTTGGGGAGGCTAAACCTGAATTTGAACCCCAGCCCCCAACGATTCTTTTCATGTGTCCCCTGATGGAGGAACATTTATTGCTAACTGAGGAGGAACCCCAACCCAGTTCTTTTTTTTTTTTTTTTGGTTTTTCTCCAGTACCGGGAACTGAACTCATGACCTCGTGCTTGCCAGGCAGGCGCTTTGCCACTGAGCTAAATCCCCAGCCCCCACCAATCCAGTTCTGATGCCCTGCTTTCAGCCTGGAAGATGGAGATTCCTGGGGTCTGGGAAGAAAGAAACCCCCTTGGGTTAACAATTCATCAACCCCCCATTGTGGTATCTCTAGTACCAGGGCAACTCCTATCCATGTCCGTCAGTACCCATTAAGCTTACAGGCACAACTGGGGATCAGTGTTCACATCCAAAGACTCAAAAGGGAGGGCACACTGGTGCCTTGCAAGTCAGCATGGAACCCTTCATCCCTCCCATACACCCTCCCCCAACCCAACCCATACACCCTCCTGAGTCTTCTCCCTCCGAGCCGAATCTTCTACACTGTGCTGGAGCTCAAGGATGCCTTCTTCACTCTTCCGCTGGCTGCAATAAGCCAACCCCTTTTTGCTTTTGAGTGGGTGGACCCCCAGATGGGAGAAAATGGCCAGTTGACATGGACTAGGTTACCACAAGGTTTCAAAGTGATCTGGGCACAAGCCTTGGGTCATGGAACCTCAGCCCAGTGGGCTGAACTGATAGCGCTGACCCAAGCCCTGCGATGGGGGAAAAACAAAAGACTAAACATCTACACTGATAGTAGATATGCCTTTGCCACACTTTATGTACATGGGGCCATATATCAAGAAAGGGGACTCCTAATCACGGGAGGACAAAAGATTAAAAACACTCAAGAAATTTTAGGCTTATTTGCTGCAGTCTGGTTGCCTCGACAAGTAGCGGTTGTACACTGTCGAGGACACCAAAAGGATGATTCCCTGGTAGCCCTAGGAAATACTGTGGCAGACTCTACAGCCCGAGAAGTGGCAAGACCAGTGGGGCCACTAGAGACCCTGCTGATTCTTCCACCCTGGATTCTAGAAAAACCATCTTATTCAGATTCAGACCTCCTGCTAGCACAAAATCTTCAGGCCTCTCTGACTTCTACCAGTTGGCAAAAATTGCCAGACTCCCGGATCCTCCTCCCTGAGGCACTTGGCCGTGAACTGGTACATTTACTTCACCACAGTACTCACTTGGGAGGAAATAAATTGTCTGAACTGTTGAGAAAATGATACTTCATTCCAAAACTAAACCAACTGGCCAAGGACATAAGTCACAGGTACCCACAGTGCACTCAGGTAAATCCAAAAAACAATCTACCAGAGATCCACCATCGAGCCAGAGGTACGTCACCTGGGGAACACTGGGAAATAGATTTCACGGAGCTGAAACCTGGACCAATGGACTCAGGTATCTGCTAGTACTGGTGGACACTTTCACAGGATGGCCAGAAGCCTTTGCCAAATGGTCTGAATCTGCCCTGATAGGTGTTTAAAAAACTTCTATCTGAGATAGTCCCATGATTTGGTCTTTCCTTAACTCTGGGGTCTGATAACAGTCCAGCTTTTATAGCCCAGATTACAAAACTTGTTTCACAGGCTTTACACATTAATTGGAAGTTACTCTTTGCCTATTGGCCACAAAATTCTGGCCAGGTAGAAAGGATGAACTGAACTTTAAAGGAGGCTATTGCCAAGATAGGGTTAGAAACTGGCAAAAACTGGGTGAGTCTCCTTCCTTTTGCCCTCTTGAGGGCCCGCTGTACTCCCTATGTTCAAGGGATCACACACTTCGGGGCAATGTATAGTCGAGCCCCACCTCTTCTCCCAAAGCTCGGGGAAGAAATTTTCATGTCAATCTCTAACCAAGAGCTTTGTAAGTTCTTACAGGCACTTCAGTCTTCACTGCAGGCAACTCACTCTCTCTTCTGACACCTGCGACCAGAGCCAGAAGAACAGAACAGCCTAAGCCGATTGGGGAAGCGCCTACAGGATAGAGACGACCAAAGAAGATCCCAGTCTAATTGGTATGAGGGATTGTTCTCTATGTCTCCATGGTTGACCACCCTACTGACCGCCTTGGCGGGGCCCCTGATACTCTTATTGTTAACCCTAACTGTAGGACCCTGCGTCATCAACTGTCTAGTTCGTTATGTACAGGACTGAGTGCAAGCTGTCAAACTAATGGTATTGCGTTCCCAATGTAATGTGTTAGCTGAGATAGAGGAAGAAACTGAGGAAACGATTTGATTCCCCCAGAAAACCAGTGGGGAATGTGGTGAACACATAAAACAGATGAAAAATTGCTGGGTTATTGGGTGGAGGAAAAGAAAAATGTTAGCTTGACCCAAGAAAGAGAAACTGTGCTTGATTGTTAGTTTAGTTTGAAAACAATGTATGCGTCTAAGAACGTTCTGAACTTTGCAACGCCTGCTTGCTGGAACTGGTAGGTTCAGCTTTTTTGCCCTCGCAAAAAATTTTTTCACCTGCACCAACCAGGATGTTGTTTTCAAGCTTAAAAGCTCAAACTTTCTTCAGTTCGGGGCTGCTCAGCATCTCCCTGCATGCAGAATAGACTGACAGCTGGCCGGCCTGGCTAATAAAGGCTCTTAAAATTCCCATTTGGATTCTGGTCTCGGCTCTTTATTCAGGGTAACCCATTACAGTGAGCTTATGGGAAAACCGAACTATCACACAGGGGTGTCGGGCAAGTGGTGTGGCCACTCTGGGAAACAGTTTGACAGTTCCTCAAAATGTTATCAGTGTCAAGGTATGACCCAGAAATCCCACCGTGAGGGCTAAACCCAAGTGAGAAAAAAAAGCCTAGTCCACATAAAAACTTGTATCTGAGCCAGGCATGGTGGCTCAGGCGTGTAATCCCAGCACTCAGGAGGCTGACGCACTAGGATTGCCTCGAGTTTGAGGCCAGCCTGGGCTACATAATGAGTTCAAAGCCAGCCTGCACTACAAAGCAAGAACCTATCTTCAAAAACAAAACAAAAAACCCCCCAAAGCTTATATTTGAAACATGAATATCCGTAACCGTGTCACTCATAATAGCCAAAAGGAAGAACAATCCAAACATCTGTCCGCTGCTTCATGAACACACAACACGTGGTACACATGTTCCCTGAAGAGAAGACCTGCCTGGGAACAAGCCAGCTGTAATCAATAGCTGCTTGTTGCCATGGTGATGGCCAGTGTCATGCAGCAGATTATACCTCACTGTCCCCTTGCTGGGTGGCTCCTCTGTAATGGTAGGGGAGGCAAGGACAGGCAGATTGGGGCTGGCATGCTCGATCTCCAGTTACGTCTTATTTTCAGGGAAACAGTGATGGGGGGGGGTCCATTCAGCCTTTAGAAGGAAGGAAGTTCAGACCCCTGCTCTGACCTGGCTGAGCACTGAGGATGGTAGGCTAAGTGAGAGAGCCCCAAACCACAAGTGGGGGGGAGACTGCATCCAGTTTGGAGCTCGTCATTTTGAGAGCCTTCTTTTGCCTCTATGTGAAGAATTCCAGCAGGCAGCTGGGTGCACCCTAAATGGGGGAAAGGTCCACACCAGAGAAACCACTATGGGAGCCACACTCACCTGGAGCCGCAAAGGAAGGCAGAGGATAGGACTGAGATGCCTGGGGAACCCCCAAAGGGAGGGGTGCTGGAGGGAAGGAAGCCACAGCTGAGAGCAAAGACAACCAGGCAGGAGGCAGGGCACACAAAGGCACAGCTCGCAGAAGGCGGGAGCAGGAACGGCTAGAAAATAAAAGTAAGCAACTGCGTCTTGGAACTGGGTTAACTATGCAGCGTAAGTAGAAGCCAGACAGCAGTGAGTTAAAGAAGTGGTGAGGGGCGAGGAGGCGTGAAGTTTCAGAAATAAAGGGGAGTGGTGGGGACAGAAGAGTCAGAAGTGGGGGTTCATTCCTATCATGAGGCGGGGAGCAAGAGCACACCTGCACTGGGGGGCAGAGAAGACGGAAGGCCAGCAAGGTCTGGAGAGAAGGGAGAGGGCGGCGACCGGGCCAGGCTGGTGCTTTGACTGGGAGGGACGTCACTGGCTCCACCTGGAGGACATGGCCCGGGACAAGTCAGTGCACAGTGAGCAGAAACCCAGCAAGACCTGTTTGCCAGCAGGCTGGGGGCCGCTGAGGGAGGGCAGGAGACGCTGGCTGAGAAGACAGAGGACAGCCTGGGGGCCCTCGGACTGGATGAGGCTGCAGACCCCGGTCTCCACGCTGCCAGCTGTATCCTCCCTGCAGCACCACTGCCTGAGCGCAGGAGAAGCAAAAGGCGAATGCACACCTTCATTTAGCAGCGAGGCCTTGCTGCATGGGTGTTGGGATGATTGGTTGTGAGATCCAGTAGGGAATGGGGAGGAAAAGAAGGGAGATAGGAAAGAAACTCACTAGCTAGGAGGACAGGAAGTTGAGGGTTAGAAGTCTCCCTAAAATAGGAGTCAAGTTCGGCAGCTGAACAGAAAGGAGATGGTGACCAGGAATTTGAGATTTTCTCAAATTTGAAAAGTTCCAGGTAATGATGAGGAGCATGCGAATGATGCTGATATAACTGAGACAGCTAAGGCAGAGTGGAAGTGCAAATGGGTACATTGCTTATGAGTTCAAGGAAGTGCACGACTAGGATGTTGGACCAGCCAGCTGCACGGAAGATGGGAGGGAGAGGAACAAGAACTTATTAATACTGGGGACATAAAACTGCAGTGTGGGCTTTTTTGTTGTTTATTTTTGTTGTTAAGGAAGAGAACTTTCTTTACTTTTGCATCAACAGCGTTAAAAATAGAAGTTGAGATGAAAGTCACTCTTGGTAGACTCTGACACGGGGGTGCTTCCCTCAAAGGAAACCTCAGGAAACACAGTGTCTCAGGAGCACACAGCAAGCAGATGGCACGACTGCCCTGCTGCTGACTGAAGTCATGTCCAGCGGCTCTGCTCTTGCCCACACCCACCTGTAACACAAGACCTCAGGGCTGGAGTACAGGAGGCTGTACCTGGAGGTGCTGGATCTTGCTATGGCTGATGTAGCACCTTGTAATGGGAGACAGGATCCCCAGCAGCACCTGGGTGAGTCACTAAGTCACACCTTCCAGGACAATCGGCCCTGAACCTGGCACCCAGAGGGCAGAACAAGGAAGGTGCAGAGCTGCTGCAGTTGCCAAAACAAGGGGTCCCAAGCAGCAGGCGGGTGTGGAGGTGACGCCTCGCCTTGCTCTTTATGCCGTGAGATCTGATAGCAGAACCTTATGTGTACTCTGTCAACGTAAGAGCACAGAAAAGGAAAAAGTTCTCCATTTGCCTGGGTTAAAATGTTAGCAACCCTTACAAGGAAGGGGCTTAAACATTGACAAACTGCCTTAATATTTGTAGGTGAGCAAAACCCCATGTTTTTATGGCTTGGAGACCAATAAACACCTCTATTATATGTGGTTTCCTTGTTTTGTTAAATGTGACACTAAGGAATTAGTGGGAAAGACAGAGGGCTGTGTTATAGCGGGCCATAAAACCTTTGAGTGTTGTGTGACCTTACGTTAAAGCAGTTTTTGTAGGACTGAACCTGGCAGGTCTTTTCCTCTCGCATTAACTCGTAGGGGAACAAGCAGGTTTTCTATTTGGTATTGTTGTTTCAGAGACATTTTATTGCTAGGTGCAACAACCAGGTAGGATAGAGAGATACTTAGAGCCACAGATAAATTGATTCACTCATCTATCATTTAATCCACCCAACTATAATTCTGGAAAATATCTTTGTTCTTCAGAAATATTGTGGACTCCATTGAGAATAAAACATCACAGACGGACCTTTTGTCTTTGGCTACTGGGAATCATGGTGGAAAGGGCCCTTGGTTCTGTGCTGTGACAAAGCTCTTTGGGCTTTGTGATCATACTGTGAACTACTTTACTTATTTTCTATGGTAGTTCTATAGCTTTGCTGTAATTTTGGCATTATCTCTAATATCTTACACTGGGAATAACGTCATCAGGTTGTAAACATACTCATACTTAAGTTCTGTTTTGGTTTGGGTTTTTTTGTGCAAAGTGAACAACATAATACAAGACATATATTTTATAAGATTATTTATAATAGTCACCCAAAGAATGATATATAAAAGAGTACAGGAAATCTGTCCACACACTAAGACCAAGGAATCCAGCCTAGGACCTGAATCCCACAGAAATGTCCTGCATGAGTCCAGCTGAAGGCCTAGAGCTCATAACAGTCCCTCCCACGAGTCCAGCTGGAGGCCCAGAGCCCATAACAATGTCTCATGCAGGCCTGTTTCACAGATCTGTGCTGGAAGGCCCAAGGGTCAGTGGTGGGGGAATCTAGGAAGCCTGTGCCAGTGGAATGAAGGATCTGTGCTAGCAGGCTGAGGGATCTACACTGGAGCCAGGAAGCGATGCTCAAAGTAAGAACCAGAGCTCCCCCGAAAAGTGTCATAGCCATCCTCAGCAACAGTGATGTCCCGAGCTCCTCCGATAATGAAGATAGCCAAGTTCCCATCAGGAAAGTCAACACAGCAAGTTTCTCCAGGAGACTGAGCAGTGCACCATCTTCTCCTCTGGAGCCAGGAAGTGATGCTCAAAGTGAGGACCAGAGTTCCCCCAAAGGGAACCAAAACTATTCTCAGTGCCAACAAGGTCCGGAGCTCTTTGGAGGATGAAAATAGCCAAGTTCATCAGGAAAGCCAGCAGGACAAGCTCCTCCAAAAGAACCAACACCTCCTTACAGCTTCTACCAGTTCCCAACAGCCTAACTTCTTCTCTAGTTCTGCCTTTTATGCTGCTGGCAACAATCCTCAGGTGGGCCTCCCAAACCAAGCACCAGTTCACTTGGGAGTTGTAAGTTGACCACTGGGTGTCACTCCACTATAAGTTCTTAATCTTTTTGCTATGATAGTTTCTATGTTACTTCTTAGTCTCTATAAACTTTAATGTCCAAATAATTTTCCATGAAGATTATTGTTCATAACTTCACCACTTTCTAAGCACTGGGTTTTTTAGGTTGTTTCCCAATTTTATCATAATAAGTAACTATGATCATAAACATTTGAGAGTGTGTTAAAGGATAAGAGAACTGCACCTATTTATTTAGATTGAGCTAAGAAGTCCTAACTTCTTTTTCATGTAGAAGAAAGGTGTTGCCAATACTATAAACTTCAAAGGAAGGGAAGGAGGTACAGCCGCAGTGCTTGGAGGACTGGCTGGTTGTGCAGCACCTGTGGAAGGAGATGAGTTCCTGCATGGATTTGCTGTCAGGAGCAGTTGCTCGACTTCTACTTGGCTCCCGCTGCCTGTGAGTTTTCACATGTGGACTAAGGGCCGGGGTGTAAAGTTTAGCTCTTGACTTCATGGGTCCTTGAGACTAAGTTAGAGTGTGCAGTGTTTCTCCAAAGGATTTAACCACACCTGATTAGAGTATTTGTACTTGGGTTCTTTGGAGAAGAATCCACACAGAGGACCGTGGATGTCTTTCTCAAGTACAGGAACTTATAGTGGATTGACAACCAGTGGTCAACTTACAACCCCCAGCTGAACTGAGTAAGCATGGTGCTTGGTTTGGGAGGCCCACCTGATAATCACTGCCAGCAGCATAAAAGGCAGAACTAGAGAAGCTAGGCTGTCGGGAACTGGTAGAAGCAACTCCTTAACATCTAACTCAGAACCTAGGTCTGGTCTTTCAGTAAGGGAATGAGACGGTTCAATGCATATGCTTTGAATTTGGATTTGGGTTGGATTACATTCTTGGTTCACACTCTCAGGCCAGGACTATCCCTGCTTTATTTTCCCTGTTCTTCCTGGAAACACTTTTAATTATCGTAACAGTGAGTTATGGCCAGGGTGCTGCAGACCACAGTGCAGGAGTCCACCCCACAAGAAGATGCTCTGCCGTTCAGCGCCAGCAGTGCCATGGTGAAGAAACCCAGAAGCAAACAGGGATGCGAACCAATACACAGTGAATTTATTAAAAGACAGGGCAAGGAATAATTGCCTTAAGCCCTGAAATTACCTAGTGTCTTTTGAATCATATTTTGAGAGCCATTACCACAGATGTCATTTTTACACCAGGGTGAGGCTGCAGAAATCTCTTTTCCAGGAGAATTCTTACAGTGGGTTAGGCACATTTCACAGGCGGTTAGTACAGGAAGGAAACTTAGAGGCAGTCTAGTCCGCACTCTCTCTCATTCAGGTAGGAAACCGAATTCCAAAAAGGAAACTAACTCCAGTCCCCACCATGGAGCTGGAAACTTGTCAGTGCAGGATTCAGATTGTAAAACTGAGCAACCAGAGCCTTTTTAACAAGATGATAAAAAAATTTAAAAATATAAAAAGTTATATACATGATTCTTTTTAAGTTATCTTCTGGTTTTGGAGCATGTCTCATAGTGTTAAATTGAAAGTAAAATGGAAAAATACATTCTACTGCTTAACCTCATTTTTTTCTTCTGTAAAATGAAAATTAAAAATGAGGGAATAATACCCATTGTAAAGAAAGGAAAGGAGAAAATGTACAACAGCTTGTCACATCTGTGGGCAAACAGGTCTCAGCTGGGGGATGGCACATGCCTATCATTTCAGCCTTCTGGGAGGCTGAGGCAGGAGGACCACGTGTTCCAGCCCAGGCTAAGCAATTTAGCTTCTTAGACTATTTTAATATGGGGGAGGGATGCTAGGGACTTACTAGGGTCTCCCCAAGGGATAGTTAATGATAGCTGTATCAGTTCGGGTTGTTGATTGCAACAGAACCAAGTTCTGGCTGATTAAAGCAGAAAAGCCGATGCTGAAAGGACGCTGGGGGAGGTCTGGAGCCCGGACTCAGACAGGGCAAGACAGCAGGCGGCGAGGTAGCCCCTCTGCAAGCAAGGTCGCCCCCGCTGCTGTGGACGGAACCAGAACCGGATCCACCAGACCGAGGCCCCCGGCCCTGACGGCTGCGCCCCTGCCCGGGTTTCCGAGTGCCGCCCCGGAGAGAGGCCAGGGACTCCACGGCTGTGCTCCAGTGCTGCCCCGGGGACTCCACGGCTTCCGAGGGCCACGCAGAGGGTTGGGCAGGTCCGGTAAGAGTTCTTCTCTTTCCCACCACAGCACGAAGATTCTGCCGGATCTGGAACTGCAGGGCGAACGAGAAGAAGCGGGACGGAGGAGCCGTCTGCGCAGCGGCGAGCCCAGGGCCCGGGACGGCTGGGAGGAGCAGGGGGCTCGGCCTGCCGCGGGCCGAAGAGCCCACGCAATAAGGACAGGACGGTTCTGCGGGTTTACTTTTAGGCTTGCTTCCATTGTTTTAGTTTTAGAAAGGATTCTCAGATGAGGAGAGTCGGCCTTAGTCTTGTCACACCACTGAAATCTTCAAATTTTAAAAACGAGACAGTCGCTCGTGGTGGCGCACGCCTGTAATCCCAGCATTCAAGAGGCTGAGGCAGGAGGAAGATCGTTGCGAGTTCGGGGCCACTCTGGGCTACAAAGTGAGCTCAAGGCCAGCCTGAACTGCATAGCGAGACCAGGTCTCAAAAAGCCTAAATAAATAAATAAATACAAGACAGCAAACAGCTGCCCATTTATGAGGTGTGATCAAAAGCACGGCGAATGCTTCAAGTTTTAAAAATGATCGTTACCGCGCACACACTGCCACTGCCCGCCCCATGCTCCCTCGCTCGGCGCACACTCACCCGCGGCTCCTGCACTTTCTGAAGTGGCTCTGGAGCCCCTCTCCGGAAGCCTTCGGTCGCACTGCTGTGCCGCAGTGCCTCCCGTCCACTCAGACCTCGCCCTTCCCTGTCATTTTGGGAAAGAGCCAGGAGGTCACGGCGTCAGACCCAGTGAATTCCACACCGGACACACGGTAATGCTGGGCGAGCCCGCCTCTCTGCGGACGGCACCAGCCGCCGTGCGCGCTGTGGTTTGATCACAGCTCCCAAAGACACGAAGCAGGACTCAGGAGCTGCTCCGGGAAGGGGCACGGCGACGGGGTAAGGTGCTCCGAGTGAGGCAGGCTACTCGGGGGGGAATTAATTTTCTTGTAACTTTTAAGGGTTAAACACACACCTTGTTATATTAAAAGAAACAACCAATAAATCATTGTGGAAAGTCCAAGCTGACTTCTTTAGTATGACTACCTGAAAATGTCAAGTTCTTAGCAAATAGGAGAAACACATGTAGTAAATACAAACAATACCCACGAATACTCTAGGATTTCTCACGTTGCTCAGGGAAAAGGGCGGTGGATTTTCCCTGACCTTACCCACTCATCACGCATCTGCTTCTCACCACAAGAAGCTTATTAAATGTCTTGTTTTTTCTGGTCGGGTCACTAGAGTAACTCAAGCAAGCGAAACTTAGCGCAGAGCCTGGAACACAGCGGAGTTCAGGGAGCGAGTTTCCCGCTTCCGTGCGGGTGCCTTCTGTGTCCTCCGCAGACGCTATAGTCAGGGGTGCTCGGTGAGCGCCCGATACACACTCACCACGCCGCTGACCAGCCGCGCCTTCCCTCGGCCCCAGCTTCCTTGGTCTCTACCTTATTTTTTCTTAGAGACAAAAGTAAACAAACAAACAAAAAAACCCATGGGGATAAAATAAGCCTTTTTTTTTTTTTTAAAGACAGGCTGTCATTACTATGTAGCCCAGCCTGGCCTCAAACCCATGATCCTCCTGCCTCAGCTTCCCAAATGCCCGGTGAGGGCTTCGTGGTTATAGCGGACTATTTTAAATCACGTGAGCATGATTTGTGAAGCAGTCATTGGAAGTTTCCGCCAATCTCACTGCGCACCGAAGCATCGCGGCTTGCTCTCATCTGCAGGAAACCAATCCGCAGCCGCGGCCGGCACGCGGGAGTGAGCGCGGGCGCGGCGCGGCGCCAGCAG